>NC_056726.1:670803220-671113220 GCF_019279795.1 Protopterus annectens | reverse complement strand
ATGACACCAATACTTTAGCCAGTTGTTGAAATTGATCATCTTGTCTTCATATTGTGGCATCATTCTTGGTGAGGGTAAGATGCTACTCAAGGTCAGGGTCATACCGGCCTGGGCTACATGCTCAGAGAGCTCCTCTATGTCTCTTTTCATGTAGTCCAGGGAGGTACATCTCAGGTCATTCACACCAGCATGGACAATGACTGAGTCATATTTGTACTTGCCTTGGAGTGACCTGAGTGCTTGTGTTATGTGGCGGATCCTAGCGCCCGACAGGCAGCTCACTGTGACCTTCTCCTTGTTCAGCCTGGTGAGCGGGACGTCCGTGTGCCTGACGATAGAGTCACCTGTTACAAGTGTATCAGGTGTGTTGTTTAGCCTTAAGGGCTGTGACTGTTCGGCACACTGAGCTATGTGTTGCACGTGTTTTGTTTTGGGGTAACGGTTGCTTGGGTGTCTGCTTTGGAGGTCTCTGCTGCTTAGGCAGGTTTTTATTTAGAGCCTCCGAGTATGTTTTTGTGTGTTTGTGTTTGGTTTGCTGTCGTGGTAGGTCTGTGTGAGACTGGAATTGTAGTGAGTGTGGTTTCCTTCTCCTCCTGACTGGTTACGCCAGTACTGAGTTGAGAGAGTTTAGCCTCCAGTTTGGCTATATGGTTGCATCTTTCACATGTGTTGGAATTTGTTGGGAGGAGGAGAGGGTTGTCTGTGTACATGAGGCAGTTGTAACATTGCCTCAATATTCCCAGATTTACCAGCTGGACCAGAGAGGAGATTGACAACTGACCTTTGGACATGCTAGATTAGTATTGGGAATTCCTTTATAATTGAAAAAAAGGGCCAATGGGGAACAAAGTACTCGAGGAGGGGAGTTTGTGAGGGTATGGTGCTTTTAATTTTTTTTTTTGCTCACTTATATAATTGCTTTAGTGAGCAAGTGCCAGGCTTTAGAGTGGGAATAGGGTGTGTTTTATGAGAACTAAATCAGTTCTAAGGGAAAAAGTGAAGAGCAGACTTTGTGGAGCCGAGAATGGTTTAAACCCAATTAAGTGGCACTGCTCGATGCTGCGCTATGCACAAAATCGCGCAAAGCCACACTAAAGCGGGTTTTATACAGGGGGACTTGAAAGAGCTAGAAATTGGCCCAAAACGGCCAATAGACTACCAGATTCTTGTGCTGGGAACACTCCTCCAGGGATAGATAGGCTGCTCCAAGCTCCCCACTGCCACTGGTGAACAAAGAAGCCTCCCTTTATCCAAGAAAGGAAATGGGCAACACAGGAACTTTCCAAAAGTCCAGAATACAGCAAAGCCTGTATTTGGACTACTGTAGGTCAGGAAAGATGAGAAACAAGGATATTTTTTTTTCTTTTTTTTGCAACAAACAGCAGGAAAGTGCAATGAATATGTAACACAGGCTAGCGCACTTGAGTGTGTAGCCTCAACAGGTAAATGCAACAAACAGGGCAAACTTTAAAAGTGCAGGTGCAAAAACAACTTTAAACAGTTTAAAACAGTTCAAGAAGCAGAAATACTTGCAGTTTAGCTAGATCAGACAGTCTCCCAGGTAGTAGCAGGAAAAAAACAATTTTATCAGGTTAGCAGTAGCTCTTTTAGCCTCTCTGCTGCTGGCACCACTCTGCAGGACCACGAGGAGCTTGGCTGAGTAGTAACAAGCGCACAAACCGCACCAAAGCAGGTTTTATACAGGGGGACTTGCTAGAAATTGGCCCAAAATGGCCAATAGACTACCAGATTCTTGTGCTGGGGACATTCCTCCAGGGATAGATAGGCTGTATTGAAAAAATTGCTTGAAACCACCACGATATAATCCAAGTAGCATTTAATGTAGAAGATAAAACAGGAACAAGCGCTTTCACGCAAACAAATTGCGCTTCATCAGGTTACAATCTTATAAAAACTTCATTGTCTTTTATAGAAAAACCAATATCACAATTATCCAATTAATTAGTCAATCTAGTTATAATTAGTGAGCATTTCCAGAAACTCATTAATAATAAAAAGTGAAATAATAATGATTTTCACTACCTGACATATTATTTAAAAAGCAGCCCAGTAATACTATTTGGTATATCAATAAGTAAACATTTGTGGAGCTTACACATTCAATAACATTAAGTTCTAAAGTGCATGAACATCCTAAATATCGGCATAGCGCCTCATTAAACCTATTCAGGAAACAATGCCCATATTTGGGAAAAAGGAAGTAATCAAAAGTGCAGCCTTACTCAACAATCTTAATGCTTATCTAAGGTGCATTCTCCGTGACACGATGTATCATTCATTTTCAATGAACATATGGAAATCATGACTTATTCTGTCGACCATCATAAAATAGTCTATGATGGCCGAAACGTAATAGCACACAAAATATAATAACAGTGATTAACGGTATCCTATAATATAGAATGGATATCCAATATAAATATCCATTTCCAATACAGTTTATCTATTAGTATTTGTATACATACCTAATAATATGCAAAGAGGGTTCATTTCATCACACTATGCTGTCTAAGAGACTTTTCGCAAGTGAGATTTTACAAATAAAGCAATCTTGCAATAAGAGATATCTGATGTTTATGCCATGGTATCTCATAACTACCAAAGGCACGGAAACAATATGTTAATTACATCAATAACCACGGCAAAGGTTTTAGCGTCCAAACGCTACAGCCAAAAAAGGTTCTATGACAAGAAAAGGTGAAGATCACCATAAGTGACAAATTCTATGTTCACAAAAACACACCTTTGTCAGTCAAAGTACCCAGTGTCTAAGTCGCATATATCCCTGTTAGACACAAAGGAGCATTATGTATTCCCAAACAGGTCATATGCTAGGATCATGGACTAGAGTACAAATTCCACTCAGAATGGATATTGTATTAAGAAGTGATACAAATATCATAGAAAGCTAGATTTCAAGATGGCACCAATTCAAAGCTTGATGTATGTTATTGCAAAAAATTAATTAATTACAAGGCATTCAAACTGCGTTTCAAGAATTCAAAACACTCTATTGGATCCCAGTGAGTTTGTCCAGTCATTGAATATAAAAACTTAATATACACAATTAACAATTACATATATAAAAAACGCAAAGACACTAAATCTTAAAATAGCTAAAAATACAACTAAAATTCCTCCAGGGATAGATAGGCTGCTCTAAGCTCCCCACTGCCACTGGTGAACAAAGAAGCCTCCCTTTATCCGAGAAAGGAAATGGGCAACACAGGAACTTTCCAAAAGTCCAGAATACAGCAAAGCCTGTATTTGGACTACTCTAGGTCAGGAAAGATAGGAAACAAGGATAATTTTTTTGTTTCTTTTTTGCAACAAACAGCAGAAAAATGCAAATAAATATGTAACACAGGCTAGCGAACTTGAGTGTGTAGCCTCAACAGGTAAATGCAACAAACAGGACAAACTTTAAATTACAAGCACAAAAGCACGCTAAAACTGGCTTTAAAGCAGGGGGTTAGAAAGAGATAGTAAATGGCCCAAAATGGCCAACAAGCTACAGGTCACTGGGCTGGAACCACTCCTCAAGGGACAGATAGGCTGCTCAGAGCTCCCTACTCTCACTGGTGAACAAGGAAGCTTCCTCCTATCCAAATAAGGATATGGGCAACACAGGAACTATGACACAGCCCAGAGATCAGCAATACCTGAAGACTGGACTATAGAGCACTTGAGTTGTAGCAATATTAAGGCAATGAACTAATGACACTAGACTGGGAGGAGTGTCACAGATGAGATTTACAGTAGGGGCGGGCAACTGCAAAGCCACCAAGTATAAGAGCAAGACACCAACTGGGAGGGAGGGTGGGGACAATAGCCTACAGCCAGTAGCACTAGAGAAAGCACAAACAGATAAAGATTTGTAAACATACAGAATGCTTTTAACTGCAGACAAATCAGTTACTTGCGCAGATTAGTTAATAACAATAAAATGCATTTGAAGACTAAAAAGCAGACAATAAAAGTGCTATATATTGTTAAAAACAATAATCTGTATAAATAATCGAAAAAAAGAAACAGGATACTTATATATCTCAGCTAACAGCTGCAGTCACAACTCTTATCCACTCTGCTCAGTGTGTATAGACAGAAACGCTATCAAAGTTAGGGCTTAAATACCAGAACAACAACTTTTTTTTTTTTACAAGAACACAAAAGAACCAGCCCCCACTCAGCAGACTATTAACACAATGTAGCAAAGTTAGAGAGAGGCTTCAGCTAGAAACAATAGCCTACAGCCAGTAGCACTAGAGAAAGCGCAAACAGATAAAGATTTGTAAAGATACAGAATGCTTTTAACTGCAGACAAATCAGTTACTTGCGCAGATTAGTTAATAACAATAAAATGCATTTGAAGACTAAAAAGCAGACAATAAAAGTGCTATATATTGTTAAAAACAATAATCTGTATAAATAATTGAAAAAAAGAAATAGGATACTATATATCTCAGCTAACAGCTGCAGTCACAACTCTTATCCACTCTGCTCAGTGTGTATAGACAGAAACCCTATCAAAGTTAGGGCTTAAATACCAGAACAACAACTTTTTTTTTTTTACAAGAACACAAAAGAACCAGCCCCCACTCAGCAGACTATTAACACAATCTAGCAAAGTTAAAGAGTGGCTTCAGCTAGAAACAATAGCCTACAGCCAGTAGCACTAGAGAAAGCGCAAACAGATAAAGATTTGTAAAGATACAGAATGCTTTTAACTGCAGACAAATCAGTTACTTGTGCAGATTAGTTAATAGCAATAAAATACACTCGGACTAAAAAGCAGACAAAAGTGCTATATATTAATTGTTAAAAACAATAATCTGTATAAATAATCGAAAAAAAACAGGATACTTGTATATCTCAGCTAACAGCTGCGGTCACAACTCTTATCCACTCTGCTCAGTGTGTATAGACAGAAACCCTATCAAAGTTAGGGCTTAAATACCAGACAAACAACTTTTTTTTTTACAAGAACACAAAAAAAACAGCCCCCACTCAGCAGACTATTAATCTAGCAAAGTTAAAGAGAGGCTTCAGCTAGAAACAATAGCCTACAGCCAGTAGCACTAGAGAAAGCACAAACAGATAAAGAATTGTAAAGATACAGAATGCTTTTAACTGCAGACAAATCAGTTACTTGTGCAGATTAGTTAATAGCAATAAAATACACTAGAAGACTAAAAAGCAGACAATAAAAGTGCTATATATTAATTGTTAAAAACAATAATCTGTATAAATAATTGAAAAAAAAAAAAAAGGATACTTATATATCTCAGCTAACAGTTGCGGTCACAACTCTTATCCACTCTGCTCAGTGTGTATAGACAGAAGCCCTATCAAAATTAGGGCTTAAATACCAGAACAACAACTTTTTTTTTACAAGAACACAAAAGAAGCAGCCCCCACTCAGCAGACTATTAACACAATCTAGCAGAGTTAGAGAGGCTTCAGCTAGAAACAATAGCCTACAGCCAGTAGCACTAGAGAAAGCACAAACAGATAAAGAATTGTAAAGATACAGAATGCTTTTAACTGCAGACAAATCAGTTACTTGTGCAGATTAGTTAATAGCAATAAAATTCACTCAAAGACTAAAAAGCAGACAATAAAAGTGCTATATATTGTTAAAAACAATAATCTGTATAAATAATCGAAAAAAACCCCAGGATACTTGTACATCTCAGCTAACAGCTACGGTCACAACTCTTGTGACATTTTCCTTTTCTATAGACAATGGTAGGTCTTTCTCCCATACATTGTCTAATATCTTTATTATTTGAGATGACCACCCAGTTTTTCATTAAGATGTCAGCAATTCTTTTGCTACAGTTATTGAAAGTGGTGACAAAATTCCACGGTGGTTCAGCGGTAGCGTTGTTACCTCACAGCAAGAGGTTTTCCTGTTTGATTCTCTGTTGGAGTGCCTTCTGTGTGGAGTCTGCATGTCCTTCCCGCGGTCGAGTGGCCTCCGAAAGACATGCGTGAATGGGCATGCCTTTGCTGAAGGTTGGGCTGGCAACTCGGCACCATAAAAATCGACTGCCAATCATTAGCGGACTGGAGTTCCGCTGTGGCGACCCCTAACCGGAAAAGCCAAACAAACATTGAAAGTGGTGACAAAGGCACTATTAAAATTACTATTTTCCTGAGTGGCACATATGGGTTCCTTCAAAATAGGGTATAAATTGTTAATATTGGGGCTTATAACATAACTCACCCTTTCTTGTTGTTATTGATAAAACAGGGGAGTAAAATGGCCCTTTCACGTTTGTTAACTACTTCCAACATAACCTCATTAATTAAGCTACTAGAATACCCTCTTTTTAAAAATATTCCTATTAGAACCTCACATTCGTTCAAAAAACAATCGAAAAGAGTCACCATACATGCGGCTCTTACAAATTGGCCCTTTACCACAGCTTTTCTCTGTTTAAAAGGATGGAAACTCTCAAAATGTAAAAAAAAATATTAGAATATGTGGGTTTCCTAAAAATTTCTGAATTAAAAACCTTGAAATGTTTATCCTTCATCAACCTCACATCTAAATAGGAAATTTCATCTCGTCCAGCATTATGGTTAAATCTCAAAAAAGTAGTTGATTCATTGACGTACTTAATAAATGTATCAATTAAATCATCTGGTCCATCCCAAAAAATAAAAATATCATCCAGAAATCTTGTGTAACATTTACAGTACGGGAAATACAATGAGTTAAATAAAAACTTCTTTTCCCACTGTAACATAATGTTGGCATATAAGCTTGTAACATCTCTGTCATCCTAAAGTATAAAAGTTATCTTAGACCTTGAGTTATGTGCTTAGTCTTTTAAAGATTTTTTACATAACACTGACCTTACAAGGTCACTCATGGTACCTTTCTGTTCTGGAAAATGGAACAAAGATGTGTTTATATTTCTTAACTCCTTCTGCTGTGAGTCTTTCAGAAGTATGCTTTGAATTAGTTGACACTAAACATTTTGGTATCAAAATAATTGTAGACACTATACCCGTGTTACTCTTTTCTTTGAGTATTTGATTGGACTGTTAAAATTTTAACCTATTTAATTTTAATGGCTGTATGCATATACAGTCTTACCAGTCATAGTCATGATTGTACATTTTACTTATTATCTGGTTTACATATATAAAATTTTATGTGATTTGGGATACTTTTTGGCTTGAACATTAATGATGCCTTGTTAAACAGGTGTGGTGGTTAAAACGTTTGTTTTAAGGAAATGACATCATACTGCATACCTGGTAACTATTTAAAAAGTGCCTTTGGCGCCATTTGTATTTGTCTGATGAAGCTCCTGTTAAACAGAAGCGAAAACGTTATTAATAAAATACGTTAACTTTTGAACTTGGCGTGCTTTTGGACTCTTTCCGTATCTTTGGTTTAATGGTTAAAAACAATAGAAAGAGAAGTAATACTTCTTCGTGAGACTACAGCAAGGCCTATTTTAACAGTAGGGTCATTGGTCACAGAAGTAACAACTAAGAACAATAAGGAATTTACTGGTTCCTTTTTGCTACCTATTAGTAATGAGATGTGGCTAATTAAATACATCATTGTTAATAACTGGAAGATTATCTTGGGCAACCAAGATTTAGTGAACATTTTAGGCATTAAACCAATGTTCACTTTCAAAAAAGTTGTTAACTTAAAAAGTATACTTGAGAAAAAGGAAAACAGATGTACTACAAGCAGAACGGGTGTCATACAAACTAAAGGCACTTTTTCTTGTCACTGTTGTAAACAGTGTAGATACATCATCAATTCATCTTTTGTATATTTTAAGCATTTACGAACAACACATTGGTTAAAACAATACTTTACATGTCACAGTACTATGGTTGTTTGTTTAGCCCAGTGCCAAACATGTCCAAGTTATTATGTGGGAATGACTACAAGAACTTTGAAAATTAGAACTAGTGAACATGTTTTGGCTATTAAGAAAAAAGACACAAATAATGCATTAGCAAGGCATTCTATCAGCATTAATGAATTTAAAAAGTTTACATTTGCTGTTTTAGATAGTGTAAATAGTGTAACATTTGGTGGAAATTTTAAACTTTTATTGGAATGTAAAGAGTCTTTTTGGCAAATATTTCTAGGAGCTGACAAATTTCCAGGTCTCAATGAAACTATAAATATGAGATGTTTCCTGGAAATGAATTCATAAATTTTATTATAAAATTACAAATTTAAATGACACAGTTACATAAGTATTAAATATATATTTATGAAGCATCTATTTAGGCTGTTTTAAAGAGTTTACATACATTACATATTTTTTCAGTAATTTTTTCTTAAAGTATGTCTTTAAATCCTAATCATTGCTATTCATCATGTATGTAAATTAATTTGTGATTGAAGTAGTATTTAAACAGGTGTATGGATGGTGAAGTTGTTTCTGAGGAAGTTCACAGAAGATTAAACGTGAATGAAAGCGCTAAAACAACTTGTAGAGTCTCATAATTTGCTGTTGGGCTGAAGCTGATTTCGTTGTTACACAGTTACTTAGATTACAAGTCATAACTTGTTTTCATTCTCTTGATTTAACTAATCTCCCTACACTTTTTTTTTTTTTACTTGTGATTTATTATCTAATCAAATAATGGAGCATCCTCTCTGAACATTATCTTCTGCTAAATGAGCACTGACTATAATCATGTAACATGCCAAACTTTTAATTTTTATAGCAGGTCATAACCTTGTCTTCATATTCCCACAACGACGCCACGCATGCACACACATAGTGTCTGTCTTTAAGGTGTAGCTATGAAATACCAGAACTGTACATTTTTCCCCACACTAACATTTTGAAGTTTGTTTTTTTGTTTGTTTATTTTCAATTGGCTACAAAAAAAATGTACCCCAAAGAGGGGCTTGTGCCAGCTCAAAAGCTGAGTAATTTCAAAATCTATATTTTACATTTTTTTGCAATGGTTGACAGGTTGACATCTGATAATGACATCTTTTTAAGTGAAATAAATAACCTAAGGGGATTTTTTGTCAATAGGGGTTACAAGTTGGCATGGTTAAAAACAAGTGAAGTCCAAAAAACACCAAGAACCACTAAACCAAAGATACGGAAAGAGTCCAAAAGCACGCCAAGTTCAAAAGTTAACGTATTTTATTAATAACTTGTTTTAAACTTCTATTTAACAGGGAACTTCATCGAACAAATACAAAGCGGCAAAGGCACTTTTAAATAGTTACCAGGTACATGCAGTATGATGTTGTCATTTCCTTAAAACAAATGTTTAACCACCACCTGTTTAACAAGGCATCATACATGTTGAAGCCAAAAAGTATCCCAAATCACATGAAAGTTTTTTTATGTATACCACATAATAAAAGTTTTCAAGTAAAATGTGTACAATCATGACTATGACTGGTAAAGATCTGTATATGCATACAGCCATTAAAATTAAATAGATTAAAATTTTAACAATTCAATCAAATACTCAAAGAAAAGAGTAACACGGGTATAGTGTCTACAATTATTTTGATACCAAAATGTTTAGTGTCAACTAATTCAAAGCATACTTCTGAAAGACTCACAGCAGAAGGAGTTAAGAAATATAAACACATCTTTGTTCCATTTTCCAGAACAGAAAGGTACCATGAGTGACCTTGTAAGGTCAGTGTTATGTAAAAAATCTTTAAAAGACTAAGCACATAACTCAAGGTCTAAGATAACTTTTATACTTTAGGATGACAGAGATGTTACAAGCTTCATTTAGACCTGGGGGAGAAAATGCGTTTAATAAGAGTTGCCATTCTAGCTCTTTTATTTCCAGTAAGATGGGTTGGGGACCCCCTCTTATACCAAGTTTTACCAGATCAATGCCCATAAAGCAAAAGCTGTGCCCAGGGTTTTCAAGGATATGTTTGGAAAGGGCGTTATCCAGTTTTTTTATTTTATATGGCATAATTATGTTGGTAAACCCGGTCACGTAATCTCTCCGGTCCGTTTTACCAACATAAAATGCAGGGCAACAGTTACAGAATGCTGTATAGACTACAGACTTGGTGTCACAACAAATCCTATGGTTTATGGTGAATTTTTCCCCTTTTATGATAAGAGTTCCCTACCTTTAATAGTCTGCACCAATTGCAGCTTCCACAAGTGATTGTCCCAGTTTGTCTGGATCGAGTACTTAGGGAGTCACTCGTTTGCAGAAGATCTTCTAAATGTTTACCCCTCTTAAAAACAAAAAGGGGGTACGGTCCCAAAACATCAAGCAAGTGTGCATTATTTAAAATAAACTGCCAGTTCTTATTAATAATCGAACACATAGTGTTGGCGTGTATGTTAGTGGACTTACAAGCTCCGAAAGATGAAATTGAGGTTGTCACTCTTCTCTTGGATATTATTTTATCATCCAACTTTTTCATCTTTAACAACTGCCACTACTTACAGAAAAGGGGAATCGCTATGGGTTCCCCCTGTGGAGGTAGTGTCGCAAACCTTGTGATTGCTTATTGGGAAAAGACTGTCCTTTTTGTGAACCCTCAATTTAAAAAAGTCTCCAAATTCTATACACGCTTTCTAGACTATGTGTTCATCCTTGTCCAAGGCAACTCGGACACTGTCATTAGCTTGGTCCAAAATATGAATGAGTCTTGTAGCTTTTTAAAATTTACACATAAATTCTCCACTACTGAGACTGACTACTTGGACGTTAAACTTGTTAAGGATCTTCATAACACCTGTATCCTTTCAAGCATTTTCAGGAAACACACTTATTGCAATGCTTTTTTGCACTTTGCTAGCAATCACCCTTGGAAACAAAAAAGATCAATCGTCAAGGGCCAACTAGTTAGAGCTACACGTATGTGTAACACTTTAGTGGCCTTTGAAGATGAGTGCTCCTCTCTTAGGAACATGTTTCTGAATAGGGGATACCCGGGTGAACTTTTAGACAGCTTAATTAAAGAAGTTTCTTTAAAAAGAGCTTCAGGGTTCTACCAACCACTTCTTCAAGTTACAAAACAGAACACAGGTGAGGTGACTGACATGTTAGAAACATCCACCTACAGGTTCCAATTTGGAACTATTCCATGTGAACTTAATAGGTCTGTGCATTATAAATGCAATCAAATTGGCGATTTCAAGTCCAGCTTCATTATTACATACAATAAACATGCCAACACTATGTGTTCGATTATTAATAAGAACTGGCAGTTTATTTTAAATAACGCACACTTGCTTGATGTTTTGGGACCCTACCCCCTTTTTGTTTTTAAGAGGGGTAAAAATTTAAAAGATCTTCTGCAAACGAGTGACTCCCTAAGTATTCGATCTAGACAAACTGGGACAATCACTTGTGGAAGCTGCAATTGGTGCAGACTATTAAAGGTAGGGAACTCTTTTACCATAAAAGGGGAAAAATTCACCATAAACCATAGGATTTGCTGTGACACCAAGTCTGTAGTCTATACAGCATTCTGTAACTGTTGCCCTGCATTTTATGTTGGTAAAACGGACCGGAGATTACGTGACCGGGTTTACCAACATAATTATGCCATAAAAAATAAAAAACTGGATAACGCCCTTTCCAAACATATCCTTGAAAACCCTGGGCACAGCTTTTGCTTTATGGGCATTGATCTGGTAAAACTTGGTATAAGAGGGGGTCCCCAACCCATCTTACTGGAAATAAAAGAGCTAGAATGGCAACTCTTATTAAACGCATTTTCTCCCCCAGGTCTAAATGAAGCTTGTAACATCTCTGTCATCCTAAAGTATAAAAGTTATCTTAGACCTTGAGTTATGTGCTTAGTCTTTTAAAGATTTTTTACATAACACTGACCTTACAAGGTCACTCATGGTACCTTTCTGTTCTGGAAAATGGAACAAAGATGTGTTTATATTTCTTAACTCCTTCTGCTGTGAGTCTTTCAGAAGTATGCTTTGAATTAGTTGACACTAAACATTTTGGTATCAAAATAATTGTAGACACTATACCCGTGTTACTCTTTTCTTTGAGTATTTGATTGGACTGTTAAAATTTTAACCTATTTAATTTTAATGGCTGTATGCATATACAGTCTTACCAGTCATAGTCATGATTGTACATTTTACTTGAAAAAACTTTTATTATCTGGTTTACATATATAAAATTTTATGTGATTTGGGATACTTTTTGGCTTGAACATTAATGATGCCTTGTTAAACAGGTGTGGTGGTTAAAACGTTTGTTTTAAGGAAATGACATCATACTGCATACCTGGTAACTATTTAAAAAGTGCCTTTGGCGCCGTTTGTATTTGTCTGATGAAGCTCCTGTTAAACAGAAGCGAAAACGTTATTAATAAAATACGTTAACTTTTGAACTTGGCGTGCTTTTGGACTCTTTCCGTATCTTTGGTTTAATGGTTAAAAACAATAGAAAGAGAAGTAATACTTCTTCGTGAGACTACAGCAAGGCCTATTTTAACAGTAGGGTCATTGGTCACAGAAGTAACAACTAAGAACAATAAGGAATTTACTGGTTCCTTTTTGCTACCTATTAGTAATGAGATGTGGCTAATTAAATACATCATTGTTAATAACTGGAAGATTATCTTGGGCAACCAAGATTTAGTGAACATTTTAGGCATTAAACCAATGTTCACTTTCAAAAAAGTTGTTAACTTAAAAAGTATACTTGAGAAAAAGGAAAACAGATGTACTACAAGCAGAACGGGTGTCATACAAACTAAAGGCACTTTTTCTTGTCACTGTTGTAAACAGTGTAGATACATCATCAATTCATCTTTTGTATATTTTAAGCATTTACGAACAACACATTGGTTAAAACAATACTTTACATGTCACAGTACTATGGTTGTTTGTTTAGCCCAGTGCCAAACATGTCCAAGTTATTATGTGGGAATGACTACAAGAACTTTGAAAATTAGAACTAGTGAACATGTTTTGGCTATTAAGAAAAAGACACAAATAATGCATTAGCAAGGCATTCTATCAGCATTAATGAATTTAAAAAGTTTACATTTGCTGTTTTAGATAGTGTAAATAGTGTAACATTTGGTGGAAATTTTAAACTTTTATTGGAATGTAAAGAGTCTTTTTGGCAAATATTTCTAGGAGCTGACAAATTTCCAGGTCTCAATGAAACTATAAATATGAGATGTTTCCTGGAAATGAATTCATAAATTTTATTATAAAATTACAAATTTAAATGACACAGTTACATAAGTATTAAATATATATTTATGAAGCATCTATTTAGGCTGTTTTAAAGAGTTTACATACATTACATATTTTTTCAGTAATTTTTTCTTAAAGTATGTCTTTAAATCCTAATCATTGCTATTCATCATGTATGTAAATTAATTTGTGATTGAAGTAGTATTTAAACAGGTGTATGGATGGTGAAGTTGTTTCTGAGGAAGTTCACAGAAGATTAAACGTGAATGAAAGCGCTAAAACAACTTGTAGAGTCTCATAATTTGCTGTTGGGCTGAAGCTGATTTCGTTGTTACACAGTTACTTAGATTACAAGTCATAACTTGTTTTCATTCTCTTGATTTAACTAATCTCCCTACACTTTTTTTTTTTTTACTTGTGATTTATTATCTAATCAAATAATGGAGCATCCTCTCTGAACATTATCTTCTCTGCTAAATGAGCACTGACTATAATCATGTAACATGCCAAACTTTTAATTTTTATAGCAGGTCATAACCTTGTCTTCATATTCCCACAATCGCACGCCACGTGCATGCACACACATAGTGTCTGTCTTTAAGGTGTAGCCATATGAAATACCAGAACTGTACATTTTTCCCCACACTAACATTTTGAAGTTTGTTTTTTTTGTTTGTTTATTTTCAATTGGCTACAAAAAAAATGTACTCCCAAAGAGGGGCTTGTGCCAGCTCAAAAGCTGAGTAATTTCAAAATCTATATTTGTCCAATAAAAGGTATTACTTCAGATCAATGTTCCAGTGTCATTGTGTTTTCCATTAGTGGACCAACTTGACATTTCTTATTTTCTTTTTTGTTACAGATACTGAAATTGTGAGAAGTGCTTGGCTTACGAATTAGCCTATGAAAGCTGGTACAAGTACAGTAATTGAGACATGCCTGGCTTGGCATTTAACTCTTACCTAAGGATGTAAAAGGGCAACTTGTAGATTTGCCTTTGTAAAAATCTTCATTGACCCTTTCACATTATAACAAACTGGAAAATAAATTTAAAAAAAGAATATATTGTATGTAAAACGTTTTCCACCCCCATCCACCCATTTGTGGCATCCAGGAGACTACTATACCAAATAACGACCATTTTACAGGAAGCATTTGAATGTTGACCAGTGTAGACAGAGGAGGCAATCTGAAAAAAGGCAGCAAGTATAGAGGCACAAGAGGGACCACAGTAAACAACAAGCCCAAAGACCGTGGAAGAGATCCCAGCAAATGTTTCTCATTCTTCCTAGTTGATACTACCTCGTGTCTCCTCTGCCTGGCTTATGTCACCCCTCCACATCATCTGGGTAGAAATATTTACTTAAAAAGTGGTTCCTTCTGACGTCAGACACAAGGATTAGAGACATTATGTTATTCTAGACTGCAGAGTTCCTAGAGTTTCCGTCTTTTCTAGACATGCTACCTTAGCAAAAAAAAAATAAAAAAAATAAACTTTTGGAAGGGGTGTATATCTTTTATGGTACTCGACTATTTACATCAATTAGCATGTTATGCTGCATACCCTTACTTCTAGAGAAGTCAGCTGGAACAGAGACATTGATAAGTTTAGACCACATTTACCCTCTCTGATTAGTTCTTATTGTACAATGACTGGCCATTAACATTAAAAAACGAGCATGCTGATTGGTCAGCCCAGCCAGCGCCCCCATTGTAAATCAAGTGTATACCATTGGGAAAAAGTTTGGTCGCCCATACTTTCTTTTATTAATATATGCTACAGAAACTTTACTTTTTTATTTAGAAAAATAAGTAAACTTTCAAAAACTGGAGACTTCAAAAGAACAAGACAGATGGGACAAAGAAAAATACAAGGATAAGCAGGTAAGTTATGCAAAACTAGAGAAGCATACCTGGTTATCCTTATATTTTCTCTGTTCCTTCTCTCGTGTACATTGAAAGTCTCACAATTTCATTTTTTTTAATTAAAAATATAACAAAAAGCAACAGAGGTCTTCCATTCTCTGTTGCTTCCTTTACACAGCACTATGTACTGCATAAGCATGGGAGTGAAAATCCCATATGCTTGCGCAGTACATCAAGAAAGCCCCTGGATACCAGGGAAAAAAGCAGATGAGCAGCACATTGCTGTTGTGCAAGGACGTTATTTAAGAAAAGTAACTTTTTTTCTTAAATAATGTCATTGTATAATAGCAGTAACCCACGGTTGGGTGTGGATAATGCTGATTTACCATGGTTGGCTTTGTTTGGTCACTCGGGCTTCACCCTCATGACAAAGCCACACCAACCGTGGGTAAATCCAGCATTACCCACTCCCAGCCATGGGTTATTGCAGTATTATGCCATCTTCCTGACATGACAGACTGTATACTAGGCTAATAAAGTTGGTTCTAATTAGGATTCTTCCTGGTACCCTGAAAAAGCAGTTGTTGAAAACCTACCATAAACATGACCAGACTAAGCAACTTCATAATAGAAAAAATGAGTGTGCTTATCCTGCACTCCCTTTTCCCTGTGTTAAAGAACACTTTACTTTAAACATGAGTTATACATGCCTTCATATTTTGCTCACATAGTTAATGGATGGTGGTATAGATTTACTGTAGCGAGTTCTCATTATCATTTCACATCTTTTATCCTTTAGCTTCTACACAGAGTCGTTACTTTGTGCTTGGTACCTTTCCTGGATCATCTGAGAATGAGGAGCATTCATGCCTGTCTTAATGATTGCTTGATTCAGGCCTGCTTTGTGTTGGAAGTAAAACTGTACTATAACTTGAGATCTAATGTTGTCACTTTCATTCGTTCTACAAATGATGGGTGTCTGATCCAGCATGGGATCTGGCTTGGCTGTATTTACTAGATTTTTGAATCTATCTAAAAGTACAGAAGAGTAAAATCCCAAGAAGGGAAGACCTCCCTGATCACTGTCAGCAAGAAACTACAATCCCTCATAAAATCATCCAAAGCGAGCTTCGAAAGAAAAATTGCCAAGGACTCCAAAGATAACCACAAGGCATTCTTTAGCTATGTCAAGAATCTAAGTGGCAATGCTCAGATCTGCTTGGAGTTAGTGCAGAATGGCACAAAATACACTGAACCAACCAATATCGCCAACATCCTGGCAGACAAGTTCAGTGCAAACTTCACTCCCCCACCCCCAAAAGGGCCCATAACCATACCAGAAGAATGTAGAGTCCCTGAAATCACAGACACTCAGGTTAAAACAGCCCTCTCCAAAGCCAAAAACACAGCATCAGTGGGACCGGACGGTGTCCCAGGCTGCATCCTACACAAGCTCAAAGACGAACTAACCCCTAAACACGCTGTTCAAACTCAGACTCTCTCCACAGGCTTACATACCCATAGAGTGGCACACAGCAACGGTTATTCTGCTCCACAAAGGTGGAGCTACAACAGACCCCAGGAACTATTGCCCTATAAGCCTGACTAGCTTGGTCTGCAAGGCTATGGAGCGCATCATCATGGAACTTGTTAACAGACATTGGGAACCTCCAAGTACTGGACCCTACCCAGTTCGGCTTTAAGGGCAGATCATGTCTCCTAAACTTGGTGGACTTCTTTGAGACAGTTACCAAGATTATAGACGAGGGAAAGGTGGTAGACACAGCCTACCTAGACCTCGCAAAGGCCTTTGACACCATTCCCAATTCTGGTATTATAGACAGGCTCACCAGCCTGAACATAAACCCCTACGTCACAAGATGGGTTGCCAACTGGCTCACGGACAGAACCCACATGGTGAGAGTTGCAGAGCTAGGTCAGACTCTAAACCTATTACAAGTGGCGTTTCCCAGGGCTCAGTCCTAGGACCCCTCCTGTTCGGCATATACTTCTCAGAGGTACAGACAAGTACAGGAGGACTATGGGTGACCAAGTTTGCAGATGACTGCAAACTAGGGGCTATAATTGACTCTCCAGCTGACAGACATCCTCGAAAAGGGTCTCACTGAGACGGATACCTGGTGTCACAAATCATGGCCTCAAGCTAAATGCCAAAAAGTGCATAGTCATCCCATTTGGAAAAAACAAAGTGCCCACAAACTACCACATAGGTGGTAGTCCTCTAAATACGGACAACGTAATAAGGGATCTGGGGACCCAAGTACTCCGTAATCTCTCCTTTGATAACATTGCCAAAGTGGTTAGAAAATCCTTCTATGTGGCCCACCTAATCACAAAAGGGTTCGTATCCAGATCAAAAGAGGTCATTGTGCTCCTCTACTCATCACACATCAGACCCATCATAGAGTACAACGCCCCATTTGGGATGTACCTTACAAGACATCTGCAACAACTGGAAAGACCACAGAAGTACCTCACCAAGAGGATCACTGGCCTTAAACAGGTGCCCTATGCAGCTCGACTGAAGAAACTCCAGCTGTACTCTTGCATACCGCCTACTCAGAGGTGATCTCTGCCTGACCTACAAGGCCATGTCCAACCCAGAATTGATGGACATGCTCCACCTAAATAAAATCTTATCCCCTCGAGCCACATACTCTAGGGATCTAAACCTCACCACAACAATAAATTGGATGTGCTGGAAGGATAGATTCCTGTCCCAGAGACTTCCCATGCTTTGGAACAAGATTACAATCTATATTAGGCAGAGCTCCTCACTAACACTCTTCAAGAGAAACCTTGTCGAGTGGATGGTAAACAGAAAGTTTATCCCGGGGATCACTTCATTGGCTCTTCTGGACAGAGGTATAGGGAACTAATCTAAGGGGACGGCGAAAGCCAGCACATTCTGGCTCGGCTTATAAATGCCGTCGGGCAGATAGCCTAATTACCTACCTATGAACCTATCTCTCAAGCTCCTCCGTTTATCCACAATGCCCCAGTTATATGGCAGTACCTCAGATCTCAATTGCCGCCTTATCGCTACAGATGTGGATCCTTCTCGTTGAGCTCTGGGGTGTAGTGTGTTGTAAGTTTGACTTCCTTTCCATTTTGTCTTACAGTTCCACCTTTCTTCATCACCTCTTTCTCCCTTACCACAGTTTTTCAAGTTTCTATCACGTCAGTCTAACTTCTGTTTCTATCTTTTCTTTCTAGCCTCGGTACTTCTCCGTACCATTGTTGGTACTTTCTTTCTTTACTTTCATCTGTTTTTGTTCCTACTATTCAGAGGGTAATCCTTTTTCTACTATTGTTGGTAGTTGTTGCTAGTTTAAAAAAATGCATACATTAGCTTTAAACTATCTATCTACTGTCAGCCTGTCTCCCACTTTTTTGGCAGCTGTGGCTGACAATCCCTCTGGGTTTAAGAAATGCACTTCCTGTGGGCATAAGATCCCCAAATCTGATGCCCACAAGGAGTACGTTTATTTTTTGGGTGCTACCCACTTAGACACAGCGTGCATGATTTATGCTGGATTCAACACCAGGGCCCTTAGCCAGTGGTGTAACAAAACTGGTCCTATAGGGTCTGTTACCTTCTTCCTGTTCATCTCTATCAGGTCCTGCGTCTGGGGCTCAAACCCCTCTAAAGAAATCTAAGCCCTCATTGGAGGCAAAAGAATCCAGGAAATGGTCTCCAGCCTGCTTTCCTAAATCTGCTTCAGTTTCAAAGCCCCCAGTCAAATTACAGAAAAAATTTGGTTGGACACTGTGGGATTTGAAGCTTACCAAGGCAAAGTCTCCGAGGTTCTCTCTGGAGCCTCTTTCTCTTCAGTGCCATTCTCCCTTTCTCCAAGAGATCCCAAGGAGAGATTCCCAGCCCCAGTCCAGTACTTCCTCCATCAGGTCTTCCAGGAACCTTTTCGAAGCCGATGTAGGTTGGATGATGAAGTTCTCAGAGCTTATATTCAGATGGGAGTTATCCTGGCTCTGTCTCCTATTGGATCCATGAGCCTCCCATGTGTTTCCTACTCCAATCCAATCTGCAATTTCAGAACCCTCGGATCTGAGAACTCTGAGTGTCTGCGTCAGATTTGAAGATGGGTAGGTCTTTGACTCCGACTGTGTCCCTGACTTGTCTGGTGCAAATCCTCTCGGAACAGGACAAGTCTCAGAGACCGCACTGGGTCCGGGGGCTTGGTTCATCTGTGAGGTTGTCACTGCCATCCACTGCCCCTTTGGGCCTCTGAGTTGGACGGCTCGGGTCCGACTTCCCCCTCGAGAGGGATCCAAGCAGGGTTTGGGGCATGGTGGCATCAGGGGCTTTAGCTCTGGTGCCGCCAGCTACAGCTTCTCCCAGTCCTTCTGTCTTTGAGGTGGTGGAGAAGATGAGAGACACAACTACTCTTTCTTTAGATTCTAAAACCCTGTCACCATCAGGTCTGAGATCTGACCCTCACAGACTTATCCTGTAGAGACAGCCAGCACGATCAAGCATCCAGACTGTGTCCCTCGAGGACCTTCCCAGTCTTCAGACACCTTTCCAAACCATCTCAGTGAGAAGGTTCCGCAGAAGAGACATTTTAAGAGGAAGGGCTTTCCAAATCCTTTTCTGAGTCCATGTATAATGAAGACCACAAAAAGCTTTCTTCACAGCTGGCCACCCTTCAATCTAGCTTTAAAGTGTCCATGAAGTTAATTTCCCATGCTGCTGAGGCAACCTCACAGGCAGCGGGTTCAGGAGCAGCAGTAAGGCGACATGCCTGGATGCACTTTTGCGACTTTGCGTAACCCCAGCTCTTCATTCATCAGTGTTCTTTTGATGGATCACTTTTTTCTTTGGCCTTGCTGTTAAGGAAAAGTTTTCCTGGAGTGAACAGGATGGAAAGCCCTTGTCTGCCATGGGGGGGGGAACTATTTTTCTACCCCTCAGAGATCCTTTAGCATCAATCAGCAAGAAGGGAGAAAAATGTGGTTACGCAAGTCCCAGGGTCTTTTTCAGGTCACACAATGGGATACCTCCTCCTGAGGCAGAGAGGAGAGTTGTAATGGAAGATGTCGCCCTAATGGCAGAGGAGGCCTGCAGAACCAGGGGTTTCCAAGACACTTTCTTAGATAAAACCCTTTCAGTGCTCCTGAACAGTTGCCGAACTGCTAGTCTCTGGCGGCAGTCGGCAGGTGCTTGCACCTAGGAGCTTAGGCATCAGTCACAAAAGATACTTGGGTGCAGAAAGTAATATCCAGAGTTATTTCATACCATTTTCACAAATTCTCCCAGACAAAAGAAAAAGACTCCCTGATGTTCCACCCAGTCAGAAAGAGGCAGCAGCTCTAGAAATCTGAAAATTGGTTGACAGGAGTCACCCAGGAGGTCGCGCCAGACCAGAAAGCATTCAAAACTTTATTTATTTGTTTATTTATTTTACATTTGTTGACCCAGCTAGTCTAACTGGATATATGTCCATTTTCATTAGAGGCCTGTGGAGATGAGCTCCGTGAAAAAAAAATTCATATATACATTGTACATTGCAGGTCAATACTGAATTATCAAAGAGGGCAGAATTCATAACACAGTGCAAAATGCAGGTACAACACATAATATAACAAAGAAGGCAGCTTATTGTATAATTATATTAATAAAAAGTTGTCTCAATAATAAGTATCTACAGAAGATGTAAATAACATTATCTATAAAGAAAAGGTTTTGTAGTTATTAAGGAAATTAGAACTTGTTAATGAGAAGTATATGTTAGGCAGAGCCTAGTTAGAAGAGATAGTTGATTAGTCAGGTTTAGTACAGGGGCATAACCAGTGTGTTCTGAGGAAACGTTTCAGTTTGTTTTTGAAAAGTGATATAGAGGAAAGTGAGGAAATTTCACTGGGAAGAAGGTTCCAAGATTTTCCGACAGTATTAGAGAAGAGAGAGTCCCCAGTCCTGTTGTTAGATTTACAAATATTTACAAGAAGTTTATGTGATGATCATAAGGTCTTCAGATTATTATAGGGGATGATGAGGGTAGATAGTATAGGAGTATTGGAAGGTTGGTAAAGGATCTTATGGGCAATGGTCAGTTGGTGGAATTTAAGCTGATTTTGTATTTCAAGCCATCCTAGCTGCTTTAGATTTTAACATTGATGGGTTCTGAATGGGTTGCCTGTAGCAAATCTGGCAATGTTATTGTAGTTTTCCATTTTGTCGAGGTTATTCTTAGATAGATTAGTATATATGGGTGAGGCATAGAGGAGTTGTAGAGATTAGATGAGTGTGAGCAATAGTTATTCTGGCTGCTGGTGAAAGGAAGGTTTGATCCTGTAGAGACAGCCTAGTTTTCTGGTAACAGTTTTTATAGTATTATTAATTTAGGTGTCGAAGTTAAGGTTGTTGTCTATGGTGATACCTAGTAGTTTGGAAGTTGGATCTGGAGATATGAGAGTACCATTATTGGATGTTACTGTGAAATCTATTGGAGAGGACTTATGAGTAGGAGTAAAAAGGAGGAGTTTAGTTTTTTGGGGGTTCAAGAGGAGGCAGTGCTGTGTAAACCATTGTTTTACTGTATTAAACACCTTTTGGGTAAGGGACTGCAGTTCAGATGTAGATGTGGCTGAGCATATAGGTGTGGAATCGTCTGCGTGTTGTATACATGTAGCTTGGGGGATTGCTAGGTGAAGATCATTGATAAATATAGAAAAAAGGAGAGGGTCCTAATATGGACCCTTAAGATTCCTTTTAGTGCTAAAGAAAACAATTCTGGACCTCAACAAACTGAATCAGTGTGTAAAGAACTCAAAGATGTCCTTCCATTTTACTGTTGCAGTATTCATAACAATAGGGATCCCCTGCTAAGGGCAGCCTGACATCCGACCAGTATACCAACACCTTTAGGTTGCCTTAAGGTACGCCATATGTCACATGTATGCTCCTCACGTAATGTAGGGTGTAAAGGTAATCCCTGGATTTACCAGCCTCAGAACTTCTTTGCCACCAGTCCGAACACCATCTCTGATCATCCATCTGATCACCCAAGTCATTGCTGGTGTACCAAGCCCCGATGGAGTTTTTTGTTTATCTTTTGTTTTGCTGTGGAGTTTCATGTCATCCAGGAAGGGTAATTACCAGTATGGGAGATGGATTCCCCATAAAGACCGTCACGAGCAGTGCTTGTTTTGTTTAGGGTCTTCTCGTGACCATACGCCCTGCAGTATTTGTCAGGCCTTTGTGCCAAAAACCTTACGCAGTCATCTTTCATCCCTCTCAATTTATTTAGAAAACCAGTGTCTCAAACTTTTAGAGAAAGACACTGTGGCGAGTACTTCCCAGCCTGAGGGTCAGCCATCTTTGGAGAAGGCCAAAGAAGTTGGGTCAGATTCTTTGGCTGCACCTCCTACATCAGATGTATTTCTCAATGTTGATGAAAGCCCAGAGGTTCACTATTTCTTGGGTTGGATTTCTCTGCCATGACCATTTCGGCGGCCAGCAGGTATCTGGCTGCTCGCATGTTTTTTGAGGTCTTGCAGATATCCATTTTGGATGTAGAGGGGGGGAACCATGGCTGATTATCACCAAAGGTCCTAGAGGGGTCCCTTAGATTCTGGTGAGGGAGGAAGGCACGACTATGATTGAGTGTAGGCTGACGTTGGAGCCTTCTACATTTCATAAGGCGGACTTCCACGTTAAAAAAAAAAAGGCAGAAGATTCTTCTGCTCCCAAGGGCCCTCAAAGTGAATGGCAGAATTTTACACAGGGCTTATTTAATGCCCTTATGTCCTTAGGGGGTCTCTGTTCCAGCTTCTCTTTGATCATCTTCCTCTCTCAAGAGATCTAGGGATCAGGATTCCTCTGAGGAAGAGAAGGATTTGGATGAGGAATCCTTGGCCTATTCTACCCAGATTCCTTCCCCTCTGGAGTGTTGTTCTGAGGAAGAGGAGTCTACCAGTCCTGAATATCCTTTTGAGGAGATTTCTTTTGGGGATGCTATTGCTAGGATGATGGATTTCTTTAAATGGGATTGTTCCCAGGTGCAGATTTTCAACCCCCCTGCTCTTAAGAAACCCAGATTATAAAGTACCTGATGACTGTAAATTCCTATACAATTGTCCATCTGCTGACCTTTCGGTGGTCTCTGTGGCATCTATTAAGCTTTCCAAATTACTGCCCTCCACTAAGCTTCTTTCTTCTAATAAGGATAACAGGACTATGGAAAGGAAGGAGGATAAGAAAGTTTACACTTCAGACACCCTAGCATTACGGGCTGTTAATTATCAGACTCATATGACCAGATATGTTTTGGCTCTCCTTTCTCAGGCTTGTCAGATTATTTCTGATCTTCCTGATTCTGAGGGTAAGACGTCTGCCTTGTCTTTGTTAGGGGCTTCTTCTCGGGTAGCTCACTATTCTGCCAAGTGTAGTTACAGTGGATATAAAAAGTGTACACACCCCTGTTAAAATGTCAGTTTTTTGTGATATAAAGAAATGAGACCACAATAAATCATTTCAAAAATTTACCCACCATTAATGTGACCCGTAGCCTGTACACATTTGAAAAACAAACAAATCTGTTGGGGAAAAAATATAAAAAAATAAAAAATGTACAGTAAGCTGGTTGCATAAGTGTGCACACCCTTAAACTAATACTTTGTTGAAGCACCTTTTGATTTAATTACAGCATTCAGTCTTCTTGGGTAGGAGTCTATCAGCATGGACCATCTTGACTTGGCAATATTTGCCCACTCCTCCTTGCAAAAACGCTCCAAATCTGTCAGATTGCAAGGGCATCTCTTGTGCACAGCCCTCTTCAGGTCACCCCACATATTTTCTATTGGGTTTAGGTCAGGGCTCTGGCTGGGCCATTCCAAAACTTTAATTTTCATCTGGTGAAGCCATTCTTTTGTTGATTTGGATGTATGCTTGGGGTCATTGTCATGCTGAACGGTGAAATTCGTCTTCATCTTCAGCTTTCTAGCAGACGCCTGAAAATGTTGGGCCAAAAGTGACTGGTATTTGGAGCTGTTCATAATTCCCTCCACCTTGACTAAAGCCCCCATTCCAGCTGAAGAAAAGCAACCCCAAAGCATGATACTGCCACCACCATACTTCACTGTGGGGATGGTGCTCTTTTGGTGATGTGAAGTGTTGTTTTTTCACCAAACATACCTTTTGGAATTGTGGCCAGAAAGTTCAACCTTGGTCTCATCAGACCACAACACATTTTCCCACATGCTTTTGGGAGACCTGATGTATTGTTTTGCAAATTTTACCCAGGCCTGGATGTTTTTCGGTGTAAGAAAAGGCTTCCATCTTGCAATCCTAGCCCATAGCCCAGACATATGAAGAATACGGGAGATTGTTGTCACATGTGGTACACAAGTAGTACTTGCCAGAAATTTCTACAGCTCCTTCAGTGTTGCTGTAGGTCTCTTGGGAGCCTCCCTGGCCAGTTTTTGTCTGGTCTTTTCATCAACTTTGAAGGGACGTCCAGTTCTTTGCAACTTCACTGTTGTCCTATATTTTCTCCACTTTTTGATGACTGTCTTCACTGTGCTCCATGGTATATCCAATGCTTTGGGAATTTTTTTGTACCCTTCACTATACAATGCAGCAGATGGTTCTTCTAGGGCTGCTGCTTCAGGATCAGTTTTGAGGTGATATTCCTGGTTATGGCTTCAACCTGTGCCTGATGATGTTAAGGCTAAGTTGATGGGTGCTCCTCTAGACAGCAAATATTTGTTTGGTGCTGCTGCTGCCGATTTGTTCAAGTTATTGCAGGAGAAAGGCAAAGAGTTACAGAATTTGAAACCTATTTTTGTTTCACCAGTGCCTACGTTCCAAATGAACTATCCCACTAAGCCAGCTTTTGTTCGAAAGCCTCGTCCTCTTCATAAAGGTAAAAAAGGTGGTAGGAGGGCCCCTCCACCTAAATCTACTTGGACTATTCCTGCTCAGAAGCCACCTTTTCCTGATAAACCAGGTGCTGTCTCACTATCAGACTCTTCCCAGCCATATTCCTCTTTCTCTTCATCTTTCTCTCTCTTCCTGTTTGGTTAAGCTTCACCCAAGATTTTTGGGTTCTTTTCATCATTCACCAAGGGTATTTCATGTTTTGGAAATCTCTTTTCCCTTTCCTGGTCATTCCTCAGCCACCTCAAGAACACCTATGAACTGCTTCAGGATCTTTTGACTCAGAACTATTCAAGAGGTTCCAGCTGCTCAAAGGGGGAAAGGATTTTATTCAGGAATGTTTTTGGTCCCCAGGAAAGAGGGTACTTGGAGAACCATTTTGGATCTTTCTCACATGAATATTTTTCTGATGGTTGCTTCCCTTCGAGTGTTATTCTTTCAGACTTTGTTTCCTTTGCTGCTTCGTCAGGCTTTTCTAGTCTCTCTGGATCTCAAGGATGCTCATCTCCCATCCCAATTCATCCCTTTTTCAGGAAGTTTTTACAAACTCCACATGAGAAAATTTCAGTGGTTCCTGAAATCAGTTTGGCTTCAGCATTCACATCCGCTAGACATTGTAGTTCCTCTTCTTTCCTGTCTGAACAAGAACTGAACTGGTGTATTCAGGAGGATTCTCTAAAACAAGTGCTCCCCTTTCATCCCCCCTTCCATCTCCGTAGCTGTTCACAGATGCTTCAGATGTGGGATGGAGAGCAGCTTTTGGCTCCCTAAAGGTTCAGGGGGTCTGAACTCCTCTCCAATAGAAGGCGCACATCAGTGTCACTGAGATGAGAGAGCCCTTCTGCTAGCCCTTCAGGCTTTTCATCCTCTTTCTCTCCGGGATATCTCAAGGTGTTTACAAACAACACCATAGTGATATGGTATGTAAACAGACAGGGGGGAACAAGATCTTATCTTCTTTGTCAGTTGGCACTCCTGGTATGATATCTTGCTGTCCAGTATCAAGTGACTAGTGACTCTTCAGGCAGTTTACATTCCCTCAGGTCAGAACATTACATTATGGCAGTCACTCTGAGCAGGTTCTTAACTAAGTCCCATAAAAGGATGCTTCATAGGGATATGTTTCTGGGCATTGTCCACCAGTGGGGTATTCCTCAAATAGCTTTGTTTGCCTCCCCTCTTAACAGTCAACTTCCTCTGTTTTGTGCCAAAGTCCCAGGTCCTCTGGTGCAGAAGGTGGACACCCTCTCTTTTTCTTAGAAGGGGATGTTTCTTTATAGGTTCATAGATAGGTACTAGGCTATCGGCCCTAGGGCCCATACAAGCCTAGCCAAAAAATATACCCTGGCTTTCGCCACCCAAGAAAATTATTTTCCTATGACCCTGTCGAGCAGAGCCACAGAAGTGATCCCCGGGGTGAATTTCCCATTTCCCATCCAATCATCAAGATTTTTCTTGAAGAGTGCTAATGAGGAGCTCTGTTTGACATAGATAGGTAGTCTGTTCCAGAGTATGGGAAGTCTCTGGGACAGGAATCTATCCCTCCAGGATGTTCTGTTTATTGTGGTGACAAGGTTAAGGTCCCTAGAGCGTGTAACTCGGAGGGATTGGGATTTCTTTAAGTGGAGCATGTCCAACAGCTCTGGGTTTGACATTGCTTTGTATGTTAGGCAGAGATCGCCCTTGAGTAGGCGATATGCGATGGAGTAAAGCTGTAGTTTTTTGAGACGGTCTGCATAGGGCATCTGTTTGAGGCCAGTAATCCTCTTTGTGAGGTATTTCTGTGGTCTTTCCAGTTGTTGTAGATGTCTTGTGAGGTACATACCAAAAGGGGCGTTGTACTCTATAATGGGTCTAATGAGTGATGAGTAGAGGGTAACTATGACCCCTTTTTTTCTGGATGAGAATCCTTTTGTGATGAGATGAGCCACGTAGAAGGATTTCCTGACCACTGTGGCGATGTGATTATCAAAGGAGAGACTACTGTCCACCTGTGTCCCAAGGTCTCATCACATTTTCGGCATTAAGTAGACTACCAGCTATGTGGTAGTTCATGGGTACAGAGTTTTTACCAAAGGGGATGACGATACACTTTTTGGCATTGAGCTTCAGGCCATGGCTTTGACACCAGGAATCTGTCTCAGTGAGGCCCTTTTGTAGTTTGTCCACATCGTTAGGAGTTATGGCTCCTAGTTTGCAGTCATCTGCAAACTTTGTTAGCCAAAGACCTTCTGTGTTGGCCTGCACTTCAGAGAAGTAGATACCAAACAGGAGAGGACCCAGGACTGAACCCTGTGGTACTCCACTTGTCACTGGTCTGATGTCAGATTTGGAATCCGCTACTTTCACAGTGTGGGTTCTGTCCGTGAGCCAGTTGGCAACCCATCTTATGACATATGGATTTATACCTAGTTTAGTGAGCTTATCTATAACTCCAGAGTGGGGATGGTGTCGAAAGCCTTGGCGAGATCTAGATAAGCTGTGTGAACCATTTTACCATCATCTATGGCTTTGGTGACTGCTTCAAAGAAGTCAGTCAGGTTTAGGAGACATGATCTGCCTTTTACAAATCCAAACTGAGTAGGGTCCAGAGTTTGGAGATTACCAATGTCTTTGTTTATGAGTTCCATGATGATACGTTCCATGGCTTTGCAGACCAGGCTCGTCAGGCTAATGGGGCGGTAGTTCCCGGGGTCCGTCGTGGCTCCCCCTTTCTGGAGTGGGATAACTGTCGCGGTGCGCCATTCAGTGGGTACAAAGCCTGAGGTGAGGCTGTGATTGAACATGGTACTTAGGTAGGGTGCCAGTTCATTCTGTAGTTCATGTAGAACGCAGCCTGGGATATTGTCAGGTCCCATGGATGCTGTGTTCTTGGCTTTGGAGAGTGTGTTTTTTACCTGTGCAGCCGTGATTATAGGAACTTTGCATTCTTCCGGTATAGAGATGGGCCCTCTAGGGGGTGAGAGGGGGGTAAAGTTAGCACTGAACCTATCTGCTAGGATGTTGGCAATATCAGTTGGTTCTGTATATTTAGTGCCATTATTCTGTAACTCAGAGCAGATCTGAGTGTTCCCATTTAGATTCTTGACATAGCTATAGAATGCTTTGTGGTTGTCTTTAGAGTCAGTGGCAATTCTGTTTTTGTAATTAGCTTTAGAGGATTTTATGAGGGATTTCAACTTCTTAATGAGGTTGACCAGGGAGTTCCTCCAGTCATGGGATTTTACTCTTTTTTGCAACAGTTTCTTTCTTCTGTTGTAGAGTTTGTTTATGGCAGAGGACCACCAGATTGGCTTCCTTTTTTTGGAGGATAACATCTTGGTTCTATTAGGGATAGCATGATCCATGCACTCGTGTAAGTGCTTATAAAGTGCATTTGTGTAGGATTCGGCAGTCATACCTCTATTTTCCGTCTGCATGGGTGTCATGAAGTTTGCCACTTCTGTCTTAAGTGTGAAGTTGGCTTTTGAGAAGTTTTTTACGATGGTTTCCCTAATTGGGGCTGGGGGTGGGATGTGGATGTCTAGGCTGATTAGCTTGTTGTCGGATCTGACCAACGAGGAATTGACCTCTGGTGTGGAACACTGGTTTCCCATGTTGGTGATGACCAGGTCTAGGATATTGCTGCCCCTGGTGGGGGTGTGGATAAGTTGATCCAAGGCGTTGCAATTTATGAATTCTAGAAAATGTTGAGCAAAAGAGTGGGTACATGAGTAGTTTTCCCAGTTAATGGTGGGGTAGTTGAAATCGCCCATTATTAGGGTGTTGGGTTGTACCCTAATACTTTCCAGTGTATCAAGAAATGAGGAGTGTGAATCCTGGGGCATGGTGGGGGGCCTGTAGCAAGCTACAATTTGGATTGCGGTCTTGCCCAGAGTTAGTTTCACTTGGATAATCTCGGATGCATTATGCTGTGCAACTAGCTTGGAGGTGTGGATATCCTTAATGAATATGGACATCCGCCTTTAGTGCTTCTTTCTGGGTTAGGTGGCTGAAAGGTGTGGTATGAATTGAAGCCTGGTACTGCAGGGGTGCTCTCTGGAGCTTTGAACCAGGTCTCTGTCACTGCACAGATGTCAATGTTCTCCATTTTAAGGAGTGCCTCGAGTGAGTGCATTTTGAGGTTTAGACTTCTAGCATTGAGTAGCATTACCCTCAGATTTTGCTTGCTTGTACCGGTTATGGTGGTGAATTTGTCATTTGAACCTTGCCTAAAAAAGGCACTATAGGGGTGGCAAGAGTCTTAGCCAGTATCCAGAATCCTAAGGGCGACAGGTGCAGGCCATCTCTGGCAAAGCATCTTGGACTGTCGATCATGTCGTCCCAGGCAGACAAATACTGGATCCCCTTAGAATGACACCAGAACCTTAGCCAATTGTTGAAGTCAATCATTTTGTCCTTGTACTGTGGTATCATTCTGGGTGATGGCCGGATGCAACTCAGGGTTAGGGTCACACCTGCCTAGGATACAAGATCAGAGAGCTCCTCCATGTCTCTTTTCATGTAGTCCAGGGAGGTACGTCTCAGGTCATTCACACCAACATGGACAATGACAATGTCATATTTGTACTTATTGTGGAGTGACCTGAATGCATGCATTATGTGGCGGATCCTGGCACCTGACAGGCAGCTGACAGTAACTTTCTCCTTGTTTAGTCTAGTGAGTGGAACATCAGTGTGCCTGAGTATAGAGTCGCACTTTCCTCCCTTCCCCTCGTTCCAAAAGTCTTGTTCAAAATTCAATAGGGACACTCCCAAAATCTTGTTGGTGACTCTCTTGGCTGAGAAAGCATTGGTTCCGTTGTCTTCTGCATTTAGTCAGGGGCTAGCATCACGTTAAATCATAGAGTGGACCTACTCACACAAGACAAGGTATTTCTCATCCATCCCCACTTGTCCACTCTTCAACTGACTCTGTGGGTGATAGGATTTTGATTCTACATAGACACTTTTTTTTTTCTGAGAGCATGTTTAGGGTCTGGCAGGAAGGCCAGGAAACCCAATACTAGGAAATCCTACTTATCCAAATGGAAGAGGGTATTCTGTTTGGTGTCTTTCTGGATCCAGTTTGTGAATGTTCCTTTGGATGTTCATCGTGTTTCACTGTTGCAGTCATTACTCTTGGGTTATCCTGCTGGCAGGCCACCCGCAGTCGGCCGGAATTCCAAAGTCTAGGTCCGGCGTTGGTTGCTGTCGCCTCTTCCTTGACGTCAGTACGCCAGGGGTATAAAATATGCAGCCGATGCCATTTTCCTCAGTCTTTCTTGCCGTGCGGTGCCCGAAGCAAAAGCAGTTTCCAAGTGCCGGTCGGCCGACTCCTGAGATTTTCAAATCTGAATTTCAGAACCAAAGTCTTCTTTAAAGCTAAGTACCCCGTTGGGGAAACTTTTTTTCTTGTTCCAGACCGATGTCAGAAAAAGTTAACAATTGTATTTCTTTTAGGAAGCAAATACCTCATAAGGATTTTCACTCTTAATGTATTCCTAGCCTAGGCCCTGATCACAACGTTGCTAGCTGTCAGTTTTGTGCTAGATTCAACCAACGCACTATCAAGCGTCGGTTCGATTTTGCATTTCATTACTTTGGCCGAAGATTTAATTATATAATGCCGGCGGAACAGCCGACAACTGGAGTTTACAAAAAACGCAAGGACAACGATAGGCATCCGAGGTCCAAAACCGACGACGAAGCCTCTTCTAGGCCAGTCGCCGGTTCTCAGTGAGGCACTTTCGCAGCCCCTGGCGCCCGCTAACTCAGAGCCACAGGCCGCTACCGACTCCCACGTGAAGCCGACTGGGCCTCTGGAAACTCAAGGTATTGGACACTCTGAAATCAATCCCTCAGATGGGTCCGGAGCCACTGAGCAGGCATCGGCTTCTGAGGGTGTCTTCAGACCTACACAAGTATATGTTAAGCCATCCTGAGCTTCAAAGACAAAGACTAAAGCAGCCCTAAAGACAAAGAAACAAGTACAGCATTCTCCTATTCAGACTTCCATGCCTAAAAAACAGATGCTCAAAATGACCGAAGACCTAATTACTTTGATCAGGGGCTCCCATCCCCCTCCTGATAAGAGGCCTAGGCAAGAGACACAGTATGATTCTTCTGATCAGGTATCTATTCCCTCTGATTCCTCTTCTGAACAGGATTACTCCATGCTTCCCTATGAGGATTCTGATGCTGAAGAATCCATTCCTTCAGCCTCTCCTCCTGAGGACTATTCCTTTGGGGAAACGCTGCATACTATGAGGGAGCATTTCCACTGGGAGAGCCAAGACTATTCTGAGTCTAAGAAAAGGCTCAGAGACTTCCTGCTTCTTCCTCAGCACAGACCCCTTGCTATTCCACCTGTCCTAGACATTGTAGATGATGTATTTTCAGAGTCCAGACTGTCCCCTGACTCTCTACCCCCTGCACCTGCTAAGCCAGACAGATACTACACGGTCCCAGATTCTCATAAATTCCTATATAAAAACCCCGCTGCTGACCCAGAAACTATATCTCAGGGTCCAAAGGGGGTTAAAGCTTCCACTGCAGAAAACCCTGTCCCCTCTGATAGGGATTCTAGGGCTCTAGACAGATGGGGGGAAAAAGTTTACACTTCTGCCACCCTGGCTGTAAGGGCTTTAAATTGTCAATTTCATATGCTTAAATATCAGCAATATTCAATGTCACTGCTTAAGTAGAAAATGTTGACAAATACTGAATGTTCAGAGAACAAGGAATTGCAGGATTTATTGCATGCAACTGAACAAGTGGAAAAGCATACTTTGCAATGTGGTTATGATTCACTGGAGGCCTCTTGCAGGGCCGCTGTTACAGGTTCTGTTAGAAGGCATGCTTGGTTAAAGGAACAAAATCTGCCTGATCATGTTAAAGCAAAATTATTAGATGCACCATTACAGCATGATACTTTGTTTGGTTCTAAAGCAGAAGAGGTGTTGGAAAAATGGAGGCTAAAGCAAAATCCATGCAGACAGTCAAGGATTTCTTACAGGTACAGCCACCCAGGTTTAGCAGGAACTGGCCTTCTAAAAATTGGTCCTTTCCAATCTCAGACCGACCACAAAGAGGCAGATACAGGCGTCCCAGAGGCAGATCTCAGCCCCAAGGCTCATACAGGCCTAAACAATGGGGTGCTCCTACCTCCAAAAGCGGAGAAGACAAATCAGACCGACCACAAAGAGGCAGATACAGGCGTCCCAGAGGCAGATCTCAGCCCCAAGGCTCATACAGGCCTAAACAATGGGGTGCTCCTACCTCCAAAAGCGGAGAAGACAAATCAGACCGACCACAAAGAGGCAGATACAGGCATCCCAGAGGCAGATCTCAGCCCCAAGGCTCATACAGGCCTAAACAATGGGGTGCTCCTACCTCCAAAAGCGGAGAAGACAAATCACAGCCTTACAGGAAACAGTCCCAATGACTTTCCTCTACCAGTTCCAATCAGTTTTCTTTTGACAGCCCCCTTAGGGGGGAAACTAGCACTTTTTTCATCAAATTGGCAAATGGTTACCCAAGACAAATGGGTTCTGAACATAGTGTCCCAAGGCTACAGGTTCCATTTTCACACTCTACCAAGGTCAAAGGGCATGCCAGATCTGCCACACAATCAATGGGCAGAGGCACAAAAACAAATTATAGCCCTCATCGACATGAGGGCCATTCAGCAAGTACCACAACAAGAGCAGGGGCAAGGATTTTACTCCAGACTTTTCCTAGTACCCAGGAAGGACAAAACCTGGAGGCCAATTCTGGACTGTCTATACTAAATACGTTTCTGGAAGTTCCAAAATTCAAGATGTTGACTCTTCAGCAGCTACTGCCCATGCTGGACAAGAGGGCTTGGCTCGTAACTTTGGACCTAAAAGAGGCATACCTGCATGTCCCAATCAGACAGTCTTGTAGAAGATACCTCAGATTCATAACTTGCTCAATGCATTACCAATTCTCTGCATTGCCCTTTGGCTTATCTACTGCGCCCAGGGTCTTTACAAAATGCCTGGCACCAGTAATTGCATTTTGCAGACAAAAAGGAATTCAAATGTATCCCTACTTGGGCGACTGCCTAATTCAAGCAGAGAACAAAGACACTCTTCTAAAGCATCTGGCGTTTGTAAAAAGATTACTAATTGGCCTAGGGTACACAGTAAACGAAAAGAAATCAAAACTAGTGCCCTCTCAAGAGATAATATTCCTGGGTGCAAGCTTAAACACAACTGCCCAGATGGCTTATCTCACACCAGACAAGCAAAAACAACTGACTACTTACTTCAAGAAATTGGCAACAAACCCCCCACTTATCTGCATGGAAAATCCTGCAGGCCTTGGGTTTCATGGCATCCTGCATTCTACTAATTCCATATGCCAGACTGCATATGAGGAAACTACAATGGCATCTGAAAAGTGTTTGGACTCAGCATTGCCACAGCCTGGAGACAGTAATTGCACTCATTCCCTGCCTACAACAGGAGTTTCGATGGTGGGCAGAAGCCTGTCACCACAAGGGTCTGCCATTCAGTTTACCCACAGCCAGACAGACACTGACAACGGATGCATCAGATTATGCCTGGGGGGCCCATATGGCAGGAAAATGTATTCAGGGCACATGGCCTGCAAACCAGATGCATCTTTACATCAATCAAAAAGAGATGCTAGCTGTTCAAAATGCCCTCACAGCTTTCAAGGACCTGCTTCATCCAGGACAATTACTGATAAAGACAGACAACACTACGGTCATGTGGTACATTAACAAACAGGGAGGTACTCATTCCTACCCCCTCTGCAGACAAGCAATGACCTTATGGGACACAGCATTGGCTTTTCAAGTTCACCTGCAAGCACAATTCCTGCCAGGAAAAACAAATACTCTGGGAGACTAACTATAGATCTATTTGCCTCCCCTCACAACTGTCAATTGCAGAGATTTTGCACAAGGATTTACCACAAGCAAGCATGGAAAGTGGACGCCCTATCATTCAGCTGGAAAAATCTAACAGTCTATGCTTTTCCCCCAATACCTCTACTTCCCAGAGTACTCCTAAAGGTCAGACAAGAGAAGCCAAAAATGATTTTGATTACACCAGACTGGCCACGCCAGCACTGGTACCCAGTCCTAAAGAGCTTGTCTCAAGGTCCAGCATGGATATTGCCTCAAACTTCTCACTTGCTGACCCAACAAAACAATCAGATCCTGCACAGCCAACTCAGGACCTTAAATCTGGCAGCATGGCGGATAATGTAGCCATTCGGAAAACTCCTCTTTCAAAAGGTGTTATGGATGTTATCTTGGAGGCCAGGAGGCCCAGTACCAGAAAATCTTATGCAGAAAAATGGAAGAGATTCTGTGCTTGGAACCAGAAACAAGATATTGACACGTCTGTACCAAATATTCCTCAGATTTTACAATACCTAACTGAGATGCTGAACCAAAGGCCTTTCTTTCTCATCAATTAAGATTCATGCCTCTGCCATTTCTGCACATTACAATACGGAGCCACCTATCTTTTCCCATCTTCTAATAAGGCAGTACCTCAGGGGGGCCAAAAACATTAGGAGAGTACCAATTCTGGCCTGGGACCTCAATTATGTTTTGGAAAAACTCACACTGCCTCCTTTCGAGCCAGCATGAAAAGCAGATATTAAATTCTTATCCTGGAAAACAGCTCTGCTCCTAGTCATAACCTCTGCAAAGCGAATCTCGGAGTTACAAGCACTCATGGCTGTGAAACCTTTCATCATTTTTCATCCAGACAGAGTTTCTCTGAGGACAAACCCTACATTTATGCCTAAGGTGGTGTCCAGTGTGGCTCTCAATCAAACCATTCACTTGCCTACCTTTTACCCAAATCCACAGAACAAGAGTGAGAAAATTCTGCATTCTTTGGACATACACAGGCAGTTATGCTTCTACTTGGACAGAACTAAAGCTTTCAGAAAGACTGAGCAACTTTTAGTGTCATATGCTGCAGGATCACAAGGAAAGGCTATCTCAAAACAGACTATTTCTAAATGGATAGGCCATTGCATCCATTTCTGCTATTCTTAACATGGCAAATCAGTGCCTAAGGACATTAGGCACTGATTTGCCATGTTAAGAATAAGTGCCTAAGGGCATTGGGCCTCATTCCACCAGAGCAACAGCCACTTCAGCAGCCTTCCTCAGGGGAGTACCAACCAAAGAAATCTTAGAGGCTGCAACTTGGAGTTCAGTGCACACCTTTACAAAGCACTACCACTTGCCTCTCTACTCTAAGTCCAGAGCAGGCTTCGCCACCGCAGTTCTGCATGGCCTCATAGCCTCTCCTAATCCTATTTAGCCCAGCCACCCATCCTCAGCTTTGGGATTCTACCCAAGAGTAATGACTGCAACAGTGAAACACGATGAACATAGTACAGTTGTGTACCTACCATAAATGTAGATGTTCGAGTGTATTCACTGTTGCAGTCCAGGTTACCCACCCACCATCCCCCTTCTCTTTGCTGGGGCTTATCTACACTTCTCTATCCTATACAACCTTTTTGGTGTATTTGCTTGTAGATGAAGGAAATGTTATTTTTGTGCATGCATTTCTTATTGATATATTTTTCAGCCTACCTATATGGGGCACCTGACATCTGGGGCAAGAAAAACTGACGAAAATAGCGTTGGCTGCATCTTTTATACCCCTGGCGCACTGACGTCAGGGAAGAGGCGACAGCAATCGACGACGGACCTAGACTTTGGAATTCTGGCCGACTGCGGGTGGCCTGCCAGCAGGATAACCCAAGAGTAATGACTGCAACAGTGAATACACTCAAACATCTACATTTATGGTAGGTACACAACTGTACTTTCTGTTGTATCTGTGTGAATTGTTCAATGCTGAGTTGGCTTATTCTTCTGTTAAGGCCCACTTATCAGCTGTTCCTGCTTGTCTGCCTTTATCTCCTCCATTAGCTTCTAGGGTTGAAGCTAAACAATTCCTTAAAGGGTTTTTCATATTAGGCCACCCAGAAAGCCTGTTCCTCCTCCCTGGGATCTTAAATTTGATTTGGAAACTTGACTCTGGCTCCTTTCGAGCCTGCAGCTTCAGCTTCCTTGCAACATTGCTCTTGGAAGACTGTTCTTTTGTTAGCCCTTACTTATGCTAGACGGGTGTCTGAGCTTCAAGCCCTTATGGTTTGTCCTCCTTTTTTCATATTTCATAAGGACAGGGGTGTCCTTGTATACTAGTCCTTCTTTTATGCCTAAGATGGTGAATGAGTTGCCCCTTAATTAGTGTATTCATTTGCTCACTTTTTTCCCTTCTTCACAGTCTGCTAGTGAGAAGGTGTTGTGCGCATTAGTTGTGCACAGACAACTCAGATTTTATTTGGCTAAGACTAAGACTTTGCTGTAGTGTAGATGAGATTCAGACCTGCTGAATCTAGTTCTGTTTGTATAACTCGAGCACTAAACCTGGCCATCTTTTATTGGAGAGGGTTCCCCTTCATCCTAGTGGCAGGAGTGTGTAGTTAGAACTCATCTGATTGAAGGTTGCTGTAACAGGACACAGTTCTGAACTTTCTATTAGTTAATTTGTTTAAATCAGTTTGCTCTCAGTTGCTACATAAGCAAATCCAAGCTTTCTGCTGATCTCTGCAAATGTTAAGTAGAATTTTTTCAATGTATATTACTTTTTTGAACTGCATTATTACCATATAACACTTATTTGAACTGTTTTTGTGTGTGTGTTCTCAAATTGTTGCACTTTGTTTGCTGTAGCATAAACTCTAGTTCTGTTTATATACTTGAGCACTAAACCAGGCCATCTTTTATTGGAGAGGGTTGCCTGCATCCTAGTGGCCAGAGTGTATAGTTAGCACTCATCTGATTGAAGTTTTCTGGAACAGGGCTCAGTTTGAGCTCTTTTATTGGTTATTTTTTTAGATCAGTTTGTACTTGTTTGCTACGTAACACCATGTCTGTGCATTGCGTACTGTGGCACAGCTGTGGGCACCATTGGTGGTTATAGACATGAACACTTTTGCCTGCATATTTTCCATTACTGCTCTGCTGGTGCTCCATCGGTGAGTTCTTGTGATTGTCCCTCACTAATAGATGATACATTCAGCAAAGCTCCTGAGGTGCCAACACAGATCCTACCCACTAGCCCTTCGTATTTTTTGTCCAACACTTCTGTCCTCTACTTTACCTGTTCCTTCTTGTCCTCTCCCTGTTTTCTGACCACATCACTTTACCTAGCGTTATGGATAGACAGTTTCCTACAGTTTCTCCAGCCAGCCTGGTCGACATGGGCATCCTGAGGCAATGTAGCAATTGCTTCATGTACAGTGACAACCCACTTCTCCTGGTCCACACAAATTCATTATGTGAGACATGCATCTATATCAAGAACCTAGAATCCAGGCTCTCTCTCACTCACCAGTCAGTCCATCTGCACTAAGCAGGTTGTCAGTATGCACACCTCACCTACTGCACCTACTAAACCAACAGCACATAAATCTGCATATGTGGAGGTCCTTAGAAGCTTACCTAAACATCAGAGACCTCCCAAACACAAGCATACTTCACATAATACATCCTCTGCAGAATGTAGTACACATAATATATCACACACCAGTGTCTCACCAGTCAAGCCTCTAAAGTATAGCACAAAAACAAACAACTTTGCCTTAGGCAACTCAGTTGTGAGACACACAGATGTCCCTCTAAACAGGTTGGATAAGGAAAAGGTCACAGTCAGCTGTCTGTCAAGTGCCAGGATCTGTCTCATCACACACGCACTCAAGTCTCTCAATAACAGACACTGTTATGACTCTGTCAGAGTCAATGTTGGTGTGAACAACTTGAGACATACCTCACTGGACTATATGAAGAGAGACATGACTGAGCTCTCGGATTGTGTGTCTCACTTGGGTAAGTCCCTAGCCTTAAGCAGCATTTTACCTTCGCCTAGGCTGACACCTCAGTACAAACAAAGAATGATTGACTTCAAAAATTGGCTTAGTTTCTGGTGTCATTTAAAGGGGATCCAGTATTTTGTCAGCCTGGGATGACATGGTCGACAGAACTCGATGCTTTGCCAGACATGGTCTTCATCTGTCACCACTGGGATTTCATTTACTGGCTAAGGCTCTTGCCACCCCCATAGTGCCTTTTTAGACAATCTTCTTCTTCTTTTTTTGGCTTTTCCCGGTTAGGGGTTGCCACAGCGGATCACCTGTCTGCTTATGATTGGCAGTGGAGTTTTTACAGTGTCGAGTTGCCAGCCCGGTGCCCAACCTTCCACAGAAGGGGCACACATGCACACACTCATGCCTATGGCCAATTTAGAGTGTCCAATCCACCTACAGCATGTCTTTGGGATGTGGGAGGAAACCGGAGCACCTGGAGGAAACCCACGCGACCACAGAGAGGACATGCAGACTCCACACAGAAGGCACCCCAGCCGAGAATCGAACCGGAGAACCTCTTGCTGTGAGACGGCAACGCTAACTGCTGCACTACCGTGGCCGCCCATATACATGAAAAAATTCCCAATATAAAAATACCCTCTAAAAGCAGCCTCAGGGTTATGCTGCTAAATGCTTGGAGTCTAAACCAGAAACTGCACTCACTGGAAGCGGTCCTCACCCTGGAAGATGCTGACATTTGTGCAGTCACCGAGACCTAGTTTAAGGCTGCGGAGAGCACCCCAGCTATAGCAGGTTACATTTCCTTCCACACATACTGACCACAGACTTGAAGGCATGAGAACTAAAAGAGGTGGCGTATCAATATTCATTAAAGATGAATACACCTCTAGATTGGTTAAATAGCACAATTCCCTTGAATAACTTCAGGTGCAAATGACCTTTCTTTGGGTCATTGTCAGGTATATGACCCCCCTCTGTGAAGGAAATACTGCCAGTGCAGCTAGCTGGAATTTTGTAAATAATTATATGTCATTAGTGAATATTAATATGATTTATATTAGATGCATGTGTTACAAATGTATTAGAACCGTATGTCGTGTATATCAAACTGGTTTGTACAGATGTGTGTTGAAAAGGTATTTTATAAAGTGTTTGAAATGGATCCACAGTGTGCTCTACTGGAGAGAACAGACATGTACATGCACTATTGTAACTATTTCAATGTATATATTTTAACAGTGGAAAGTGGAATACAGGAGGTTATCTTCAGAAAAATAACTGAAATTAAATTACTTTTTGGCTAGGCCATAAAAGGTGGCATCTTTCACTTTTCAGTGCAGCAAGAGACACAATGTCTGGACTAGGGAGCTTTCTTTATTGTTTTTAGGATGAACTAATTGCTAGTTTTGAAATGTGAAGGAATGGAAATTGTTTTATGACTTCCAGCATCTGCCAAAGATCTGAGGTTTGTGTATTTTATAGGTAGATGGTAAATGCTACCAGCTAGCATCAATCCTGGCTTTGGGCCTGGGAACTAGAAGTCAGATGACAAGAAATTATCATTCTGCAAGCTAGCACAGCAATAATATTTGAAATATTAATTTGAGAAGTCTTTTAGTGAGGCAGAGCATTCTGTAGTCTGTCTTGGACCCGACAACAACTAGAAATTCAATTCACCACATCTGCCTAGCTGTATTAGTAAGTTCTTAGGCTATAGTAATTCTCTTAGATAGATACAGTCAGGAACATAGTGAAGTTTAGTTTAGATATTTTTCTTTATTTATTTCAGACTGTCCTGCAATGTTGTTTTAAATATTTCCAGTGGTTTTCAACTCTGATGTCACTGTGAATATATATTTAGTATTGTCTTGTTCTTTTATTAATTATTATTAAATACATTTAAACTTTTCATTGTGACTGATATGTGTAGAGATATTTAAGTTTTGAGAGTACTTACATATTTATTTGGTGACACTGTGTGGGCCACTACTAATAGCTTTGCTCTTGTTCAAACTACCATTTGTATTAATATTAATATTACACAATAAGATTGGACACCCTTTGTTACGGGCCTTAAAGTAGCTGATAAGGGGATCTGGTGGCAATTATAACTACCTTATAGTCTTGGCAGAAGGGGGCATAGTTAGTAAACCTGTGCCACCCTTTCCCACGTGTGTGTGCGTGCATTTGTGTGTGTGTGTGTGTGTGTGTGTGCGCAAAACAAATCTACAAGAGTGTGTGTGTCAGCTACTTGGGCAGGGACACGAAGCACTGGTTGGACAGAGAGAGTGGTTAGTGTTGAAGGACTTGGCTTGGAACCCTGGCTAAGGACTGAACTGTATAGCTGTGCCAGTGTGGAGTCTTATTGGGTATCTGGAGAAAGAGGGAGAAATCAGCGTTGTACTGACTGTGGTCTCTGTGTGCTCTTAACGGAATTGCAGTTGCTGCAGAGAGCTGCTTCTGAAAATACTGTATGTGTACCTGTCATCCTCTCAGTGTATGTCCCCCACTTGTGTCAGTGGTGATGATTGATGATTCTTGATTACTGGTCCAATGGTGGTTCATCACGCCCTCCATGAATCGGGGCATCTAGTTAGCCTACTTGGATCTACTTGAGTCAGTCAAGATACAACCAAACACCCTGGTTTTGGGTGACTTTAGTTACCCTTCCATAGACTATGTAAATTATGCATGTTCTAACTCACTTGCCTAAAGATTTCTGGACTTCGTTAACTCGAGTGCCCTGGACCAGCTGGTTGACACTCCAAGGGCCTCAAACATCCTGGACCTGATGCTCAGCAACATGGGAGACCGCTGCACCACCCCCAGTGTGTGGCCATCCCTGGTGTGATCTGACCACAAATCAGTCTCGCTAGAAGTAACTATAACACATCCCCCCCCCCCCCGCCTTAGCAGCACCTAGACTAAAAAAACTTCTCCATGGCCAATTACAACCTGTTACGTGACGGCATAAATAGCTTCATGGCCCCTCCCCCCACTGATGAAACAGACATCTATGTTGAGTTGTACGCCAACGCTTTATACAAGCACTTGTACGATCATATTGATTCTGCCATACCTGATAGTACCAAAACAAGATCTTCAAGGATAAGCAAACCTGCCTGGTGGACAACTGCCATTAATAGGCTATGTAATAGAAGAAAGAAATTGCTGTCTAAGAGCGGGAAGGAACAGTCTCAAAACTGGAAACACTCACTCCTCAACTTAAACCAGCAAATAAGACTCCTAGTGAAGTCCTCCAAAACTAACTACGAATCCAAATTAGCTTCCCTAACTAAGGATAACCACAAGGCATTCTTTAGTTACATCTGTAACCTCAAAGGTAAGGCCCAGATTTTCACTGAACTCGTAGTTAATGGTACTACATATATAGAACCTGTGGATATAGCAAACCTGCTGGATGATGGGTTCAATGAAAACTTTTCTCCTGTCCCCACTACATATACCCCAAAGCATCCCAGACACCTGCACCCCCACCTAGTATCTCTGAGGAGCAGGTCTTAAATGACCTCCCCAAAGCCAAAACACAGATTCTATGGGACCAGACAACATCCCTGGCTGTGTTCTACATGGATTAAAACAGGAATTAGCATCACCATTGAGCAGGCTTTTCAATCACAGCCTAAGCACTGGCTTTGTCCCAGTGGAATGGAAAACAGCTAACATCATTCCTTTGCACAAAGGGGTGCATCCATGGACCCCGGGAACTTTAGACCCATTAGCCTGAGCAGCCCCATCTGCAAGGGCATGCAATGAATCATCATGGACCTTATTAACAAAGATATAGGAAATATCCAAATACTCGACCTCACCCAGTTTGGCTTTGTCAAGGGGAGGTCATGCCTGTTAAACTTGATGGACTTTGAGACAGTCACCAAAGCCCTAGACGAGGCCAAATCTGTGCATACGGCCTATTTAGACTTAGCCAAGGTCTTTGAGACAATCTCCCACTCAGGCATCATTGATAAACTCACCCAGCTGGGTATCAACCCATATATTGTCAGGTGGGTTGCTCACTGATAGAACTTATATGTTCAAAAATAAGGACTCCACCTCCTCCAGCAGACCCATAACTAGTGGTGTTCCACAGGGATCTGTTCTGGGACCCCTACTGTTCGGAATCTACTTCTCTGAAGGACAGGCTAAAACTAAAGGACTATGGCTGACAAAGTTTGCTGATGATTGCAAACTGGGAGTGATCATTGAAACCCCTAACAATGTCAACATCTTGCAAGAAGGTCTTACACAAACTAATGAGTGGTGCCAAAATCATGGTCTTAAACTTAATGCAAAAAAATGCATTATCCCCTTCGGTAAGGGTGATGTTCCTGCATACTACCACATTAGTAGCAGTACGCTAAGCACACAGTCAGTGGTGAGAGATCTGGGAACACAAGTTGACAGCAACCTTAACTTTGATCACCATGTCTCTACAGTAGTAAGAATGGCATTTTATATTGCTCATCTCATAAGTAAGAGCAGTGCCTCTAGAAAAAAAGAGGTTATTAACCCCCCCCCCCTGTATTCTTCCCTCATTAGACCAATAACTGCTCAGAGGTGACCTATGCCTTGCATATAGAGCAGTCTCTGACCCAGCTTTGATGGAAATGCTGCACATTCACAAATCAAATGGCACAAGGGTTACTCGCTCTATGGACCTTAACCTGGTATGTGACATCAGCAGAACTTGCTGGAAAGACAGATTTGTCTCACAGAGGTTACCCCACCTTTGAAACAAGCTTCCTATTCATGTTAAACAAAGCCACTCTTTGGCCCTATTTAAGTGCAATTTGGACGATTGGATGGGTAACCGGAAATTCACCCCGAAGGTTACACCTGTGTCCCTCTTGGACAGGAGAAATAGGTGCTGATTTTAGTGTCTGCTTGAACCAGACACCCATGGGAACGTGGAGTGAACTTGACTAGGCTTGTAAGGGCCCTGGTGCTGTAAGCCTATGATGATCCTATTAGAAAATCTGATGAGCTCTTTCTTTTCATCCCAGGTCTTTGGGATTGGCTGTATCCAAGAAGACTATTTATTTCTGGATTTCAGCTGCTATTTCATTTTGTTATGCTTTTCATGGTAAAAGCCTTTCTTCTCTAAATGCTCATTCCACTAGAGCTGTGGCTTCTTCTGGTGCTTTTTTCGGGGGGGGGGGGGGGTGATACTATCTCTGCTAATAAGGCAGCTACCTGGACTTCTGTGCATACTTTTCCCAAGCACTACAAGTTGGATGGATTTTCCAGAACTAGAGCTGGTTTTGCTACAGACATCCTTCGTGGCTTCCTAGAGAGGTCTGCTGGTCCTTTCCCCTCCCAAGTTTCTTCCTGAGCTGTGGCACTCTTCCTCATGATGTTCTTCGTGTTTCACTGTTGCAGTCATCACACTTGGGTTATCTGCCTGCAGATAGCCCTCAGTCGGCCTGAGTGCCAAAGTCTTGGGATTTCTGCATCAGATGCTGTCGCCTCTGAATGACGTCAGGTCGTCAGGGGTGTAAAACATGCAGCTGACGCCATTACATCAGCTTTTCTTGCTGAGCAGAGCCTGAAGCAGAAGCACTTTGCAAGTTCCGGTCAGCCGATACGTGAAAATTTTGTTATTCGTGTTTCAAACCTGAAGTTTTCTAAAGCTAAGTACCTCGTTGGGTATCCTTTATTCTTGCTCCAACCGATGTCAGAAAAAGTTAACAGTTGTGTTGCCTGTGGAAAGCAAATACCTCACAGAGATTTTCATTCTTACTGCGTCACCTGTTTAGGCCCAGATCATGACATTCCTTGCTGTCGGTTTTGTGCCCTGTTCCACGCCCAAACTGTTCATAGTCGGGCTATTTTTGTCACTAAATTCTTTCGCTCTCGTTCTCTGTATTCCGAAATGGCTTCGATAAGCTATCCGACTACCGATCTTCTGAAAAAATGTTAGGATAAAGACACAGACTGCATAGGTCCAAAACTGCCAACAATGTTTCCGTTAAGCTAGTCGCCAGTCCGCCAGTACTCAGTGAGGTGCTTTTGCAGCCCCTGATACCCATTTCTGCAGATTCACAGGCCTCTGCTGAGACCCATTCAGAGTCCGGTATGCTGCGAGATGCTTCTTCGGCTATGGAACCTGTGAATGTCTCTACCTTGGATGGGTCTGGAGCCGCTGTGTAGGCACCGGCTTCTGAGGATTTATTCAGACCTTCCAATGTTTGTATTAAACCGACTACTTTGTTTCTGACTAAAACTACCGAATTTTTGAGGACCAGAGTTCGCACTACGCTTAGGAAGCAGACAACCAAAGTGCATTCTCAAGCTCCCATGCACAGAAACAAATGCTTAGAATGGCTGAAGACCTTATTACTTTAATCAGGGGAAGCCAGCCTTTTCCCTCTAAAATACAAAGAATTGATTTTCCTTCTGATTCTACAGTTCATGAGTCCGATGACTGACCCCTCTAATTACCAGGACATACCCTTATCTACCTATGAGGATACAGATGCAGAGGATTCCATTCCCTCTGCCTCCCCCCCAGAAGACTTTTCTTTCAGTGAAACCCTGCATACCCTCAGAGAGCATTTCCGCTGAGAGTGCCAGGACTATCCACAGTCCAAAAAGAGACTCAGAATTTTTAAACTTGCCTCAGCACAGGCCCCTAGCTGTCCCCCTTGTTCTGGAAATTGTAGATGATGTCTTCATGGAATGCAGTCTTACCCCTGATACTTTGCCACCAGCTCCTAGAAAGCCTGACAGGTACTACAGAGTACCTGACTCTCTCAAATTTATTTTCAAAAATCCCACTGCAGATCCAGAGACACCAGGGACTTAAAAGTATTAAGGCTACTGCAGCCAAAAACCCTACCCCTTTGGACAGGGATTCTAGGGTTTTAGACAGATGGGGGAAGAAGGTATATACCTCTGCAACTCTTGCCATCAGGGCTTTGAATTGCTAGTTTCACATGTTAAAATACTAGCAGCGTATTATGGAACTAATTAAACAAAAAATGATGTTGATTCCTGATTGTTCAGAAAATAAAGATTTACAAGAGTTAATGCATTCTGCAAACCAAGTTGGAAAACATACTTTGCAGTGTGGTTTTGATGCCTTAGAAGCATCTTGCAGGGCTGCTGTCACTGGGTCTATTCTGAGAAGGCATGCTTGGCTGAAGGAATAAATCTTGCCAGACCATGTCAAAGCAAAATTACTAGATGATCCATTAAACCAAGAACATTTGTTAGGCACAAAAGCAGAAGTAGTTCTTAAAAAGATGGAGGAAAAAGCTAAATATATGCAAACTGTTAAAGATTTCCTACAGGTACAGCCACCTAGATTCAGTAGGCATTGACCTTCACAGAACTCGTCCTTTCCAGTCCCTCCCAGACCTTTTCAGTCCAAACCCAGGGGCAGCAGACCACCAAGACTATAGTCTCATGGTACAAACAGATCTAAACAACGGAGTGCTCCCACCTTAAAAACAGGGAGTGGTAAGCCACCCCCTTATGGAAAAAGTTCACAATGACTTGTCCTTCATCCTTCCCAGCCACGCCCAAGTACTTGCACCCCTAGGAGGAAAACTCGCCCTGCATGCAAAAAACTGCGGGTATATTACCAAGGACATATGGGTCTTAAACATTGTATCCTAGGGATACAGATTCTACTTCCACTCTCTGTCAAACCCTAAGTGGATTGCCAGACCTTCCCTCAAACAAGTGGGCAGAGGGCCAAAAGCAAGTACTTTCTCTTCTCAGTATCAGGGCTATTCAACCTGTCCCAATAGAGTAAAGGGGGCAGGGTTTCTACTCCAGACTGTTTCTGGTGCCCAGAAAAGAAAACTCTTGGTACCCTATCCTGGATCTGTCAATTCTCAACACCTTCCTGGTAGTACCAAAATTCAAAATGCTTACACTCCAGCAGCTGCTTCCTATGCTAGCCAAGGACTCCTGGCTGGTCACCCTAGACTTAAAAGAAGCTTAGCTGCACATCCCTGTAAGGGAATCTTGCAGGAAATATCTACATTTCAGGGCAGGCTCTCTATGCACTATCAGTTTTCTGCACTTACTGCGCCCAGGGTATTCAAAAAGTGCCTGACTCCAGCCAGTGCATACTGCAGGCAGAGAAAAATTCAAATATATCCATACTTGAACAACTGCCTGATTCAGGCGTACAGTCAAGAACTGCTACTACAGCACCTGACATTTGTAAAGAGACTCCTAACTTCCCTGGGGTATACCATCAACGAAAATAAATCACATCTGGTACCCAGCCAAATAATTGTATTCCTGAGAGCAAGCTTGAACTCAGCTTCCCAGATGGCATTCCTTACTCCAGAAAAGCAGGTTTGTTTGACAAATTGCTTCAAACTACTAGCCACCCAAACCCAGCTATCTGCAAGGAAAATACTGCAAGCCCTAGCGTTCATGGCCTCATGCATTCTCCTAATTCCATATGTAAGACTGCATATGAGGAAACTTCAATGGTAAAAGTCTCTGGTGTCAACATTCTCAGGACCTGGAAACAGTGATTCCTATCATTCCATGCCTAAGGACAGAGTTCCTTTGATGGGCAGAGGCCTGCTACCAGGGTTGGGAGGGTGGCCTAATGGTTAAGATATTTGCCTTACAAACACAAGATGTGGGGTTTGAGTCTCACAAGGGATAATTGGCTAGGCTTAAAATGGCTCGCAAGGGCAGTTAGCTTAGTACTAATCTATGAACCTAAGCCCCTGCTGCCCAAACCCTGACAACAGACGCATCAGACTATGCATGGGGGGCTCACAAGGCAGGCAAATGCAGCCCAGGACAAATGTACCTGCATATCAATCAAAAAGAAATGTTAGCTGTACAGAATGCACTGACAGCCTTCAAATACCTTACCCTTCCAGGACAACTCCTGATAAAGACAGACAACACCACAGTTATGTGGTACATAAACAACCAGGGGGGAACTCACTCCTACCCACTCTGAGGGTTAGCCATGGCTCTGTGGAACACAGCCTTGAGCAATCAAGTGCACCTGCACACTCAATTCCTGGCAAAGAAAATACACTGGCAGACAACTTAAGCAGAAATCTAATGGACCCACACGAGTGGAAACTGGAACCCAACACATTCAAGCGCTTAATCCACAGGTGGGGAACACCAGAGGTGGACCTCTTTGCTTCCCCCCCCAAAACCATCAATTGAGCAAATTTTGCACCAGAACTCCCCACAGCCAAGCATGGAAAGTGGATGCCCTGTCCTTTACATGGGAAAACCTCTCAGTCTATGCCTTTCTCCCTCTGCCCCTCCTCTCGAAAGTACTACTCAAGATCAAACAGGACAGGCCAAGGACAATCCTGATTGCATCAGACTGGCCATGCCAGCATTGGTACCCACTTTTATGCAGTCTGACAGCAGTGCCACCTGCATCAGACCCCCTCTCTGCTGTCCCAGCAGGAGGGCCAGATTTTGCATCCTCAGCTGCAAACCCTGAACCTAGCAGCCTTGCTTATTCCCTGATTGCATCACCACCAACCCTCGGCAAACAGGTTCTGGATGTCATCCTTGAGGCCTAGTACTAGGAAATCCTATTCAGAAAAGTGGAAAAGATACTGCTCTCGGTGCCAGTCTCAGGGTAAGGACACAACTGTGCCCCCCTTACCTCAAATCCTAGATTACTTAGCAGAGCTTCTCCACAAAGGCCTATCCTTCTCTTCTATTAAGATTCATTCCTCTGCCATCTCCGCTCATTACAATACTGAGCCACCCCTCTTTTCTCACCCTCTGGTCAAACAGTTCCTGAGAGGAGCTAACAATTTAAGACCCCCCGACAAGAGCTCCCACTCCTGCCTGGAACCTAAACTTTGTACTAGAGAAGCTCATGCTTCCCCCTTTTGAGCCTGCTGCAGTAGCAGAGTTAAAATTCCTCTCTTGGCAAACAGCCTTACTTCTAGCCATCACTTCAGCAAGAAGAGTGTCCGAGTTGCAGGCCCTTATGGCCGTGGAACATTTCATTGTCTTCCTTGAGGACAGGGTTTCCCTCAGGACTAGCCCATCATTTATGCCCAAGGTGGTATCCAGTGTGGCTTTAAACCAATCCATCCATTTACCCACCTTTTTTCCTAATCCTCAGAATAAACGGAAAAGGATCCTGCACTCCTTGGACGTGCACAGACAGCTTAGGTTCTACGTTGACAGGACTAAACCTTTCAGAAAATCTGACCAGCTGCTAGTCAGCTTTACTACAGGGGCAGAGGGCAAGGCCATTTTAAAGCAAACAATCTTCAATCCATTTCAGCTACAAACACCATGGAAAATCTATCCCACAGGGGATCAGAACCCATTCCACTAGAGCTACTTCAACCTCTACAGCATTTCTTAGGGGAGTCCCTACCAAGGACATCCTGGAAGCTGCAACCTGGAGTTCTGTACACACCTTCACCAAGCATTACCACTTACCAATCTTTTCTAAATCCAGAGCTGGATTTGCTACAGCAGTCTTACAAGGCCTGCTAGCCAGCCCTAATACCTCTTGACTGCCTCCACCCTTTTCTCAGCTTTGGGAATCAACCAAAGTGTGATGACTGCAACAGTGAAACCTAAGAACATAGTACAATTCTGTACATTTACCATAAATGCAGATGTTCGAGTGTTTTCACTGTTGCAGTCCTGGTTTTCCTTCCCTCCAGCCCCCTGACTTATCTATACTTTCTACCTATCCTCCTTTTTGGCCATATTTTATGGCAGTGGTATTTACTTTTTACTGGAGGTGTTCCACACCATGTAATTGCTTCCTATTTTGGGGCTTCTGACATCTGGGGCAAGAAAAACTGATGTAATGGCGTCGACTGCATGTTTTGTACCCCTGACGACCTGACGTCATGGAACAGGCGACAGCATCCAACGCAGAAATCCCAAAACTCTGGTATTCGGGCTGACTGAGGCCTACCTGCAGGTAGATAACCCAAGTGTGATGACTGCAACAGTGAATACACTCAAACATCTACATTTATGGTAAGTGTACACAACTGTACTTAAACAGTGAAATGGAAGGAAATAGTACAGTTGTGTAAAATCTTATCATAATGGTAGATGTCCTTCTATTCGCTGTTGCAGTATTCAGTCCCTCTCTTTTCTCTCTGATCCTTTTCTCTTTTTAATGTATTGGTCACCTCTTGGTTTTCCTTGGACTGCCATTCTTACTGGGGCTGTCAGTTCTGAGGATGGGACATGTGGATGTCACCTTTATGCCCTACATTTTGCAGGGAGCATATGTGTGAAGTAAGATGTACCTTAAGGCAACCTAAAGGTGGTGGTGCACTGGCTAGCCATCGGGCCACCCTTGGCAGGGGATGCCTCATGTTATGAATATTGCAACAGTGAAGAGAAGGACATCTACCATTATGGTAAGATTTTACACAACTGTACTTTCCAGATGGTCAGGGTTCAGTCCCTTTTGCCATTTCTGGGACAATTGGATGAGCTCCATCAATCCTCAGGACACATACCATCATATCATGTGAACAGATGCTCCAGAAGATATCTGCTCTTTTGACTGGGAGCCAGTCACTAGCAGTTCAGAGTCCTTTCATTTGGTCTCACCACAGTTCCCCTGGGGTTTACCAAATGTACAGCAGTGGTAGCAGCTCACTTGAGACTGCTAGGATTCTGACTGTTTCCATACCTAGACGACTGGCTCCTCACCGTTCCAACCAGGCATCTTCCTGGAAAAAAATGTGACTACTTGTTCCAGTTATGCCAATCCCTAAGCATCACATTCAACTTTTGCAGATTACATTTTCAATCTGTTCAGAGCCTGGAATTCATAGGTGCTCAGTTGGACACAGTCAGTCAGATAGTGTCCCTTCCACCGAATAGAGTACAGACCATCAAGTGTTAAGTAAAACAAGTTATATCGCACACTTCTCCTCCAGCCAGGGCAGCCATTATCGTGGTTCCTATGGCTCGCTTTTGTATGTGCATTCTTCAATGGACTGTAGCTGTTCAGTGGTCAGTTCTTTGCCATCCCTTGTTTTTGCCAGTGAAACTCATGCAAGTATACAAACACCACCTGCATTGGTGGATTCAGTTGGACGAAGTTTCTCAAGGTCACCCAGTAACCACGGACACCTGCCAATTGGGGTGGGGGTGCATTTCTTGGCAAGGACAGTCCAAGGCACATGGTCCCCAGAAAAAAGAACGATTTGGACATCAATGTCCTTGAAATCAGAGCAGTCCTCCTAGCATTGCAGGTCTTCCAGATACCCTTCCTGTTTGGATGATTGTGATTCAAACTGACAACATATCTGTGGTTTGGTACATCAACAATCATGGGAGAACCTGATGCTATACCTTTTGTTAAAAGGCAATGTGTGTGTGTGGCAATGAGCAGTCTCTTCCATCTGCGTTCTTATGGCAAATCCACTGTGCTGGCTGACAAACTCAGCAGGTCCATTCTGATGCCTCACAAGTGGTCTCTTAATTAGTTAGTGGTCTAGAGGATTTTATGTCAGTGGGGTCAGCCTTGCTGCGATCTGTTTGCCTCTCCCCACAACAAGTGCAGCAGGTTCTTTGCCCTGATTCCCCCCTTCAGGAGAGTCACTGAAAGATACTCTAGTCCATGTTTGTCCCTCTGGTCTCCTTTATTGTTATCCCCCAATACCTCTAATTCCCAAATTCTTACCAAAGGCACTTTGGTTGAAGAGCGTGGTTATCCTTATTGCCCCTTCAATGTGGTTCCGTTTCCTTTGGTCTCATCTTCGCTGTCCACCCTGGATACTGTACCCAGTCCAGACCTTCTCTCTCATCCTATGATGGAGGATCACCTGGGCATTACAGGCCTCAAGCTGATCACATGGTTTCTTCAGTTCCACTGATAGTAATATCTGTAGGACTGCTGCTTAACTATCATCCCAGAAGGCCTCTAACAGGAAGATCTACAAGAGTAAATGGAATAAATTCTCCATTTAGGCTCCCCAGAGGGAATTAGACACCTTCATACCTCTATTCCTTCTGTCGTGGAGTTTTTAGCATCTGTTTTAAAAGAAGGGGCTAATTTCTGTACTATCAAAGTGCAGTTGGCAACAGTATCTAATTTTCATTCAAGTGAAAATGCTTCCTTTTTAGCTTCATCAAAATTGTGCAAGGTTATCCTTAAGCTCAAAATTGTGCAAGGCTTTCCTTAAAGGTACCTTATTGCTTAGGTCCCTGGTGAAGGACACTACCCCACCCTGGGATTTAATGGTTGTACTGCAAGGTTTGACTGAGTCCTTTTGAGAAATTGGCTAGATCCAGCATAACATTTTTATCTTTGAAAACTGCTTTTCTAGTCTCTATTACACCTGTGAGACGAATATATGAGCTCCAGGCTCTCTTTTCCAAATCCCCTATTTGATTGTCTACAAAGACAGAGTTACCTTAAGGACCAATGCATCCTTTTTGCCCCAAGTAGTCTCGGGGGAGAATATTAGCCATATCATTAATTTGCCTGTTTTCTTTCAAAACTTCGCTGATAAAGGCAAATACATGCTTCATCTGTTTGATGTACATAGCTGTGCTTTTATCTCCATAGAACAAAAGGATTCAGAAAAGCAGATCAGTTTTGTCTCATTCTCCTCCAACATGTTGGGTAGACCAGTTTCTAAATTTACCTTATCTAGATGGTTGACAAACTGCATACCCTTTGTATACAGTCAGCGAGGTTTGCCCTTATCCAGACTTACTAAAGCACACTCCACTAGGTCCATGGTGACTTCATCTGCATTCTGGTCTGGGACATCAGTTGATGACATTTGTGCTGCAGCTACTTGGGCCAATGCTGATACATGTATTGCTCATTACAGCTTGGATTTGACTTCCAGAAGCAAGGCTGCCTTTGGTTCTGCAGTACTCTGGAGTATCCTTCAGTGAGGGTTACCCAAGGTTCACACAGCTGGGGATTCTGCCCATCAATTGAGGAATGAATGAATGAAAACATCAGATATTAAAGTTCTGTGCTCACCATAACTGAGCATCTATGTAGTGCATTTTCATTCTTGTTCAACTTCCCACCCTCCTTCTCCCTTCCCTTTTTTTCCAGCAGTGTCCATATGTTTGTTGTGGAACCCCTGTTCCATGTTTGAGCCCCAGTCCTTTGTACCAGCCATCCTTCTATCTTGGCCTGAGGTTATTTCTTTCTCTTGGTTTTGGGGCAGCAAACTCAATCTTAGGTATTGCAGACTAACTGGAGCATTATGGGTAAAGGGAGGAGCTCAAGAGTTGGATCTGAGAGTCTAGTAAATACAGCCAAGCCGGATCTGAGATGCATCATTTGTGATATAATGAAAATGAACAACACAGATGCATAGCTATGGTGAGTACATAACTGTAATTTGTTTTGTAAGTCTGATCTCCTTCAGCTCTCAAGTCAAACGTAATAGCATCCCACATCAGACATTCCTTTATTCAGTCATGGATGCTAAAGCCAGTATGTTGACTCTACCACAAGATGAGATGGTGTTGATGAGTAATTTCTTCTTGGATGCTTTACAGTAGGAAGAAGAAACTAAGTTCTGTGCAGGTACAGTCATCAGATGCTCAGTCTTATAAAGTCCAACAACCAACAATACAAGATAGCACTCCTCCTTCCTGGAAATAATTTATTGGTATTCAAAATTCACATACCGGTTTCAGCTGCATAAGCTTTCATCGGTATAAAGAACGATTATTACATCAGACCATTAAATACTTTCTACTTGTACCTCATTGGTCAGTCACAAACAATTATTAAACCCTGGTCGAAACAAGCCTCCTAACCTGATAATCCACCTTTGCCCTTTTCCCCCACTGTAGTGCATCTCAGAGTTGGTATATTTAGTTAGGGGGGCACAGTCCCCCCCACATTGGGGGGTTTGGATCGCAGGCCCCTACCATGGTAGGTTTTAAATGGTGCTGTTTTTGTTGAGGTCGCCGAGTAGGTCAACTTTTTTTTTTTTTTTTTTTTTACCCCTGGGAAAAACTTTGTTGAAATGATCGTTCAATTGAATAAGATTTCACTTTAGAGTTTGAAGAGGTGTTGGGTAAGTAGTGCATTCAAAAAAGTGATGTAGACCCCATATTACAGGCAAAACATTCCTGAAGGGTCTTTATACATGACCAGCATCCCCGCTAGTGGTTTCCATTCAAAAGTACTTCATGCAGGGGCAATCTTTTGATACCTCAAGAGCCTGAGGAAACCAACAAGATCAATCTTTAGAGAGAAAGATGCTCCTTATCCCTTTCATCAGACAGGAACTTTATTTGTGGATCATCTAAGTCAGCTACTGTCCCAGCCTCCCCTTTTGATTATCAGAGTCAAACCAAATGCTGAATTTTGATACCTCAAAGTATACATGAAGGCCCACACTGTCCATCTCAGTGTACAAGACAGGTGTTCAAAGAATGTGAAGAACAAACATTTAAATGTGAAGGAAATGATAGCCATTATCTGTGCTGTTCAAGATTTCATGTCATTTCTCATGCAGGGGCCCTGCAAGTGGTAACAAACAGTTAATGACAATGTGGTACTTCAGTAAGTAAGGGGAGGCACCAGTTTATAGATTGGCAGTGCAGCTTTGAAGCCTGGAATGCTGGTCTGGGCATTCATCTGTAAGCAGTTTATTTCCCCAGCATCCAAATAACAGGTTAGAGAATGTCTACAGGACTTGTTGAGACTTACAGAAATGAAGGGTGAACAGGAGAGTGTTTTATGAGATTATATATGAATGTGGAATGCCGGAGGTGGATCAGTATGCACCTCCACGTGTCATCATCTAAAGAAGGTTTCCTTTTGGAACCCCTTCTCATAATCTTGAACTGCCATCACTTTCTCAGTGCAGTATAATGAGGGTTTCCTGTATGCTTTCTGTCCATTACATTAATTCCAAATGAAGCCAAGAAAAGACAGTACAAGACTTGTTCCAAATGAGCAGAACTCTGGGACAGTTTATGAATGGAAGTTGAACCGGTGGATGTTTCTCATAATTACACACAAGTTAAAATTGTCTGAGGTGGATATGTATGCATATAAAAAAAAGTTTTATTTTGAGAAACCCTTATCAGAAGGTTGAACTACAATTCTTTCTCCATACAATGGAATTAAGGCCTGCTATATACTTTTCATGTAGCGCAGTCATTCTAAAACTTCTGGTGAAAGCCAGAAAAAGAACCGGGAAAGCCTTTTCTAATAACATTATATTGGCCATGACAAGTGTAGTTCTTAAAGTTTATTTGATCCCATTACCTTGCCTTTCCAGTGCATACTGCTAACCCATCTTGAGGAATCCTTGACAAGTCCAAACCCTATAGGTTTCTGACTGAAAGTATAGAAGACTTCAGTCTAGTACTATAAGCTCACTTTTTCCATCAAAAGATGTCCATATATTTTAGGAGGCCCAAAGACTGGTGAACAGAAAATGATACCTTGCCAAACTGAAAGCATTCTTAATGCAGGAAGGAAAAGCCTGAATTCATACGCCTCTCTGAATTTTCTGGTGTTACATTAGCTTTCTGAACCATTTGACCAGGTCCTTACTGATGAGTTGAACAAGCTGCTTCTGTGTGCAGTTTCAAATTGCCTGCTTCAGGTTACTCCACTTTTCTTCTAATCATATTCCTAACCTGTTCTTGAATGGCACCCTACACCTGACCTGCTCCTCCTCTAAAGCACTGGAATTTTGTGAATGGAAAACTCGCACTGCTGCTTTTTGTACCTGACAGCTCTGATATTCCTCGTATGGAAGGTCGTCTTCCAGGAGGATCTCTTAACATCAAACCTCAATGCTCCATCCACAAAGAAAGAAGCACATTCATTATCAACCGGTCTTGTACACATAGCGTGGTCTTTGATGACTTCTTGAGTTATTTCTTTCAGCATAATGTGTTTCTGCCCAAGCCACATTAAAATTGGGGAAGGAGGGTTGCATATGGAGGGCATTTACAGACAGCTGAGAAATTACATTACCTATATATTTTAGGCCTATTGATTAACTTTGCTGTTTTCAATTTAGAAAAGCGGGATAAAGAAGTATCCAAATAAAGCGTGTCGAAATAGCAACCAAGCTAGATCATTTACTTTATTCATGTATGCATGTATTTGTTTATTTATTTACTTTTGTTCACAGGACAAGTCCAACTGGGCAGAAGGTCCCTTTTCAGCAGAGGCCTTGGGAGAAAAGCACCACAGTACAGCAGTTCATTTGTGAACGTGCAAGAGCAAAAAAATGAGTAAAGATTGTCAGCATGTTACACAGGTGATATATAAACTGTGTAACAGTAGACATTATTTGACAGATACAATTTAATATTACATATGGGAGTAGTTCATGTAGGAGTTCCTATAGGGAGAAGTGAGAGGTAGTAAATGTGCAGTGAGTTAGTATAAGTGTTAAGAGAAATAGGAGGAGTGTATGGGACTTCATACAGAGCAGTTAAGGATAAAAGGAGGAGTGTCAAAGATGGGAATGCCTTGTAAAAAACATATTAGAAACACAGTAAGGAAGAGTCAGGATGTATGGTACTTTGGGGAAGGAGTAGAACGATGGGGATATGTAGCAGTGGGGGAAGAAACAGTGTCAGGACCAAGGCTTTGTCAGGAATAATTCTAAGTTGCACCTAAAGTGATTGTGGTGCGACATCTGGCGTGTGGAGGTAAGCAAGAAATTCCATGTCTTTACAAAGTAGGAGGCATAGAAAAAGTGTCCATAGCATTTGTGAGATGACTCTGTTGTAGTAAAGTATTTATCTGAAAGGTGTAGGGTTCTGGTTGGAGTCTGCCATTGTACCAGTGGTGAGAATGAGGGACATTTGTTGTGGGATTAAGGATTTTGTGTCGTGTTTAGCTGTTTTAAGAGGATTTGAATATATTTATATACATATATATATATATATATATATATATATATATATATATATGTACCACTCAGCAGGCCAGGGTTTTGCAGAATGTCCAGATCATTGCCTCTTATTTTTGGATTGTCCCTTGTAAAATTTATTGATGTCCTTCAAGGATGCATCTGCAGTCATAACAAATGGGTTGTCCTGTCGTCAGGCAGCCCTTCGGTCGGCCGGATTCCAAAGTCTGGGTCCGCTCGCTGATGTCGCACTTCACCCGACGTCATCTCTGCTGGTCTTCGGGTATAAAGGCATCAGCCGACGCCATTTTCCTCGGTCTTTCTTGCCGCGTGGCGCCCGAAGCAGAAGCTGTTCGCAAGTGCCGGTCGGTCAGATCCAGAGATTACTACTACCGAATACTACCAAGACTTCTAAAAGCTAAGTACCCCGTTGGGGACTCTTTCTTGCCTCAGCCGATGTCAGAAAAAGTAAATAACTGTTTAACTTGTGGGAAACAAATACCTCATAAAGATTTCCACTCTTACTGCCTACCTTGCTTAGGCCCAGACCACGACGTAGCAGCCTGTTTAGCCTGTGCTTCCTTCAACCGACGAACGCTTAGGCGTTGGTCGGAGTTTGCTGAACAGTTTTTCGGCTCAGATTTTGCGTACATTATGCCGTGGAATTTTCCTTTGGGGAAACCTTACATGCCATGAGAGAACAATTCCAATGGCAGGAACAAGATTTCTCAGATTCAAGAAAAAGGCTTAGGACCTTTCTGCACTTACCACAACATAGGCCCTTAGCTATACCTCCAGTTCTGCCTGTTGCGGATGATGCATTTAATGATGTTTGCACTGCTCCTGATACTTTACCTCCAGCCCCTGCCAAACCAGATAGATTTTACAGGGTGCCAGACACTCATCACCACCTATACAAGGCCCCACTTGCAGATCCTGAGACTATATCCCAGGGGCCTAAGGCAGTAGCCACGACCTCAGCAAAAAACCCTCTCCCTTCTGAAAGGGAATCCAGGTCCTTAGAGAGATGGGGGAAAAAAGTTTACACCTCTGCTACTCTCTCAGCTAGAGCTTTAAACTGTCAGTTTCATATGATCCAATACCAAGAGTTTATGCTTGATCAGTTAACTAAGAAGCTGTCCTCTAATGACTCCTTAGATAAGAAATATGTTTTAGAAATGGTAAATAACATTCAGCAGGTTAGTAACCATTCCTTAAAATGTGGCTATGATGCACTGGAGGCTTCATTTAGATCAGCCATGACTGGCACAGTGATAAGAAGGCATGCATGGTTGAAAGAACAGGTCTTGCCGGATCATGTTAAAGCAAAGCTGTTAGATGCTCCTATGGATAAGGCCAGTCTATTTGGTACCCCTGCTCAGCAAGTAATGAAGAAAATGGAAGAGAAGGCAAAATCTGTACAAACAGTTAAGGATTTCTTACAGGTTCAGCCCCCAAGGTTTAGCAGGAACTGGCCTGCCAAAAATTGGTCCTTTCCAGACTCCTCAAAATCTGAAAGAGGCAGGAATAGACGCTCTAGAGGCAGAAATCAATCCAGAGGAGGTGCCTACAGAGGACACCAGTGGCAAGGCAATAACCAGCGAGGCACAGACACAACTACTGCCACTGCAACAGGACAATCACAGTGACTTGGCTCTGACACCGCCTACCAGGGAGCAAATAGCAGCACCTTTAGGCGGAAAGTTAGCCTTATTTTCGAAAAATTGGCACTATATCACAAAAGACAAGTGGATTTTGCAAACCATAGACCAAGGCTACAGGTTCCACTTCCACACCTTACCAGTAAAAAGAGGAATGCCAAACCTACCTCTAAATCAAAAAACAGAAGCTCTAAAGCAGATAGCTCAATTAACAAAGATGAGAGCTGTGGAAAGAGTACCAATAACAGAACAGGGCAAAGGATTCTACTCCAGACTCTTCCTAGTACCAAGAAAAGAGAAAAGGTGGAGACCTATTCTCGACCTGTCCGTCTTAAACACATTCATCATTGTCCCAAAATTCAAAATGCTGACCCTACAGCAACTTCTTCCCATGCTGGGCAAGGAGTGTTGGCTGGTAACTCTAGATCTCAAGGAGGCATACCTGCACGTCCCCATACGACCAAATTGCAGAAGATACCTCAGATTTCTTGCAGGATCAGAGCATTATCAATTCTCAGCATTGCCCTTTGGCTTATCTACTGCACCCAGAGTATTCACAAAATGCCTGGCATCAGTAATCGCTCATTGCAGGCTACAGGAAATCCAAATTTATCCATACCTGGACGACTGCCTGTTACAAGCGGACAACAAAAGCAAGCTGACAACAGATTTACAAAGAGTCATTTGCTTGCTACAAGCCCTGGGATACACAGTCAATTTAAAAAAGTCAAGACTGATACCATCCCAGACAAGAACATTCTTGGGTGCGGAATTGGACACAGTAAAACAAATGGCATTCCTAACTGCAGAAAAACAAGAACAACTCCCTCTTTACTACTTGGCATTAACAAAGCAGAACAAACTAACAGCAAGAAAAGTACTGCAGGCCTTGGGCTTCATGGCATCATACATAATCCTGGTACCCCATGCCAGACTGCATATGAGAAAGCTACAGTGGTACCTAAAGAATTTATGGTCTCAACACAGGCACAGCTTAGAAACCGAAATTCCAATAATCCCATGCCTGAAACAAGAGTTCCTATGGTGGGCTCAAGCATGCCAGTCAAACCCAGGCTTGCCATTCCACAACTTTCAAGCAAGCCAAACCATCACAACGGACGCCTCAGACCTAGGCTGGGGGGGCGCACATGTTGGACAAATGCATACAAGGATTGTGGACTCCAGACCAGCTGCACCTGCACATAAACCAAAAAGAAATGCTGGCAGTAAAACTAGCAATCCAGAAATTCAGACCATTCCTCAAAGAAGGCCATTTAATGATAAGGACAGACAACACCACAGTCATGTGGTACATCAACAAACAGGGAGGCACTCATTCATACCCCTATGCAGGATGACTCTGGACCTTTGGAATATGGCTCTGAGCTACAACATCCAGTTACAGGCAATATTTGTGCCGGAAAAGAAAACGCCTAGCAGACATGTTAAGCAGAACCACCTCGGATGCTCACGAATGGATGCTACACCCGGACATCTTCAAGGCCATCACAAAGAAATGGGGAATGCCACAAATAGACCTATTCGCATCCCCACTCAATCACCAGCTCAAAAAATTCTGCACAAGGACATACCACCCACTTGCATGGAAGGTGGACTCTCTATCCTTCAGTTGGAAAGGCCTGACAGCATATGCATTTCCACCTCTTCCTTTGATGCACAAGGTACTACTGAAAATCAAAGAGGAATGTCCAAGGATAATTCTGATAGCTCCGAATTGGCCAAGACAACACTGGTATCCATTGCTGAGGAGCATGTCTCAGGGGAGAATGTGGTCAATACCCCTGATGTCTTTGATGTTAACTCAGAACAACTACAACATCATGCACCCAAACCTAAAAACCTTGCAACTGACTGCCTGGAACATCACATAACAGCAACTAACCCAGACTTATCCCAAAGGGTTAAAGACATTATCCTTGAAGCCCGCAGACCTTCAACAAGAAGGAACTATGCAGGAAAATGGAAAAGGTTTGTCATTTGGAGTACTGAAAGAGGAAAAGATGTGTTGAACATAGATATTGCTAACATCCTGGAGTACTTGGCAGAGCTTCTACATACAGGCCTGTCCTACTCCTCCATCAAGATACATGCATCAGCTATTTCAGCAGAATACAGCTTTGATCCACCTGTCTTTTCGCATCCTCTTCTCAGGCAGTTCCTCAGAGGGATCAAGAATGTAAAACCTCATAGGAATCCACCATTACCAGCATGGGACTTGAACTTTGTGCTAGAAAAATTGACACTCCCTCCATTTGAACCAGCAGCAACAGCAGATCTTCAACACCTATCATGGAAAACTGCTTTCCTACTGGCAATTACTTCAGCAAGGAGGGTTTCAGAACTACAGGCCTTAATGGCAGTACAACCCTTCCTAATCTTCCATCAAGATAGAGTGTCCATGAGAACTAATCCTACATTTATGCCTAAGGTGGTATCCAGAGTGTCTTTAAACCAGGCAATCCACCTACCTACCTTCTTTCCCAATCCACAGAACAGGGGAAAGACTGCTGCATACCTTGGATGTACATAGACAGTTACGCTACTACCTGGACAGAACCAAAGGTAACAGAAAAACTGACCAGCTTTTAGTAGCCTATGCAACAGGAAGGGAAGGAAAAGCAATTTCCAAACAGACAATCTCCAAATGGATAGGAAATTGCATAAGATTCTGTTACTCCTACCATGGAAAACCAATTCCACAGAACATAAGACCTCATTCTACAAGGGCTACAGCCATTACCACAGCTTTCTTACGAGGAGTGGCAACCAAGGACATTATTGAGGCGGCTACTTGGACCTCCGTGCATACATTTGCCAAGCATTATAATTTACCTCTATACTCTAGATCCCGAGCAGGGTTTCCACTGCTGTATTGCAAGGGATCCTAACTACACCATAATTCTTCTTCCTCCTCCCCTAGTTTGGCTATGGTATTCTACCCATTTGTTATGACTGCAGATGCATCCTTGAAGGACATAGTACAGTTTTGTACCTACCATAAATGTAGATGTCCGAACAGGATAGCATCTGCAGTCAGGATTACCCACCCTCCTTCCCCTCTGTGGTACTCCTAGGGTATTTACCCTCCTAATAGCTAGCTGGGGGGGGGAGTCTCTTATGGTGTATTTGTTTGTATATATGTACATACATGCTTATTTTATGTGTTTGCCTTCTACTATTTTGGAAACATTGGCATTTATCCAAAATTTAGCTTTCCAAGTGGGCAACTGGCATCTGGGGCAAGAAACACTGAGGAAAATGGCGTTGGCTGATGCCTTTATACCCGAAGACCAGCAGAGATGATGTCGGGTGAAGTGCGACATCAGCCGAAGCCGGACCCAGACTTTGGAATCCGGCCGACCGAAGGGCTGCCTGACGACAGGACAACCCATTTGTTATGACTGCAGATGCTATCCTGTTCAGACATCTACATTTATGGTAGGTACAAAACTGTACTTTTTCTGGCAAATCATTGAGGATTGTTGTCATTAAAGAATGATTGACATTTGATTTTCCAGCTTGATTCAGAAAGTGCAAGCAAATGTAAAATCTGTTTTTCTAGCAACTTTGAGAAATATTTAAAATCAGGCCTTGCCTTTGTTACCCTCCCCACACACACACACACACACACAATTATTTTTGGCTTTGTCCAGAATTCTTGTGCCTAGAGGTTGAGAAGTATGTTTGGGTATGTTAGATAACTGAACTGTGGTATGTTCTGTTTGTTACAATGCAGGCACACTTTACAATTTAGTTGCAGAACTGTTTGAGTTTAGCTAGTTAGGTAGTGTGTAAGTTTAGTGATGATTGATGGAGGAGTAAGAAAGGCAGGGTAGCAAGTATGCAGTGGCTGCTGTTTTATGATTAGATGCTGATAATAGGTTTTACCCCCTCTAGAAGAGACTCATTTTATGATTTTTCTTTCTGACTACCTGTTGAATATGTTAAGTCAAATGTTTTGTGCTGTTAGTGTTTGATTGGTAGGAAACTAACAAGTTTGATCTTGTTAGTACTGTGGACAAGGTTGGAGTTTGGAGCCATGTTTTGACAGAGTAGAAAAGCTGAGCAACCTTTTGAAGTTCAGTAATGATGAGAGAAGAGCAGATTATTGTGGAATCACCTGCATTCTGAATAAGAGTAGAGTGGGTAGCTGTTGACAGAAAGTCATTAATCCAAGTACCGAAGAGAAGGGGGCCCAGAGTAGATCCTTGAGGGGCACGTACTGGAGTGGGGAGAAAGGTATATGAAACCTGTAGCAATTTTACACTATATTCTGTTGCTGACCTGAGAGTCAAATAACAGGATAGCTTTTTTTGACAGGCCAAGAATAGAAAGCTTGTCCAGGAGTATATAGTTTGATAGTGTGTCAAACATTTTTGGATAGGACTAGGAAACTGTTGAAAGCAAAAGGTTGCTGATGTTCGTGTTTCACTGTTGCAGTCATTACATTTGGGTTATCTGCTTGCAGTAGCCCTCAGTCGGCCTTGATTAGCCAAGTCTTGGGTCCTGCATCAGTTGCTGTCCCTTCTTCCATGACGTCAGGTTGTCAGGGGTATAAAACATGCAGCCGACGTCATTACATCAGTCTTTCTTGCCATGCGGTGCCCGAAGCAGAAGCAGTTCGCAAGTGCCGGTCGGCCGACTACTGAAATTTTCGTTTTCGAGTTTTAGAACCCAAGTCTTCAACTAAAGCTAAGTACTTTTTCTCGATCCTTACCGATGTCAAGTAAAAGTTAACAATTGCATTACCTCACAAAGATTTTCATTCGTACTGTATTCCTTGCCTAGGCCCTGACCATGACGTACCTTGCTGTTGATTTTGTGCTTTATTTAGTCTGTGCACTATCCATCGTCGGTATATCTTCGCCTCTAAATATTTCGGTTCTCTGTTTAATTATCCAGAAATGTCGTCTGTTAGCCACCCGACTACTGGGATTCCAAAAAAACGTAAAGATAAAGACAGAGGCAGGCCTCTGAGGTCCAAAACTGCCAACGACGCTTCTCCTAAGCCAATCACCAGTTCACCGGTACTCAGTGAGGCGCTTTCGCAGCCCCTGATACCCACTACTTCTGACTCACAGACCTCTACAGAGACCCATTCGGAGTCCGGTATGCCGTGAGATGCTTCATCTGTGGAACCTGCGGATGTCTCTACCTTGGATGGGTCCGGAGCCACTGTGCAGGCACCGGTTTCTGAGGGTGAATTTAGGCCTACGGACTTGCATATTAAACTGACGCCTCCATCTTCATATAGGCCAAAATCTCGAACCGTGCCTAAGAAACCGACACCCAGACCACATGCACAGGCCTCTATGCCTAAAAAACAAATAAGAATGGCTGAAGATCTTATAACTCTAATCAGGGGAAGCCAATCTCCCCCCTCTAAGAGACCTAGGACTGAAGTTGTTTATGAATCTTCTGACCAGGATTCTGTTTTATCTGATTCTTCTGATTATCGGGATTTGCCATTATCTACTTATGAGGATTCTGATGCAGAGGACTCTATTCCCTTTGCTTCCCCTTCAGAGGATTTTTCTTTTGGTGAGACCTCACATACTCTAAGGGAACATTTCCACTGGGAAAGCCAGGATTTTTCTGATTCAAAGAAGAGGCTTAGGGATTTTTTTTTACTCCTGCCTCAGCATAGACCTTTAGCTATATGTCCTGTACTGGACATTGTTAATGATGCCTTTTCAGAATCTAGTTTGGCTCCTGATTCTTTGCCTCCTGCTCCAAGAAAACCGGACAGATATTACAGGGTTTCTGATTTACACAAGTTCCTTTTTAAAAATCCTATTGCGGATCCAGAGACTATTTCACAGGGACCCAAGGGCATTAAGGCTACTGCTGCTAAAAATCCTACCCCCTCTAATAGAACCTCCAGGGTGCTGGATAGATGGGTTAAGAAGGTTCACACTTCTGCAACCTTGGCCATTAGGGCTTTAAACTGCCAGTTTGATATGTTAAAGTATCAACAACATGTTACTGGATTGCTTAAACAGAAAATGATGTTGATTCCTGACTGTGCTGAAAATAAAGAATTACAGGATTTAATGCATTCTGCTGAACAGGTTGGAAAATATACTTTTCAGTGTGGATTTGATTCATTAGAGATCTCTTGCAGGGCTGCTGTTACTGCGTCTGTGCTCAGAAGGCATGCTTGGCTTAAGGAGCAGTCTTGGCCTGATAATGTTAAAGCTAAATTGTTGGATGCTCTCTTAAATCAGGACCACCTGTTTGGCAACAAGGCTGAGCAAGTTCTTAAAAAGATGGAAGATAAAGCTACATCTATGCAAACTGTCAAAGATTTCTTATAAGTTAAGCTTCCTAGATTTAGTAGGCACTGGCCCTCTAAGAATTGGTCCTTTCCGGCCCCTTCCAGGTCTTCTCAAGCCAAACCCAGACACAGCAGAAACCCCAGGTTTCAGTCCCAAGTGACACACAAGACTAAGCAGTGGGGGATTTCCACACCCAAATCTGGGAGTAGCAAGACTCCCCCTATGGAAAACTGTCTCAATGACTTGCTTTTAAAATTTCCAAGCACTTCCCAACTGAATGCTCCTTTAGTTGAAAGATTGGTCTGCAGGCTAAAAACTAGGAACTCATTACCCAGGACAAATGTGTTTTAAATAGTGTCCCAAGGATACAGATTTCACTTCCACACGTTACCAACTCCAAGCAGGTGGCCAGATCTACCCCCAAATCAGTGGGCAGAGGCCCAACATCAAGTACTCTCTCTCTCTTAAACATGGAGGCTATTCAGTTGGTACCAGAAGAGGAAAAGGGACAAAGTGTCTATTCAAGACTTTTCCTGGTACCCAGAAAAGGCAATACATGGCATCCTATCGTGGACCTTTCTACTCTAAACACCTTCCTGGTGATTGCAAAATTCAAAATGCTGATGCTTCACCAGCTGCTTCCTATGCTAGGCAAAGATGCATGGTTAGCAACACTAGACTTAAAAGAAGTATACCTGCACATCCCTATCAGGGAGTCTTGCAGAAGATACCTACACTTCAAAGCAGGCTACATGCACTATCAGTTCTCTGCACTGCCCTTTGGCTTATCTACTGCGCCCAGGGTATTCACAAAATGCCTAGCTCCAGTCATTGCATTTTGCAGGCAAAGAAATATTCAAATATACCCTTACCTGGACGATTGTCTAATTCAGGCAGAAAGCCAGGACATACTTTTGAATCATCTGGCCTTTGTTCAAAGGGTACTGACTTGTCTGGGGTACACCATAAACGAAAAGAAATCACACCTGGTACCCTGTCAACAAATTATATTTGTGGGAGCAAGCTTGAATACAACTTCCCAGATGGCTTTCCTCACATCAGAGAAATGGATTCATTTGGCAGCCTACTTCAAACAAGTGGCCACAAAAACCCAGCTATCTGCAAGGCAAATACTGCAAGCCTTGGGGTTCATGGCCTCCTGCATTTTTCTAATTCCATATGAGGAAACTACAATGGTATCTCAAAAGCCTATGGTGTCAACATTCACAGGATCTAGAAGCAAGAATTCCTATCATACCTTGCCTACACCTAGAGTTCCTTTGGTGGGCAGAGGTCTGCCACCAAAACAGGGGACTACCATTCACACTACCCCCTGCCACCCAGGTTTTAACAACAGACGCATCAGACTATGCATGGGGGGCACACCTGGCAGGGAAGTGCATTCAGGGCAAATGGAACCCAAGTCAAATGCATCTGCACATAAATCAAAAGGAAGTGTTAGCTGTACAAAATGCACTGACAGCCTTCAAGGACCACATTCTTCCAGGACAACTAATGATAGGTAAAAACAGACAAACACCACTGTAATGTGGTACATAAACAAGCAGGGGGGTACACATTTTTACCCCCTCTGCAGACTAACCATGGCATTGTGGAACACAGCCTTGAGCTACCAAGTGAGTCTACAGGCTCAATTCCTGCCAGGAAAACTAAATACACTGGCAGATGGACTAAGCAGAAACCTCATGGACCCACACAAAACTGAAACCAAGGATTTTCAACATGTTGACAAGCAAATGGTGGAGCCCAGATATAGACCTGTTTGCCTCCCCCCGGAACCATCAATTGGACAATTTTTTGCACAAGGATTCCCCACAAGCTAGCTTGGAAAGTGAATGCTCTATTCTTCAGCTGGAAAAACCTATCAGTCTATGCCTTTCCTCCTCTGCCTCTGCTCTCCAAAGTACTACTAAAGATCAAACAGGACAAGCTAAGGACGATTTTAATTGCACCAGACTGGCCTCGCCAACACTGGTACCCACTCTTGCACAGTGTGTCACGCTCAGCACCATGGCACCTGCCTCAGACTCCTTTCCTGTTGTCTCCGCAGGAGAACCAGATTCTGCACCCTCAACTGCAAACCCTGAACCTAGCAGCCTGGCTAATAACCTAATCTCTCCTTTACCATCCCTCAGCAAATCAGTGATGGATATCATTTTAGAGGCAAGAGGTCCAGTACCAGAAAATCTTATGCTGCAAAATGGAAAAGATTTTGTGCCTGGAACCAATCTCAAGAGATGAATGCAGCAGTGCCCAATTTACCGCAGATTATGCAATACTTGACTGAGATGCTTCATAAGGGCTTGTCCTTTTCCTCCATCAAAATTCATACCTCAGCCATTTCAGCTCATTATAGCACAGAGCCTCCCCTCTTCTCTCACCCACTGCTCAAGCAGTTCCTCAGAGGGGCCAAAAACTTAAGGCCACCCAGGAAAGCTCCAACTCCAGCCTGGGATCTTAACTTTGTCTTGGAGAAACTCAGTCTTCTTCCTTTCAAGCCAGCTGCTACTGCAGATTTAAAATTTCTTTCCTGGAAAACAGCTTTCCTTTTAGCAACCACTTCTGCAAGAAGGGTATCTGAATTACAGGCCCTTATGGCAGTGGAACCTTTCATCATCTTTCACGTGGACAGGGTGTCCCTCAGAACCAGTCCCTCCTTAATGCCCAAGGTGGCATCCAGTGTGGCTCTTAATCAGTCCAATAATTTGCCTACCTTCTTTCCTAAGCCACAGAACAAAGGGGAATGGATACTGCACTCTTTAGATGTGCACAGACAACTTAGATTCTACTTGGACAGAACTAAACCTCAGAGGAAATCTGAACAACTGCTGGTGGCATTTGCTGCAGGGACATAGGGTAAAGCTATTTCAAAACAAACAATTTCAAAATGGATAGGCCACTGCATTCTTTTCTGCTATAAGCACTGTAGAAAACCTATACCACAGGGCATCAGACCCCATTCAACCAGGGCTGCATCTTCCTCTATAGCCTTTCTCAGGGGCATCCTTACTAGGGACAACCTAGAGGCTGCTACCTGGAGTTCTGTACATACTTTCACCAAGCATTATCATTTGCCAATTTTCTCTAAATCCAGAGCTGGTTTTGCCACTGCAGTCTTGCAGGGCCTTATAGCTGGTCCTAATTCTGTTTACATTCCTCCTCCCAACCTTAGCTTTGGGATCTACCCAAATGTAATGACTGCAACAGTGAAACATGAAAAACTTATTACAGTTGTTTACACTTACCATAAATGTAGATGTTCGAGTGTATTCACTGTTGCAGTCCTGGATGTCCTTCATGGATGCATCTGCAGTCATAACAACTGGGTTGTCCTGTCGTCAGGCAGCCCTGCAGTCGGCCGGATTCCAAAGTCCGGGTCCGGCTTCGGCTGATGTCGCACTCCACCCGACGTCATCTCTGTTGGTCTTCGGGTATAAAAGCATCAGCCGACGCCATTTTCCTCCGTCTTTCTTGCCGCGTGGCGCCCGAAGCAGAAGCTGTTCGCAAGTGCCGGTCGGTCGGATCCAGAGATTACTTCTACCGAATACTACTTCGAAGACTTCTAAAGCTAAGTACCCCGTTGGGGACTCTTTCTTGCCTCAGCCGATGTCAGAAAAAGTTAACAATTGTTTAACCTGTGGGAAACAAATACCTCATAAAGATTTCCACTCTTACTGTCTGCCTTGTTTAGGCCCAGCCCACAACGTAGCAGCCTGTTCGGCCTGTGCTTCTTTCAACCGACGAACGCTTAGGCGTCGGTCGGAGTTTGCAGAACAGTTTTTCGGTTCTGATTTTGCGTACATTATGCCGTCGGATCCTCCGACTAACCAATCTACCAAAAAACGCAAAGAAAAAGACCGACACTCGCGGTCCGCGGTTTCGGCCGAAACCATGGTTAAGCAAACCGCGAGTGTCTCTGTTTCGGCCGAAACCGAGAAAACTGATCAAAGTACAGCTGAGCCTATTCCTACAACTGAGGCCCCTGCTACAACTCTTGAATCGACCTCAGAAATTTTACCCACTACGGTGGTTGACTTATCAGACACCATCCCCTTGGATGTTTCTACCCCAGCACGTGGTGCTGCTAGGCCTCCAGCAGCCATGTCCATTAAGGCCTTCGCCAGGGCTAAAGCAGCCAAGACTACTAAAACAGTGCCTGTTAAACCCCCACATCCAGGCCCTCTTCTAGTTCTCAAATGCTTACTTTGGCAGAAGATTTAATTTCTTTAATTAGAGGATCTCAATCTCACCCAGACAGGGCCTCTCAGCGCCCAGAGAAGAGACCTAGGGCAGAGCCCCCTGAGCCAGTGTCTTCTGATGATTCTGCTGATGAATCAGACATAACTGACCAGCCAGAGGCTCCCTTCTCCAATTTTGAAGATTCTGATGCTGAAGAATCCATTCCAGCTGCTTCCCCACCAGAAGAATTCTCCTTTGGGGAAACCTTGCATGCCATGCGAGAACAGTTCCAATGGCAGCAACAGGATTTTTCAGACTCCAGAAAAGACTTAGGACCTTTCTGCACCTCCCACAGCACAGGCCCTTAGCTATACCTCCTGTTCTCTCTGTGGTGGATGATGCTTTCAATGATGTCTGCTCCGCTCCAGATTCTTTACCCCCAGCCCCTGCCAAACCAGACAGATTTTACAGGGTGCCAGATACTCATCACCACCTTTACAAGGCCCCACTTGCAGACCCAGAAACTATATCCCAGGGTCCCAAGGCAGTAGCCGACCATAGCTAAAAACCCTATTCCTTCTGAAAGGGAAGCAAGGTCATTAGACAGATGGGGTAAAACGGTCTACACTTCAGCTACTCTCTCAGCTAGAGCTTTAAACTGTCAGTTTCACATGATACAATACCAAGAGTTTATGCTTGATCAGTTAACTAAAAAACTAAACACTGATGAATCTCTTGATAAGAAATATGTATTAGAGATGGTAAATAACATACAACAGGTTAGCAACCATTCCTTAAAATGTGGCTATGATGCACTGGAGGCTTCATTTAGATCAGCCATGACTGGCACAGTGATAAGAAGGCATGCATGGCTAAAGGAACAAGCTTTACCGGATCATGTTAAAGCTAAGTTACTAGATGCTCCTATGGACAAGACAAGTTTGTTTGGTACACCTGCCCAGCAGGTTATGAAGAAAATGGAAGAAAAGGCAAAATCAGTTCAAACTGTTAAAGATTTCTTGCAGGTTCAACCCCCAAGGTTTAGCAGGAACTGGCCTGCCAAAAATTGGTCCTTTCCTGACTCCACAAAATTTCAAAGAGGCAGGAATAGACGTTCCAGAGGCAGAAACCAATCCAGAGGAGGTGCCTACAGAGGACGACAGTGGCAAGGTAACAACAAAGGCACAGACACAGCCACTGCCACTACATCAGCACAACCACAGTGACTTAACCCTAAATCCGCCTACCAGGGAACAAATAGCAGCTCCTCTAGGCGGAAAGTTAACCTTATTTTCAAAGAACTGGCACTACATAACAAAAGACAAGTGGATTTTACAAACCATAGATCAAGGTTACCGGTTTCACTTCCACACTTTACCAGTCAAAAGAGGAATGCCAAATCTACCTCCAAATCAAAAAACAGAGGCTCTACGCCAGATAATGGAGTTAGCAAACATGAGAGCTGTGGAAAGAGTGCCAACAACAGAGCAAGGAAAGGGGTTCTATTCAAGACTATTCCTAGTTCCAAGAAAGGAAAAGAGTTGGAGACCAATTCTCGACCTGTCCACCTTAAATACATACATCATTGTCCCAAAATTCAAAATGCTGACCCTACAGCAACTTCTTCCCATGCTGGGCAAGGAGTCTTGGCTGGTAACTCTAGATCTCAAGGAGGCATACCTGCACGTCCCCATTCGACCAATCTGCAGAAGATACCTCAGATTTCTTGCAGGATCAGAGCACTATCAATTCTCAGCATTGCCCTTTGGCTTATCTACTGCCCAGAGTATTCACAAAATGCCTGGCATCAGTAATCGCCCATTGCAGACTACAGGGAATTCAAATTTACCCATACCTGGACGACTGCCTGCTACAAGGGGACAACAAAAGCAAGCTGACAACAGATTTACAAAGGGTCATTTACTTGCTACAAGCACTGGGATACACAGTCAATTTACAAAAGTCAAGGCTGATACCATCCCAAACAAGGACATACTTGGGCGGAATTGGACACAGTAAAACAAATGGCATTCCTGACTACAGAGAAACAAAAAGAACTTCCTCTTTACTTCTTGGCACTAACAAAACTGAACAAGTTAACAGCAAGGAAAGTTCTGCAGGCCTTGGGCTTCATGGCATCATGCATAATCTTGGTTCCATTTGCCAGACTACATATGAGGAAACTACAGTGGTACCTAAAGAATTTATGGTCCCAACACAGACACAGTCTAGAAACAGAAATCCCACTAATTCCATGCTTAAAACAGGAGTTCCTATGGTGGGCTCAGGCATGCCAGTCAAACCCAGGCCTACCCTTTCGCAGATGTCAAGCAAGCCAGACCATCACAACAGACGCTTCAGACCTAGGATGGGGGGCCCACATGCTGGACAAACGCGTGCAAGGATTGTGGACACAGGATCAACTTCACCTGCACATCAATCTAAAAGAAATGCTGGCAGTAAAACTGGCAATCCAAAAGTTCAAACCATTTCTCAAAGAGGGCCAGTTGATGATAAGGACAGACAACACCACAGTCATGTGGTACATCAACAAACAGGGAGGCACTCATTCATACCCCCTATGCAGAATGACCTTGGAGCTGTGGACCCTGGCACTCAGCTACAACATCCAGTTACAGGCAATATTTGTACCGGGAAAGACAATACTCTAGCAGACATATTAAGCAGAACCACTTCGGATGCCCATGAATGGAAGCTGCACCGGACATCTCCAAGACCATCTCAAAGAAATCGGGGATGCCACAGATAGACCTATTCGCATCACCTCTCAATCACCAGCTCAAAAAATTCTGCACAAGGACATTCCACCCACTAGCATGGAAAGTGGACTCGCTCTCCTTCAACTGGAAAGGCCTAACAGCATATGCATTCCCACCTCTTCCCTTGATACACAAGGTACTACTAAAAATCAAGGAAGAACGTCCAAGGATAATCCTGATAGCTCCAAACTGGCCAAGACAGCACTGGTACCCACTACTGAGGAGCATGTCTCGGAACAATATGTGGCCAATACCCCTGATGCCTTTGATGTTAACTCAGAACAACTACAGCATCATACATCCAAACCTAAAACGTTGCAACTGACTGCATGGAACATCACATAGCAGCAGCTAATCCAGAACTTTCCCAAAGAGTTAAAGACATTATTCTTGAAGCACGCAGACCTTCAACAAGAAGGAACTATGCTGGAAAATGGAAAAGGTTTGTCATTTGGAGTATGGAAAGAGGAAAAGATGTGTCAAACATAGATATGCCTAACATTCTGGAGTATCTGGCCGAACTTCTTCATTCAGGCCTGTCCTACTCCTCCATCAAGATACATGCATCAGCTATTTCAGCAGAATACAGTTTTGAACCACCTGTTTTTCGCACCCTTTGCTCAGGCAGTTCCTCAGAGGAATCAAGAATGTAAAACCTCCAAGGAAACCACCATTACCAGCTTGGGATTTAAACTTTGTGCTAGAAAAGTTGACACTATCACCCTTTGAACCAGCAGCAACAGCAGACCTACAACACCTGTCATGGAAAACTGCTTTCCTACTGGCAATTACTTCAGCAAGGAGGGTTTCAGAACTACAGGCCTTAATGGCAGTGCAACCCTTCCTAATCTTCCACCAAGATAGAGTGTCCATGAGGACTAATCCTACATTTATGCCCAAGGTGGTATCCAGAGTGTCTTTAAACCAGGCAATCCACCTACCTACCTTCTTTCCCAACCCACAAAACAGAGGGGAAAGAATACTGCATACCTTGGATGTACATAGACAGCTACGCTACTACTTGGACAGAACAAAAGATAGCAGAAAGACTGACCAACTTTTTGTAGCCTATGCAACAGGAAGGGAAGGAAAAGCTATTTCCAAACAGACAATCTCCAAATGGATAGGAAATTGCATACGATTCTGTTACTCCTTCCATGGAAAACCAATACCACAGAACATAAGACCTCATTCTACAAGGGCAACAGCCACTACCACAGCCTTCTTACGAGGAGTGGCAACCAAAGACATTATTGAGGCGGCTACTTGGACCTCCGTGCATACATTTGCCAAGCATTATAATTTGCCTCTATATTCCAGATCCCGAGCAGGGTTTGCCACTGCTGTACTGCAAGGGATCCTAAACACACCATAATCTACTTTTATCCTCCTCCCTAGTTGGCTATGGTATTCTACCCAGTTGTTATGACTGCAGATGCATCCATGAAGGACATAGTACAGTTTTGTACCTACCATAAATGTAGATGTCCGAACTGGATAGCATCTGCAGTCAGGATTACCCTCCTCCTTCCCTCTGTGGTACTCCTAGGGTGTTTACCCTCCTAATAGCTAGCTCTTGGGGGGGAGTCTTTTATGGTGTATTTGTTTGTATATATGTACATACATGCTTATTGTTGTGTTTACCTCTATCTATTTGGAAACATTGGCATCTATCCAAATTTTAGCCTGCAAGAGGGCTACTGGCATCTGGGGCAAGAAACACTGAGGAAAATGGCGTCGGCTGATGCTTTTATACCCGAAGACCAACAGAGATGACGTCGGGTGGAGTGCGACATCAGCCGAAGCCGGACCCGGACTTTGGAATCCGGCCGACTGCAGGGCTGCCTGACGACAGGACAACCCAGTTGTTATGACTGCAGATGCTATCCAGTTCGGACATCTACATTTATGGTAGGTACAAAACTGTACTTTACCCTCCCTCCAGCCCCCTTTCTTCTTTCATCTATACCTCTACTCTCACTTACTATGCTCAAAAAGCTTTTTTTGGTGTATTTGCTTTTTTGTTGGAGGTATATTCTTGTATTTATAGATGTAATTGCTTCCCTTTAGGGGGGCACCTGACATCTGGGTCAAGAAAAACTGATGTAATGGCGTTGGTTGCATGTTTTATACCCCTGATGACTTGAAGTTGTGGAAGAAGGGCAGCAACCGACGCAGGACCCAAGACTTGGCTAATCAGGCCGACTGAGGGCTACTGCAAGCAGATAACCCAAATGTAATGAATGCAACAGTGAATACACTCAAATATCTACATTTATGGTAAGTGTACACAACTGTACTCTACTCTGATGGTTTATGGAGTTGAGGTAAAATAGAAGAGCAGTGTCTCTACTCGGGAATGGTCCTTCTCTTATAACCACTATAGAAAGACTTTAACAAGAGTATGGCAAATTCTAGAAGGAAAGCTGCCATAGCAACAGCCTTCTTCAGAATGTATCAGCAGAATGAATTTGTGAAGCAACCCATTGGATATACGTTCTCTAAACACTACACGTTGAAAATTCATCTGAACAGTACTGATAGCTCTGCCTCTACTGTCTGGTAAGGTATGCTGTAGTTGTCCAGTCATGTCTGGGCTCGGGGTATTCCTTACTATGTGGTAATCTTTCATGTGTTAATACACTGCAGCAAAGATCCTAATAATGAACATAGAACAGTTTTGTGAGTCTTCACCATTACCGTAGATGTCCAGATAAGATCATTGTTGTACTTTCATTGTGAGACCTTGAAATGCGATTGCTTAGAAATTACTTGAGCAACCAAAAGTCTGAAAAATGATTGTGCCATTCAGAGCAAAGACACAGAGCAAGATATTCTTTATTTTTACCCCCACACCCCCAGAATTATATATACCAATTCCATGGTCACATAATATTAGAAGCACTGAAAAACAGTACAAACTAATCTGAAGCAGTCCTTATTTTCACTCTAATAATAGTGAGCAAATGATTTCCGAAATTTCGAAGTTTGGGTGGGAGAGACAATTACTACAGCAGGATCAGCCACCACAATTTCCTGCATCCTTTTTATCTTTTTTTTTTTCTTCCTTGAGTACTGTTGACATCTTGCACCAATGAGGACAGATATTTGTGGAAATTAATGCTTACATTCCCACCAGTAGTGTTTTTTGTTTTGATGAAAAGTTGAAAATGTTTGTATGGTTATGCGTTCATATGTTTTTTTAGACAGTGAGTGTCCTTTGGTAGGCATCTGGGAGTTTAGCTCAGTTGATGATTGTCTGTTTTTTTTTCATTTCTTTTACTGAGACCTCATCTGTAGTTTGGATGGAGATTGAGGCCCTTTTTTTGGTGGTATCTTACCCCCCAAAAAGGAAGAGAAGGCAGGGTGGGTTGTACTCAACATATTTCCATGTTTTCAGTTTGTATGCTGGGTATGAAAGGTGACCTTGCATTTGGTCTGGAGACATTTGACTGCTTTGAAAGACTGAAATCCACCTGTGGCCAAGTCCCATATATTGTGATGGACTACCACAGAGATTCTATTATTTGAACATCTGTGCTTATGGTGTAGCACTCTCATGCAACTCTACATCCCCCTGTTGTTTAGTGCCCAGTTCTAATTTAGCAATGCATTTATTTGGTGATGTAAGCTATGTGCAGTCATATTTGTTTTCACTACAATTTTTTTAATTTTATTTTGCCTTTGTCTCCATGCTGATTTAATTCTGTTTTCCAGTGACTCTGTGCACCTGTTCAGTATGCTCCATTTATGGACACTAGGGCCCTGTTTTTTCTCAGGGTCAAGAGTCCAGCTGTCTTTGAGTAAGAACCATCAGCTGCATCTTGGAGGTCAGAGATTTTTGCACTTTAGTCCTAACCAACATGTACATACCCACTCATGGCCAAGGGGTTGGTGCACAGTGAGCCTTCATGAGTTATATCTGCACCTCCCTGTACAATGTATGCAGTTGCCCCCAGACCCTCCCCCCCCACCATAGGATATGCCATCTATGTGAACTGCGACAGCAGTCACTTTCACCAAATGTGGACTTTGAGCTAAGTGATCCGTTAATGTTAAGAATCACACTCTACTTTCCATTGACTAAAATGACACATTGACATTCATTTATTTTTATTTTATTTTATTTTACATTTGTTGACCGGGCTAGTCCAGCTGGATATATGTCCATTTTCAGTGGAGGCCCGGGGAGAAAAGTTCCACAAATTACAACAACATAAAAGGTCAAGACAAAGACAATGACAATTTGTAGTATGGCATAATGAAACTGTGCTATGTATAAATCGAAAATACACAAGTGAATAATCAGTTATGTATGAAATGCTTCATTTAGTGAGCCACACATTATGTGGGGGTTGTTTTTGCTTTAAATGGAATGGTAGGGCCTTTTTAACTTTGCACTTATTTTAACTGCAACTGTGTTTGTCAGTAATTTATGATACGCTGGTTCTTTATACTTACTTATGTAATATTTACTTTGATTTTTGTCTTCCAGATTTTCTGGTAGAGTCAATAAATGTGTAGAAGATCATGTAAATGAGAATACTTGCAGGATAAATAGAACACAGTCATGGAGTTCTTATATGGTCAATGTAACGGAAGTTAACCCCCTTGGGTCTACATTTAAACTGAAAAAGTTTATTCCACGTAACATTGGTAAGTAGCCTGTCTTGGTTTTACATCCAGAAAGTGTTTTTGATTTGCTATATGTTTCATACAATAAATAGTGTCTAAAACATACAATCTAAAGTAATTTAAATGTGATATTCTGTGTATTACCATGTCACACTAATATTTGCTGCCTGCTTTGTTATGCAATGGCATTGACTCCTGCCTCAAAGAAATCCAATCCCCTGTATAATTATGTTAGTATAATAGTTGCATACTTTTACTTTGGATAAACCTTATCAATGTGCCTATAGTGATTTTTTTTAAAACATTTATTCATTATTTGATTACCACCTTAATCCATTTCTGGGTTACTTGGAAGCAGAATCTTCTCCTGTCTCTCACATCAGCATTTATTATTTTAAAGCAAAACTGCAGTGAAACTTTACAGTGAAATAGTGGGAACTAAAACACACAAAACTAAACTGAAAAAATGATGAAGTCTACATTGGTTGGACGAAAGCACTTAATTGTATTTAATAAAGCAGTTTTTGCTGGTTTCCCCGAAACTTAACACTGTGACTGAGAGATCTGGGCTGTTATATTTTTACTTTGAAAAAGCCACCATTTTTATAATTTGTGAGGAAAATTCTCCTCCCAATCTCTTAAAATTTCAAACTATTCTACTGAGTCATAAGAGAAAACAAATGTGACTCAAATTAAGATCTATCTGTTGATTTACAATAGCTTTAGATTCAAAACCCTGCATTTATGTAGAACTTTATGTATTAGTTGATGAACATAATGCCACTAACAGGAGCTGCAGCTTCAGCTTTGTAAGATGCTGATTGTTGTCTAGTAGCTGTTGCTAATGCTGTTATGTTTGAGTTTCTTAATGGCTGTTGACAGACTGAGAGCCTAGCCAAGAGTTTTGGGATTGTGTGGCAACTTCCAAAATATAGCCCAGTCCAACCTCAGATGTAGTCCACCCCTACCTATTCAGCCAATGCTATGGGGCTACATAGCTTTTACATACTAACAATTTAAGTGAATGACGAGCAAAACAGTTTTTTTTTGTGGTGGGGGGATAATCATGAACTATGGTAAATGTAACCCCTGTCATTGCACAAAATAAATGCATTATTAAAAAAGAGTGGCTCCTTTTTAGCTGCGTACTTGTGTTTTGTGGGTGCAGTATCCTGATAAGCACATTTGTGAAATCAAGTTTCCAAGCTTTCAGTCATAGATCTCCTGACTACACAGGTATGATATTTCAAAGCATTTCAAAATTCAATGCCCATATTATATTAGTGTTTTCTAACTATTTACGCTTTGGGTCATTAAGCCTGCAAGAGCTGTCTGTCAGATATTGTGTCATTTCAATCTATTTTACAAGTTATAGGCTTGTAATATACATTTTGTTGAAGCTTTCTCATGCCACCTCTCTGGGTATTTGAATCCTCTAAATTTCCTCAATCTGGAAGGTCATCTGTTTCTTCATTACTGTGTCTCTAGCCACCTTTGGTTGTGATAGTATGTTACCTGAGCTGCTTCATGGTTCTGATGACTTTCATAGGAATGTAAATCTTATCATTCTGTGTACTGGCGAAACTTTAAACATGGCTACACTGATCAACAACTTAATTTCAGCTCTTCCAATGTGAAAAATGTAACAGAGATAAGGGCCAGTAACTCTGCCAGTTTTAGAAATTTCATTTACTGGCTAGTAAATACACTGCCTGGATGCCAACAAAGAAGGAATGTAGAGAGCCTGAAAGAAAATCAAGGTGAAGAAAAAACCCATTGACTGAGGAGAATCCTGCAGCTGCTCAGCAAAAAGCAGTCCAAGCTCCAGCTTCGAAGCAAGACATGGCTTCCAGTAATCTATAGGAAAAAAAGAAATCAAGTGTTCTCAGAGGTGATTAAACTAAACAAAACATTGAAGAATTATAGCAACTCAAATAATAAAAGGCTGAAAAAATGGAAGGAGCTTTAAACAGCTATTCAGATGAACTGATAAAACTTCAAAAATCCGAGGCTGAAATGAAGAAAAACTGGCTTAGTATGAGACTGGTGAAGTAAAGCTGTCTCAAAAATGGTACAGTTAAAGGACAGAACACACAGGGAGAACTTGAGATCTGATGTCATTTTTCATTCTGTACTCAACTAATGGGTTCCAGTCCGATCCCTCGGATCCTACTTGGCCATCACTAAAGCTTGTAGCAACCTAAAACTCTTGAACTTCTCCCTTACCCATAATGCACCAACCCCACGTACCTCATATCTCGTTGATGCGAAAGACGTGGTTGACCTTTACTCTTGAGCAGATAAATGAATTATTATATTTCTAAGTTAACCTTTTTCTCTAAAACCTCTTGAATTTGTATGGTTTTTCTATCCCTTACCTTATTGTTTGGTTATCATAACTCTAAAATTCCCGTTTTCATTTTTTTCTTATGTCTGCAACTTCCGTACAGTTTGTACCTCTTAAATACTATTGTTATTATTTTATTTTTTCTATATTCAGTGTAGACCTTTTTATTACCATCATTGGTAATCTCTTTTCTTTCTTCCCCCCCCCCCCAAAAAAAAGTGTAGTCTTACTTATTGTCAGTCATGTTTATAATTCACATTTGTGACTATGACAAAAAAAGACCCATTGGGGTCTAAAAAATGCATCGTGTGTGGGAACAAAATCACTGTATCCATTGCCCATATTTTGTGTATACTGTCTTAGGCCTCTGCATTTGCAGGAAGATTGTGCTGTTTGTTATGCTTTAACCCCAGAGCCTTATTTGAAAGAAAAAACAAAAAAAAAAACTTATTCTAAAAGGGTTGGTCCCTTCCTTTTTTGGAGAGGCTTTATCTGGGGCTCAATTTCCTAAAAGCAAAGATTCCATGTCTTCTCTGAGCCCATCCACATTGTCCTCCAAGGTCTCAGAGAAATCCAGAAAAACATCCATACCAGATCCGACCTCACCATCAGGTCCAAAACCGAAAAAGAAAAAAAGACTGATCTGACCTAAAAAATACCAGATCAAACTATCTCCTGCCCTACACCTTCTAGCCTCATTTATCTTCCAAGAACAGAGTACTCACCTTCTTTGGATCCTGTGCCCTCTGGGGTGCCCTTGCCTTTTTTAGAGACACCCGGGTCCCCCTCTATTATTTCCACTCATTCTTCCAGAAGTTTGATGGAAGAAGATGTGGAAAGAGTGGTGCAGAAGATCCTGTTGGTGCAGAGTCAGATGGGTGTTTTACCGGCTCCTACACCTTTGGGGTCAGGAGGTCCATTCTTCGACCACACCCCCACTACCAGTTTCTCCTCTGATTTCTTCAACTGTCTGAGTCCCTGGATCTGAGCCGCCCGGCTCCATCTGAATCTGATACGAGAATAGCATTATCCTTGGATCTGAAGTTCGCTCTTGAGTACTCTGGTTCAGTCAGATACAGAGAGCTCTGAGCCAAAGCTTCTCTGCTGGATCTGAGATGTTGGAATTGACTCCGAAATTGTCGGAGCCATCTCTATGCTTTGGAGCCTTAGCAAGGGTTAGCTCAGCTCCGGATTCTGCCTCGGGGGGATTGACTTTGGAGCATGGAGGGATAGCTGTCCAAATGCTTGTCTTTTTATATCTGAGGTCTTCTCCCTCTCTGGGGTGGTCTGCCTTTGAGGCAATGAAGAGAGTTTTGTCTGCCTCAGCATAACAGACAGATCCAGCCCCCCTTCATTCTTAAGCTTTGATGTCTCTATGCTTAGAGCCTAATCACTATTTTCCACAGGGACAGCCAGTACGAGAACCTCAGGCTTCCCAACAGGGAATCTTGATGACTTCTGATACCTCCCCAGAGCATCTCACTGAAGACGTCCCCAAGAAGAAGATGTGCAAGAGGAAGCACTTGACCTTCCCAGAGGAGTCTGTCAGAGAAGATGCAGACTTCAATGAAGGTGAAGGATCCCCACAGTCACCTTCTGAAGATGTCTCATTTGGAGACATCCTTAAATTCTCTAAAGCAGAGAGGAGGCTGGACGCCCAGTGACCCTTCATCTGAGGAGTCTGTATTCCTGGAAGCTTTCAATACTGGTGTATCTACTGCCTGGGTAACTCCACCCGCTGACAAGCTTATTGAGTTGGTCTTTCGGTGGGAGTGGAAGGAACCCAACACAGTTGATCACAAACCTAGGAGACCAAACAAAGTTATGGCACCACCTTCAGATACAGTTTTGGAGAAAAGGGGTGCCCATTGATGCTATGGTCATGGTGGCAGCCACTAAAAAGGAACTTGCTGAGGAGAGTTCCATTGTTCATCCCTGTAACAGGGAGTCTTGGGCAATGGACAGGTTCAGGAAGCATGTCTGTGCTTCAGCGCCCTTCATATTAAGGTCACTGAATTATTTGGCACATTTCACAAGATTACAGATTGATTATTTATTTTATTTATTTATTTTACATTTGTTTACCGGGAAGGTCTGACTGGACATTGGTCCTTTTTCAGCAGAGGCCCGGGGAGAAAAGCTCCACAAATAACATTTACACACAGAATAATAGTATCATTATGAGATTGCACAGTATAATATATTAGTGACAGTAGCAAATAAATTGACACAAGACATAAATCATATACTAGTACTAATAAGTTTTAAAATATCCATTTCAACAGAAAGAATAGGCTGCCCATACACGTCAGGCAGAGTGCCTCAATGGTCCTCTTCAAGAGGAACCTTGACAATTGGATGGGAGATAAGGAATAGGCTGCCCATACATGTCAGGCAGAGAGCGCCTCAATGGCCCTCTTCAAGAGGAACCTTGACGATTGAATGGGAGACAAGAAATTCACTCCAGGGATCACATCAGTAGCCCTGCAAGACAGGGGTCTGGGAAAGTAAATATTTGTGGGAAGCAATAGCCAGGGAATTGTTATGGCTAGGCTTGTATATGCCCTAGGGCCGATCGCCTAGTGCCTACTTACCTATAAACCTATGAAAGTTATTGTTACATTTTTGCAGCTGTCAATAATTACATCCAGAGTAAGTATAGGTAGATACGTTTAACAGCTAATGTGAAGTGGGAAGAAGTATGCAATAAAGGTATGAAAGATGAGGACAGAAGTATTAATGAGTAAGGGATGAGGGGAGTGATAGAAGAGTTACAGAGATATGGAGACAGAGTGAGAGAAGGAGGGATTGTAGTGTTAGCCTGGACTGTTAAACTTGCAAAGCCATGAGTTTATCAAATGTGATTTTAAGGACTTTTTAAATTGATGTGGAGGTTATTGCCGTGGTGAGAGTGGGAAGTTTATTCCATTATTTGGCTATTGAGGGATGACCCAGCAGCTTTATTTTCTTTAGTTACTTTGAGGAGGAGTTTATTAGCGGAGCGCATGTTTCTGGTACAAGAGTATGGAGTCATAATTTGTAGTACTGGGGTTTTTTTGGGCTGATATAGAATTTTGTGTGAGAGGCCTAGTTGGTTATAGAGAAGTAGGTGAGGAAGTTCAAGCCAGTTAAGCTGCTTGAGAGCTAGACAGTGGTGTGATCTGTAAGTACTGTTAGAGGAGAATTTGGCGATTTTAGTATAGCAGGCTTTCTAGTTTGCTCAAGTCAGATTTTCTAAAGTTAGTGAGAATAAGAGAGGCATATAATAATGGAGAAATGAGATGCGTGCATGCAATATTGGCCCTAGCATTGTTTAAGAACTGTTTATTTCTGTACAATGTTCCTAGTTTTTGCTAGACTTTCTTTATGGTGAGGGAGGTATGGATATCGAATTTCATGTTGCAATCAATCTGAACACCAAGAAGCTTTTTATGGCAACAGGAGTTATGGTAGTTTTGTTTTTGGATATAATTTTAAATGATAGGTTAGGATTGTTGTGTTGTGTAGGTTGGACGATAAGTTTTGTTTTGTTTGGGTTGGGTTATGTATTTGCTGGTGGTCCATGAGCCAAGATTCGACAGAGAGAAAGGAGGCTTGAGTTTGATGGTGTAGTTTCTGTAAGGAAGAGGAGGCAGAGACTAGTGTAGAGTCACCTGTGTACTGGATGACTGAGAAGTGGGGAGTAGATGTGTAAAGTTTGCTGGTAAATATAGTAAATAGCAGAGGTTCAAGAATGGAGCCTTGTGAAACCCCTATTGTTACGGAGAGTAGAGAAGATAGATGTCCTTCAAGGATGCATCTGCAGTCATAACATGTGGGTTGTCCTGCCTCAGGCAGCCCTTCGGTCGGCCGAATTCCAAAGTCTGGGTCTGGCCTCGGCTGATGTCGCACTTCACCCGACGTCATAGCTCCTGGGGTATAAAGGCATCAGCCGACGCCATTTTCCCCAGTCTTTCTTGCCGGTGCCAAGCAGAAGCTGTTCGCAAGTGCCGGTCGGTCAGATCCAGAGATTTCAACTACCGAAGACTTCTAAAAAAGCTAAGTACCCCGTTGGGGACTCTTTCTTGCCTCAGCCGATGTCAGACAAAGTAAATAATTGTTTAACTTGTAGGAAACAAATACCTCATAAGGATTTCCACTCTTACTGCCTTCCTTGCTTTGGCCCATAACACAAAACCAACCTGTTTTATCTCAGAGGGTTAAGGACATTATCCTGGAGGCTCGCAGACCCTCCACAAGGAAAACATATTCAGCCAAATGGAAGAGATTCCTCATTTGGAGTGCAGCAAAAGGAACAAATGTCACACTGGCAAACCTAGCACACATCCTAGAATACTTAGCAGAACTGTTCCACAATGGCCTGTCCTATTCTTCCATTAAGATTCATGCATCAGCAATTTCAGCAGAGTACAACATGGATCCTCCTGTCTTCTCTCATCCTCTCCTCAGACAATTTTTGAGAGGGATCAAAAATGTAAAACCTCCAAGGAAACCACCTCTACCTGCATGGGATCTCAATTTTGTGCTAGAAAAATTAACACTTCCTCCCTTTGAACCAGCAGCAACAGCAGACTTGCAGTTCTTATCTTGGAAAACTGCCTTCCTGCTAGCAATCACTTCAGCAAGAAGGGTATCCGAGTTACAGGCATTAATGGCAGTGCAGCCTTTTCTCATCTTCCACCAGGATAGAGTGTCTCTGAGAACCAATCCTACTTTTATGCCAAAGGTGGTATCCAGGGTATCCTTGAACCAAGCTATTCATTTACCTACATTCTTCCCCAACCCACAGAACAGGGGGGGAAAACTACTACACACCTTGGATGTACACAGACAACTGCGCTACTATCTGGACAGAACTAAGGCCAGCAGAAAAACTGACCAGCTTCTGGTAGCATATGCAACAGGAGTACAAGGGAAAGCAATTTCAAAACAGACAATCTCAAAATGGATAGGAAATTGCATTCGATTCTGCTACTCATTTCATGGAAAGACAACACCTGAAAATATCAGGCCTCACTCCACAAGAGCTACAGCCACCACTACAGCTTTCCTTCGGGGAGTGGCTACCAAAGACATTTTAGAAGCTGCTACTTGGAGCTCCGTGCATTCATTTGCCAAGCATTACAGTCTTCCTTTATACTCCAGATCCCGAGCAGGTTTTGCAACTGCTGTTCTACAAGGGATCTTAACTACACCATCATTATCTTAGTACCTCCTCCCCCAGTTTGGCTATGGTATTCTACCCACATGTTATGACTGCAGATGCATCCTTGAAGGACATAGTACAGTTTTGTACCTACCATAAATGTAGATGTCCGATAGGTATGCATCTGCAATCAGGATTACCCACCCTCCTTCCCCTCTGTGGTATTCCTAGGGTACTTACCTCTCTCTTAGCTAGCTGGGGGAATTTATTATGGTGTATTTGTTTGTATGTATATATGTATATATACTTTTTGTTTTCTACTGTTTGGAATTTGCTATTTTTACACAAATTTAGCCTTCCTTGAGGGCACCTGGCATCTGGGGCAAGAAACACTGAGGAAAATGGCTTCGGCTGATGCCTTTATACCCCAGGAGCTATGACATCGGGTGAAGTGCGACATCAGCCAAGGCCAGACCCAGACTTTGGAATCCGGCCGACCGAAGGGCTGCCTGAGGCAGGACAACCCACATGTTATGACTGCAGATGCATACCTATCGGACATCTACATTTATGGTAGGTACAAAACTGTACTTTCCTGATACCATTTAACTGCCTGTTGTCTCCCTGTGAGGTAGCTTTGAAACCATGTAATAGTGGATTGGCTAAGATTTAGTTCTGACAAAGCTTTTATGAGCTTGACCGTATCGAAAGCCTTAGAAAGGTCTAGGAAGATGGCTGAAACATATTTACCCTAGTTTCTATATCCATTAACTATGTGTGAATGACTGAGCAGTGGTTGTGCTATGGTAAGGTCTAAATCCATATTGAGTGTTAGAAGAGTTTGTGTGTTGAGGTGTTCACCTTTCCAGTATTTTGAGAGGGGAGAACCTTTCCAGTATTTTGAGAGGGGAGAAAGTATAGCTATTGAGCAGTTATTTGTTAGTTCTTTTGAGTTGCCCCCTTTATGGAGGGGAATGATATGGAAGACTTTCTGGAGGTCAGGGACTAGTTTTCAGAGATGGAGTGATTGATAAGGATGGTTACTGGATAAGCTATTATGTCGGCTGCAATTTTTAAAAATTCAGCTGGGAGTTCATCAGCAACTAGTGTGGTGGGTTTTAGTTTTTTTTAGTAATTTTTTAATCAAGTTTACAGAAACAGGTTGAAAGGTAAAGCTGATGTTCATCGTGTTTCACTGCTGCAGTCATTACACTTGGGTTATCCTGCAGTCAGGCGGTCCCACAGTCGGCCAGAGTTCCAAAGTCTTGGTCCTGCGTCAGTTACTGTCGCCTTTTCCCTGACGTCAGTGCGCCAGGGGTATGTAAGATGCAGCCGACACCATTTTCTTCAGTCTTTCTTGCTGCGCGGTGCCCAAAGCAAAAGCAGTTCGCAAGTGCCGATCGGCCGACTCCTGAGATTTTCAATTTGAATTTCAGAACCGAAGTCTTCTATAAAGCTAAGTACCCCGTTGGGGAAACTTTTTCTTGCCTCAGACCGATGTCAGTAAAAGTTAATAATTGTATTTCTTGTGGGAAGCAAATACCTCATAAGGATTTTCATTCTTACTGTATCCCATGCCTAGGCCCAGACCACAACGTCACTAGTTGTCGGTTTTGTGCTAGGTTTAACAAGCGCACTATTAGACATCGGTTTGATTTTGCCCGGCATTATTTCGGCAGAAAATTCAATTATACCATGCCGTCGGAACAGCCGACAACCGGGATACACAAAAAACGCAAAGACTAGGACAGGCATCCGAGGCCCAAAACTGACGACGAATCCTCTTCTAGGCCAGTCGCCTGTTCTCCGGTTTTCAGCGAGGCGGCTACGCAGCCCCTGACGACCGCTTCTTTAGAACCACAGGCCGCCTCTGACTCCCACATGGAGATGGGCTGGGCCTCTGGATCCTCAAGATTTAGGACCTACCGAAACTAACCCTTCAGAGGGATCCGGAGCTGCTGAGCACCCCTCGGCTTCAGAGGGTGTATTCAGACCTACTCAACTTACCATCAAATCTTCTGCCAAGTCTAAGACCCCTTTAAAGACTAAGATGCAAGTACAGCATTCGCCAGGACAGGCCTCCATGCCTAAGAAACAGATGCTCAAAATGGCCGAAGACTTAATTACTCTGATCAGGGGTTCCCATCCCCCTCCTGATAAAAGGCCTAGACAGGATGCAGACTATGACTCATCTGACTAGGTTTCCATTTCTTCGGATTCCTCTTCAGATCAGGGATACTCTTTACCCCCCGATGAGGATTCTGATGCTGAAGAATCAATTCCTTCAGCCTCTCCTCCAGAGGACTACTCCTTTGGGGAAACTTTACATACCATGAGGGAGCATTTCCATTGGGAGGGCCAGGATTATTCAGAATCCAAGAAAAGGCTCAGAGATTTCCTTTTATTGCCCCAGCACAGACCCCTTGCTATTCCGCCAGTGTTAGACATTGTGGATGATGTGTACTCTGAATCCAGTTTAAATCCTGATTCTTTGCCTCCTGCTCCAGTCAAACCAGACAGATACTATAGAGTCCTTGAGTCTCACAAATTTCTTTATAAAAGCCCTGTTGCTGACCCTGAAACCATTTCCCAGGGTCCCAAAGGGGTAAAGGCCTCTACAGCTAAAAATCCAGTTCCCTCTGACAGGGATTCTAGAGCATTAGACAGTTGGGGGAAGAAAGTATACACATCTGCAACTTTAGCAATGAGGGCCTTAAATTGCCTGTTTCACATGCTTAAATGTCAGCAATATTTAATGTCTCAAAACAAAAAATGCTTCCAAATTCAGAACATCCTGACTATAAGGAAATGCAGGATTTATTGCATGCAGCAGAACAAGTGGGAAAACATACTTTGCAATGTAGTTTTGATTCATTAGAGGCCTCTTGCAGAGCAGCAGTTACACAGGGTCTGTGATTCAAAGGCATGCTTGGTTAAAAGAACAAAGTTTACCTGATCATGTTAAAGCAAAATTATTGGATGCACCTTTGCAGCAGGATGTTTTATTTGGAGTTAAGGCAGAAGAGGTATTAAAGAAAATGGAGGATAAGGCAAAAATCTATGCAAACGGTGAAGGATTTCTTACAGGTTCAGCCTCCTCGATTTAGCAGAAATTGGCCTTCAAAAAATTGGTCCTTTCCAGTTACAGACAGACCACAAAGGGGCAGATACAGACGTCCAAGAGGCAGAGGTCAGCCACAAGGTTCTTACAGACCTCGACAAAGGGGTGCATCAACCCAAAAAGGAGGGTAAGACAGGCCACAACCTTATAGGAAACAGTCCCAGTGACTTCCCCCTTCAGCTGCCAAGCACTTCCCTCTTGGCAGCCCCCTTGGGAGGAAAACTAGCACTTTGTTCTCACAACTGGCATATGATCACCCAAGACAAATGGGTTCTGAATATTGTATCTCAAGGTTACAGGTTCCACTTTCACACTTTACCAAGGCTAAAAGGAATGCCAAACCTGCCACCAAATCAATGGGCAGAGGCTCAAAAACAAATTACAGCCCTCATGGAAATGAGAGCTGTTCAAAAGGTACCAACACAGGAGCAAGGACAAGGATTTTACTCAAGACTCTTTCTGGTCCCCAGGAAGGACAAAGCCTGGAGGCCCATTCTGGATCTTTCTTCTCTAAATACTTATCTGGATGTTCCAAAATTCAAAATGTTGACACTACAGCAGCTTCTTCCCATGCTGGGCAAGAAGGCTTGGCTCGTACTGTTGGACCTCAAGGAGGCATACCTACATGTCCCTATCAGACAAAATTGCAGAAGATACCTCAGATTCTTAGCAGATTCAATGCATTACCAATTCTCTGCACTGCCCTTTGGCTTATCTACTGAGCCAAGGGTCTTTACAAAATGCCTGGCACCAGTAATTGCATTTTGCAGACAAAAGGGGATTCAAATATACCCATACTTGGACGACTGCCTTATTCAAGCAGAGAGCAAGGACATTGTTCTAAAGCATCTGGCGTTTATAAAAAAACTTGCTAATTTGCCTAGGGTACACAGTAAATGAAAATAAGTCAAAACTAGTGCCCTCACAAGAGATAATATTCCTGGGTGCCAGCTTAAACAAAAACCCAACTCCCTGCAAGAAAAATTCTGCAGGCCTTGGGGTACATGGCATCTTGCATACTACTAATTCCATATGCCAGACTGCATATGAGGAAATTACAATGGTACCTAAAGAATGTTTGGTCTCAACACCGTCACAGTCTGGAAACAGTAATACCACTTATTCCCTGCCTACAACAGGAGTTTCGATGAGGGGCACAGGCATGTCACCTAAACAAGGGACAACCTTTCACTCAGCCCTCAGCCAGTCAGACACTGACAACAGATGCTTCGGATTACACCTGGGGAGCGCACATGGCAGGAAAATGTATTCAGGGCAAGTGGACCACAGAACAAAGGCATATTCACATCAATCAAAAAGAGATGCTAGCTGTACAAAATGCCCTAACAGCTTTCAAGGACCTTTTACATCCAGGACAACTACTACTAAAGACAGACAACACCACAGTTATGTGGTACATAAACAAGCAAGGGGGCACTCATTCATACCCCCTCTGCAGGCAAGCCATGACCTTGTGGAATACAGCTCTAACCTTTCAAGTACATCTGCAAGCACAATTCCTGCCAGGAGAGAAAAATACTCTGGCAGACTTAAGCAGAAACATCATGGATCCACACGAGTGGAAATTAAATCCACAAATATTCAGCATGACAGCACAAACATGGTGGACATAGATCTGTTTGCCTCCCCACTGAATTGCCAGCTACAGAAATTCTGCACAAAGACTTACCACACACAAGCATGGAAAGTGGATGCTGTCTCATTCTGCTGGAAAAACCTACAAGTATATGCTTTCCCACCTCTGCCTCTCCTTTCAAAGGTACTCCTAAAAGCCAGACAAGAAAAGCCAAAAATGATCCTGATTGCCCCAGACTGGCCACGCCAGCACTGGTACCCAATCTTAAAGAACTTAGCTCAGGGCCCACCATGGATTTTACCTCAAGTTCCGCACCTTCTGACTCAGCAAAGCAATCAGATATTTCACAGCCAGCTCAAAACATTAAACCTGGCTGCATGGCAGATTACTTAATAAAGCAGACTACACCTCTCACTAAAGCTGTGATGGATGTTATTTTGGAGGCCAGGGGGCCTAGCACCAGGAAATCCTACTCAGAAAAGTGGAAGAGATTCTGTGCCTGGAACCAGGCTCAAGGCCTTGACCCTCTTATCTCCAGCATTCCTCAGATACTACAATATTTGACTGAGATGCTGGACAAAGGCCTATCTTTTTCATCCATTAAAATCCACGCCTCTGCCATCTCTGCTCATTACAACACAGAATCACCAATTTTCTCGCATCCTTTGCTTAAACAGTACCTCAGAGGGGCTAAAAACACAAGACCGCCCCGTAGAGCTCCAACTCCAACTTGGGACCTCAACTTTGTCTTGGAGATACTAACTTTACCTCCTTTTGAACCAGCAAATTCAGCAGAATTAAAATATGTCTCATGGAAAATTGCTCTGCTCTTGGCAATAACTTCAACACAAAGAGTTTCAGAGTTACAGGCACTAATGGCAGTGGAACCTTTCATCATTTTTCATCAAGACAGGGTGTCTTTAAGAACAAACCCTACTTTTATGCCAAAGGTGGTATCAACCAAACTATTCATTTGCCAACATTTTATCCAAATCCCCAGAATAAAGGGGAGAGACTTCTGCATACTTTGGACATACATAGACAGTACGCTACTATTTGGACAAAACAAAATCCTTCAGAAAAACTGAGCTTGTAGCATATGCTGCAGGATCACAGGGGAAAGCTATTTCAAAACAGACCATTTCCAAATGGATAGGACACTGTATACGTTTCTGCTACACACAACATGGAAAAACTGTGTCTAGCAACATCAGGTCTCATTCCACCAGGGCTACAGCCACTTCAACTGCCTACCTCAGAGGAGTACCTACCAAGGATATTTTGGAAGCAGCAACTTGGAGTTCAGTGCATACCTTTACCAAGCATTACCACCTGCCTCTTTACTCAAAATCCAGAGCTGGCTTCGCCACTGCAGTGCTGCAGGGCCTTATAGCCACACCAAATGCTTTTTAGCACCAGCCACCCAACCTCAGCTTTGGGATTCTACCCAAGTGTAATGACTGCAGCAGTGAAACACGATGAACATAGTACAGTTTTGTACCTACCATAAATGTAGATGTTCGAGTGTCTTCACTGCAGCAGTCCAGGTTACCCACCCTCCATCCCCACTATCTTTCCTGGGACTTATCTGTACCTCACTTCCTATACAACCTATTTGGTGTATTTGCTTGTAATTGAAAGAATTGGTTTTCATTTTTTATGCATTGGTTATTAGCAATGTATATTGCCTACCTATTTGGGGGCACCTGACATCTGGGGCAAGAAAAACTGAAGAAAATGGCATTGGCTGCATCTTCTATACCCCTGTCGCACTGACGTCAGGGAAGAGGCAACAGCAACTGGCACCAGACCAAGACTTTTGAACTCTGGCCAACTGCGGGACCGCCTGACGACAGGATAACCCAAGTGTAATGACTGCAGCAGTGAAGACACTCGAACATCTACATTTATGGTAGGTACAAAACTGTACTTTTTCCTTAGTAAGGTAATTGTAGTTTTCGTCTGAAACTAGTGAGTTTTCAGAATTTGCTAGTGTGTATGGATTTATTAAAGAATTTATTAAATTGGGTGGCAGTACTAGTTGAGGTGTCTGTAGTAGTAGGGGATGGGGTAGTAGATTTTCCTGGCTGAAGAACATTATTTATAGCTTTCCAGAATATTTCAGGATTATGTCGATGTTTTGTTTGTAAGCTATGATAGTAGTTTATTTTGTCCAATCTGATCATGTTCTTGGTTTTGTTTCTGAGTTCTAGGTATATTTGTTTTAAGTTTGTTGTTTTAGCTTTGTGCCAGTTGGACCAAGCTTTATCTCTTGCATGAAGTAGAGCTCTGGTTTCTTTGCTCAGCCAGGGTATATAGTTTGACTTAATTCTAATGGTTCTAGGTGGAGCATGAGTGTTTATTATATTTAAGAATGTGGAGTTAAACAATTTAACAGCTTCATTAAGGTTGAGATGTTTGATGGGATTCCAGTTTCAAGCTTTTAGAGCTGAGATAGTTGGGATGAAGTTTTTTTTTGTTACGTATTTTTTGGAAAGTGGTATGTTTCTCTAGAGTTGGGTGATGTCTAATTATATTGGTAGGCAAGTGGTCGCTCAGGCTGTTAGGTAGGCAACCAGAGTGGCTTATTAGAGATGGTTTGTTACAAAGTATCCAGTCTAGGATAGACTGTCTCTTTGCTGATTAGATTTAGGAACTCTCAAATACCCTGTCAGGATCTTTTTCTGAAGAAGTTCGATAATCCGTGACTTCTCAGTTGGCAGTCCTGAAATCCATTTGTAATTCCATGAGGTTCATTTCACATGTAGCTGAAGGAACCTCAAGGACAGTGGGTTCAGGCATTTTCATCAGGAGACATTCCTGGCTGCAATTGTGATTTTGCAGAGCCCTTCAAGTCATCGTTTGTCAGTGCTCCCTTTGATGGCACATCTTTGTTTGGCCCCAAAGTGAATGATACATCATCCAGGTGTGAGAAGGATGGAAAGACCCTGTCTGCTATGGACATACATTTTTTGACCCCTCGAGGATCCTTTTCTAGGAATCAATGAGGTGTTTGAAAGATGTGGTTCGAGAAATCCCAGGTTTCTTCCCAGGACACACACACTGAGGAAGTTCCCACAGGGGTAGAGGAAGTAATTCCCATGGTTGATGACTCCCCTGCCGCAGTGGTGGCTCACAAAAAACAGAGGTCTAGGGATTCTTTCTTTAACAGACCCTTCCAGCACTCCTGAAAGGAGGCTCAGTTGCCTGCCTCTGGAGGCAATCAGGGGTCCATTATCCCTACACCAGAGAGCCTGGCTAGACTTTAGATACTTGGGTGCAGAGGATTATTTCCAGTAGTTATGTTACACCCTTTCCCCTTCCTCCTCCATTCTCAAGAAAAATCCCCGATGTTCCACCCAGTCAGAGGGAAACAAGCAGCAATTCATATATAAAAGCTGCTAGAAAAAGAATCATCCAAGAGGTCCCACCAGACAAGATAAAATCTTGAACTTACTCAAGATTATTTTAAGTTCCAAAGAAAACAGTAAACTGTAGATCAATTCTGGATCTCAGCAACTTAACTCAGTTTGCACCAAGTTTCAAATGGTCACTGTTCAGTCCATTTTCCCTTTTCTGGGCAAGGATGACTGGATGTGCTTGATAGATCTTCAGGATGCGTACTACCACATAAAGATGAACAGACAATCCAGGAGGTACTTATGCTACCAGCTGGGAGCCAGTCACTACCAGTTCAGAGTTCTGCCCTTTGGTTTCACTACAGACCCCAGGGTGTTCACAGAATGCATGGCAGTAATAGCAGCTCACTTGAGATTGCAGGGATTCCGAATGTTTCCATATCTAGACAACTGTCTAATTACTGCTCCAATCAGGCATCAATAAGGGCAAGAGATCAGGGTCTCCAGACATGTTCTCTTCTGGAGGTCGCTATAAACTACAAAAAGTCTCAAATGGAACCAACTAAAAATTTGAAATTCATAGGAGCAGTTTTCAACACAAAGTCAATGATAGCTTCACTGCCTCCCTCAAGGCTTTAAATTATATGATGACAGGTCTGAAAAATAATCTCCAGTACCAAGATTTTAGCCCACTTGGTCGTTCAAACTCTGGGATCAATGTCAGTGACAATAGCACTAGTACCTTCAGCCTGATTTTACATGCGGATTCTCCATTGGATGCTAGCAACACAATGTTCAGTACTTTATCAACCCATGTCATCTCTGATATGAATAACTCAGACATGCAAGAGAAATCTCAGGTGGTGGATTCAGTCAGATCAGGTTCTACAAGGCCATCTGTCCATTTCCCTCCACTCAAGGCCATAGTGACCATGAATGCTTCCCAGTTGGGGTGGGGTGTGGGGCATTTTTTGGGGACAAACAGCCTAAGGCACTTGGCCACCCTTTGCATATCAGTGTCTTAGAGATGGGAACAGTGCTTTTACCATTGCAGACCTTCCAAAATGCTCTCCCTTCGGGGATGATTGCATTTCAGATGGACAATTTGTCAGTAGTTTGGTACATCAGCAAACAAGGAGGGACCCGGTCTTGCCCCTTGTGTTAAGAAGCTCTCAGAGTGTGGCAGTGGGAGATCTCATCAACCACTTTCTCATAGCAATGCACATTCCAGGGAGGTCCAGTGTGATAGCAGACAAATTTATCAGGTACAAATTTCCTACCTCATGAGTGGTCTCTCAACAAAAATGTGACAGAAATTATTTTTAGTCAGTGAGGCCAGCCTTGCTGCAATTTTTTGCTTCTCCTGTAAACAACAAATGCAGCAGCTACTTTGCCCTAACCTCCCCAGTGAAAGAATCACAGAGGGATGCTGTTCTTCATGATCACTACCCCCCCCCCCCTGTCTACTATATGCCTAGTCACCTATCCCTCTAATTCCAAAATTCTACAGAAAGCTGCCATGTTGAAGAGCAAAGTCATCCTCATTGTACCTTACTGACCCTGACAAATTTGGTTTCCCTTCCTTTGACCTCATTTACTTCAACAGCCTTGATTTCTGGATCTGACTCAAGACCACCTGTCTCACCCGATAGGCATTGTACATCTAGACATATCAAACCTCAGGCTGATTGCCTAGCTTCTCCAATTCCATTAATAGCCAGACAACCTATGCTCGCTTCCCCTGTCCGACATATACTTTTTATTCACATAAACCTTCAGAACGTAAACTGTGTTCTAGTAAATGGAAAAGGTGTGTGTACTGGGCGCAGCAAAGTAATACTGAACCTTTTTCAGCTCTGATACATAACATCCTTGAATTTTTGGCCCTACTTTTTCAAGGAGGAGCTAGTTCCTCAGCTGTTAAAGTTCAGTTAGCAGCGATATCAAATTTTCACTTTGGATTTGACGGTTCTTCAGTAGTCTCTCATAAGTTGTGCAGAGCTTTCTTGCGAGGCACTGTACTTTTAAGGCCTCCATTTAAAGAACCTACTCCCCCATGGGACTTCAGTCTGGTACTGCAGGCATTTATACATTTTCCTTTTGAACCAGCAGCTGTGTGTGACCTTAAATATGTTACTTAGAAAACAAATTTTCAAGTAGTCATTACATCTGCTAGATGAATTTCAGAAATTCAAGCATGGTCTTCAAAACCACCATACGTGATTTTTCAAAAGGATAGAGTTGCATTACAAACAAATGCAGTCTTTCTTTCCAAGGTGGTGTCAGAATCAAATATCAGTCAGTCCATTCATTTGCCACTTTTCTTCCCCAATTTTACTAACAATGGCAAATACAGGTTACATTTACTAGATGTTCACAGTTACATTTTTACCTGCATAGAACAAAGGGCATAAGGAAGACAGTGCAATTGTTTGTCAACTTTGCAGACTTGAAATTGGGAAAACCAGTTGCCAAAGTAACTTTAGCCAGATGGCTAGATGATTGTATTTCTTTTATATTTATAAAAAATGGATATTACATTACCTCAACCAGTATGAGCTCATTCAACTCGATCCATGGCAACATCTTCAGTTTTTCTTTCCTAAAAGTCCATGGACAACATGTGCAGCAGTTACTTGGGCTACTCCCTATACCTTTGTTACTCATTACAAATTGGACCTGGTCTCCAGAGGTAGAGCATCATTTGGTTCAACTCTGCTCAGGCATATCCTTCCTGGAGTCTACCCGGGATTTTAGGTATCTGGAGACTCTGTCCCATTAGAAGAAGTTACAATGAAAATTGACATCACTCACCATAACATTCCATCTGTGTTGTCCATTTTCATTCTTTCTCAACTCCCCACCCACCCACTAACACCCATCCTTTTCAGACTTCTGGAAGAATGAGTTTTAAGTAGACATCACTGTCCTTTATATTGAGCTCCAGCTATAGACTAAGGTAAGGGAGAAGCTCTAGAGTTTTAGGTTACCATGAGCTTTAGCAACGGTCGAGTTGGATCCAAGGGATCAGATCCGAACCCATTAGTTGAGGAAGAATGAAAGTGAATAACATAGATGCAACTTTATGATGAGTACAAAACTTTTTTTCTGCTCTACCAGAGAAACTGGAAGAAGCAGACTTTTATGGCATAAAAGCACAAATAAGCAACTGGACTCGTATCCCACAGCAGGATTTGTTAATTGAAAGGGCACATTGTGTGTATGCTTCATATCTAGCTATGAGAAAGCAGCCAAGTCCTAGTAAAGATGCAGCCATACCAGCAGAAAGAGTTGATTTGAAAACAATTGTGGCAGAAGGGAAAATTGTTAAAAATTGGAGACTGGAGAGTGCTTGTCGGACATGATTATTCACTGTACACCAGGCATAACAGAAGCAGATTTACCCCAGTAATCAGAGAATGTCAAGAGACAGGTGTGAGATTGAAGCTGCTGCATCCAGCTGTTTTCAGAATATTTCTCTCTTGGAGGAACAAAGTCAGTTTTTGATGTAGAATAGAATAAGGAGTCGATACAAAAGTCTGTCCATTAAAAAGTGAGCTATCAAACAGAAAGGGACTCTGCTCATCCTCCTCCTGTTAGTAAAACTCAGAGGCACTTTGCCAGTGAAACCTTTTCCAGTGTTCCAAACAAAAATGCTTGAGACCGAAAAAAGCACAGGAGTTGAATAGAATAATTGGGAGTACCTTGAATTTGAACTGGAGTCTGGCATTGGGAGATGGAGATGAGTAGGGAAGACCAGCAACAGTGAATTTAGTGAATAATTTTGAGATTATAAAGCATCAGTCACATTTATAAAATATGGCTTTATAAGAAAAAGTGGAAAGATCAAGTTTTTCTTGACTTAAACTTGTGGAAGCTGAAAAGCATATGCCCCACTGTTTGTCATTAATGGCATTAAGGTGAATGGGAAAAGTAACTAAGTAAACCAGTGTACTGTCAAGTTAACAGGGGTAGCAGAGGGGTATCAGTGAGCTGGGAACTTGTCACTGGTGATATTGCTACAGACCCTGAGCCAGAGTTAATTTGCCATGGTAGTAAGGGATATACTGGGCATTTCTGCTTCATGCTATTATGATTGGTCAGTGTTTTAGAGTAGTGGACCTATATAAATGGAATTATTAGTTCTTTCTTACCTTGCAGTGCAAGAATGGCATCCCCTCAGGAGCCAGACTTCTGTAAAACTGTGAACAGTCAGTGCCACAAGAAATAATCAAATGCTTTTTCTGCAGCTAGATTAACAGTTTTCCATGCTGCAGCATTCTAAGCAATCTAGGGCAGGATGATGTATGCCCTAATGATATTGCTACGTGTTTTCCCCTGACTGATGATTCTGATCAGCATAAACCAGGTGTGGACGGAACCAAGGTACTGAACATTGCTCAGAAACTTTTGTAGATGTTTCAGTCAGTCTTAAGGCTAATATAGGACAATATGAATTTTTAGCAGACCATCCTTAGTGGGGTTGTCCTAATGTGAGTGAAGATTTTTTTTCTATGATTCAGGCTGAATAACTCTTCTTTTAATGTGGCTGCGTACTTTTAAGGGTATAAGTGAAAGTCCTTGTTAAGTGCTTTATAAACTTCCCTAAGGAAACTATCTACTCCTAATATCTTGCAGTATTTTAGCCTATTAAACAACCCCTTACCCTCATTTCATGAAAATGGTGCCTCCATACTAACTTCTACTGTTTCAGGAATGTTTGGAAGCCCAACCTACTGAAGGAAGGCACTACTGTTTCAGGAATGTTTGGAAGCCCAACCTACTGAATAAGGCAATGTGCAGGATGCAACTTCTCTGACTATCTGCTGCATAAACACCTATAAAGTGCAACTGAGCAGCCATATAAACTCGTACAGAATGAGCCTGCAGGCAAATGTGAAACAGTCGGTATTTCAGAAAGGGCATTTGTTGTTTTCTGGCCCACATTTTCATTTATTTTTGTTCTAATTTTTTTGTAGTTGTAGGCGTGTATGCTACACAACTCTGTATTGGATCCATTTTCATGCCGTAACAGTTTTATTGTCCAAAACACCAAAATCCTAAAGTCCATTGTGAATTGTTGATACTTTTGATCCCTATTTTTAGAATTAATTTTCTTGATCAAAGAAAGTGTCCTGCAGCTGTTGATATTCCCTGTTCCACCTCAGCCAGAGTGAGTTTGGTCATTGTTTCAGGTGACTACAAATAAGCTTTCAAAGCTCCCCATCTTTTACTATACTTTTACTATATTGTCCTGTAAGGAATTTGCAGAGACATTATTGAAATCCTGAGTAAACATTTGCATATGTCTAGAAATTATCTCCACTGTGACAGGCAGGGAACTTTCAAAGCTTAAGTGGAGGATTATTTTGAGAGGGCATAGATTAAATTGTGATCATGAGTAGGGGGTTATAGGTGGACTCGCTACATCACTGATATGGTTAGTGTCCACTTTTTGTGCCCCTAGTGGTCAAGTGTTGGTTCACCAAGTTTCAACAAGTCAAATAATCACACATTAAAAAAATATAGATAGGTAGGTAGGTACACGTCAAGTACATATTTGACAAGAGTGTGCAGGCTGGTTTGGCATTTGTCTTGCATAATAAACTAATTGTTCCTGTACAAAACAGATGCCATATTTGACTGTTAACTGTACAAGACAGATGCTATTTGTGTGTGCATACAAGTGTGTCAATCAGTGTGTTGTATATATACTTTGGAGATGGGGTTGTTGGTTTGTGTACCAGTAAGTGTGTTCCAGTGTTTGCAGCATTGTGTGGGTCTTTTTATCTTAGTGGCTGAATGGCAGGGATTGGTATGCTGCATTGTTGTGTTTGTGCTCTGATGCTTGTGCTGTGTGTGTGTGTGTGTGTGTGTGTGTGTGTGTGTGTGTGTGTGTGTGTGTGTGTGTGTGTGTGTGTCTTAGTGGTGGATCAGTAGGGGTGTGTGTGTATGTACAAGGTGGAGAATTAGTCTGATTATTTTTTCATGTGTACATCTTTGTAAGCTTGTGGGGGGGTGGGGAGGGTACCAAATTATGTGACTCACTGAAAACTGTCAAGAATTAGTGAAGTTACTGTTTGTACCTTGTCTCTTAATATACAGTTCCAAATTTTAGTATGCCAGCCGATGTGCAGCCTCGTAAACTGTTACTTTGCATAATTCAGTTTGGAGTGATAGTTTTCATCTGCCAAATCCTACAGAAGTGGAAAAATGTGTAGAAGTAGCTGATATTGAAGAACAGACAGGAAGGGTAATAGTTTCACATCTGAGACAGACAAAGATGTGTTGGTGAAATTGGATGAAAGTGTTGTAGCTGTGAACTTCCAAGATGGGTGGACACTGAGTAACAGCTTAATTTCACCTCTCCAAGTGTGAAAACTGGAACTCAGAAATGAAAGCCAGTGAATTTGTCTTTTTGGATAAATTGCATTCACTGGCTAGTAAGTGTACTGCCTGGATGCCAGCAAAGAAGAAATTTAGAGAATCTGAAAGAAAATCAACCACAAAAGGTGAGGAGAAAACTCTGGCTGGGAACAATACTGCATTTCTTCAGCAAAAAAGCAGTTCAAGCTCCAGCTCTAGTTCAAGACATGACTTGGAGTAGTCTAGACGAAAAATAAGCCAAAAGTGCTCAGAGTTTATTAAAATTAAATGAATAACTGAGAGAGTATATCAACCCAAGTAACAAAAGGGTGGAAAAATGGAAGAAATTTTAAACAATATTCAAATGAGCTAATAAAACTCCAAAAATCAGAGGTTAAAATAAAGAAAAGACTGACATGAGTATGAGACTGCTCAAGACAATATATTTCAAAAAATGGTAGAATTAGAGGGCAGAATACATAGGGAAAACCTGAGATTTTCTACTGTACCCGAGAAACTGGAAAGAGACTGTATTAATTTTATGAAAGCACAAATAAGCAACTGGACCGGCATTCCACAGTAGTAGTAGTAGTAGTTAAATGAAAGGGCACATCATGTGTATGAACTCTGAGTAGCAACCCACCATCACCCAGGATGATACCACAGTACAAGCAGAAAATGATTGACTTCAACATTTGGCTAAGATTCTGGTGTCATTCTAAGGGGATCCAGTGTCTATCTGCTGGGATGACATGATCGACAGACCTCAATGCTTTGCCAGAGATGGCCTGCACCTGTCACCCCAGAGATTCTGGATAGTGGGCAAGGCTCTTGCCACCCCTATAGTGCCTTTTTTTAGGCAATGTCCTAAAGACAAAATTACTACCATAACAGCTGCAAGCAAACAAAATCTGAGGGTTCATAGGTTCATACTAGGCTATCTGCCCTAGGGCATTTATAAGCCTAGCCAGAGTGTGTATGGCTTTCGTCACCCATATTAAATTAATTTTGCTATGCCCTTTTTCAAGGTTAGTATTCTGTGCCTCTGTCTAACAGTGACACAGAAGTGATACCCGGGGTAAACCTACGATCTCCCATCCACTCAAGATTCCTCTTGAAGAGAGTCAATGAGGGACTCTGCCTAACCTGGACTGGGATTTTATTCCAGAGTGAAGGGAGCCTCTGGGTTATGAATCTGTCCCTCCAGCATGTCCTGTTTATTTCAGTGCTGAGGTTCAAGTCCCTTGAGCGCGTAGCTCGATGGGATTTGGATATTCTGAGGTGCAGCATGTCCATTAATTCCGGGTTGGACATGGCTTTATACGTCAGGCACAGATCGCCTCTGAGCAGGCGGTATGCCACTGAGTAGAGCTGGAGTTTCTTTAACCGGGCAGCATACGGCATCTGTTTGAGCCCCTTGATCCTCTTGGTGAGGTACTTTTGGGGTCTTTCCAGTTGCTGCAGGTGTCTGGTAAGGTACATCCCAAAAGGGGCATTGTACTCAATTATGGGCCTGATGAGGGATGAGTAAAGAGGCATGATGACCTCCCCTGATCTAGATGTGAATCCCTTCATGATTAGGTGGGCTATATAAAATGTTTTTCTAACTACTTTGGCCACGTGGTTGTCAAATGAGAGATTGCTATCAACTTGGGTCCCCAGGTCCCTAATTACTTCCTCTGTACTTAATGGATTACCACCTATGTGGTAATTTGTGGGCACTTTGTTTTTACCAAAGGGGATGACTATACGCTTTTTGGTGTTTAGCTTGAGGCCATGGCTCTGGCACCAGTTGTCTGTTTCTATGAGGCCCTTTTGGAGGATGCTCGTGTCGGCTGGAGAGTCTATTATGGTGCCCAGTTTGCAGTCATCTGCGAACTTGGTCAGCCACAGTCCTTCCATGTTGGCCTGTACCTCCGAGAAATATATACTGAACAAGAGAGGTCCCAGGACTGAGCCTTGTGGGACGCCACTTGTAACTGGTTTGGAGTCTGACATGGCTCCAGCTATTCTAACTATGTGGGTTCTCTCCTTGAGCCAGTTTGCAACCCATCTAGTGACATAGGGGTTTATATTTAAGCTGGTGAGCTTATCTATAATGCCCGAGTGGAGTATTGTATCAAAGGCTTTTGCGAGGTCCAGGTAGGCTGTGTGGACCACCTTCCCCTTGTCAGTGGCCTTGGTGACTGTTTCAAAGAAATCGACCAGGTTCAAGAGGCAGGATCTGCCCTTAACAAAGCCGAACTGGGTAGGATCAAGTGTCTGCAGGTCCCCAATATCTTTATTTATAAGGTCCATGATGATCCTTTCCATAGCTTTGCAGACCAAGCTAGTGAGACTTATGGGGCGATAGTTTCCAGGATCCGTTGAGGCACCACTCTTGTGGAGAGGGACCACTGTTGCTGTACACCACTCTTTGGGTACATATCCTGTAGTAAGGCTGAGATTGAACAGTAGTTTTAGGTTTGGGTTTAGCTCTTCTTGGAGCTCATGTAGGACACAGCCCGGGACACCGTCTGGTTCCATTGATGCTGGGTTTCTTGCTTTGGAGAGGGCGGCTCTTACCTGAGCATCTGAGATGTCAGGGGGGCAGCAATCTGCTGGGATAGATATTAGCCCTTTTAGTGGGGAGGGAGAAGTTTGCGCTGAACCTGTCAGCTAGGATGTTGGCAATGTCTGTGGGTTCGGTGTATTTTTTGTCATTTTGGACTAATTCTGAGCATATCTGGGAATTCCCACCCAGGTTCCTAACATAACTAAAGAAAGCCTTGTGATTATCCTTAGTGTCCTGTGCAGTTTTTCTCTCGAAGCTGGCCTTAGACGATTTTATGAGTGCCCGTAGTTTTTTGCTAATACTGATCAGAAATGCCTTCCCTTTTTGGGATTTTGCTCTATCATGTAGTAGCTTCCTCCTTCTATTGTATAGTTTGTTTATGGCTGGGGTCCACCAGACAGGACATCTGCCTTTGGAGGATTGGGTCTTGGTTTTATTTGGGATTGCATGATCCATGCATTCCTGAAGGTGTTCATAGAATGCGTTTATAAAGGATTTTGTGGTCTGGGTCAGATATCCACAGGCCCGGGGCTTTGAAGGATTCCACCTTGGTTTTGAGGAGTGTGAAATTTGCTTTAGAGAAGTTTTTCACTGTGGTTTTCTGGGCATGGGGTGGGGTCGGGATGTGAATATCCAGTGAGATTAGTTTATGGTCTGATCTTACCTGTGAGGGATACACTTCTGGTCTGGAGCATAGAGTCCCCATGTTGGTGATGATCAGGTCCAGTATGTTTTCCCCTCTTGTGGGAGTGGTAACAAGTTGTTCCATAGCATTTGAGTTTATAAATTCTAGGAACCTTTAGGCTAGGGTGTTGGAGCTAGAGTAATGCTCCCAGTCTATGGTTGGGTAGTTGAAGTCACCCAATATAATGGTGTTTGGAGAGACCTTCATATTTCCAGTGTTCTCAGGAAGGCCGAGTGAGGTTCCTGGGTTTGGGAGGGTGGTCTGTAGCAGGCTATAAACTTGAAGGCAGTTTTACCCACTGTTAGTTGCACATGGATAGTCTCTGATGCTTTGTGCTGTGCCACCAACCTGGAGGTGTGGGTATCTTTGACGAATATTGATACTCTCCCTCCTTTTGTGGTTCGGTCCAAGTTTTGGGGCCAAAAAACATGGTATGAGGTATAACCTGGTAGTGCTGGGGTGCTCTCGAGAGCCTTGAACCAGGTTTCTGTTACTGCACAGATATCGATGTTCTCCATGCTAAGGAGAGTTTCGAGTGCGTGCATCTTGAGGTTTAGACTTCTGGTGTTGAGTAGCATTACTCTTAGTTTCTTATCCCTTGTGATACCTGTGGAGGTGGGTTTGTCTTTTGAGCCTTGCCTAAAAAAGGCACTATAGGGGTAGCAAGAGCCTTTGCCAATATCCGAAAGCCCAGGGGTGACAGGTGCAAGCCATCCCTAGCGAAGCATCGTGGCTTGTCGAGCATGTCATCCCAGGCTGACAAGCATTGGATCCCCTTTGAATGACACCAATACTTAAGCCAATTGTTGAAATTGATAATCTTGTCTTCATACTGTGGCATCATTCTTGGTGAGGGTAAGATGCTACTCAAGGTCAGGGTCATACCTGCCTGGGCTACATGCTCAGAGAGCTCCTCTATGTCTCTTTTCATGTAGTCCAGGGAGGTACGTCTCAGGTCATTCACACCAGCATGGACAATGACGGAGTCATATTTGTACTTGCCTTGGAGTGACCTGAGTGCTTGTGTTATGTGGCGGATCCTAGCGCCCGACAGGCAGCTCACCATGACCTTCTCCTTGTTCAGCCTGGTGAGTGGGACGTCAGTGTGCCTGATGATAGAGTCACCTATTACAAGTGTATCAGGTGTGTTGTTTAGCCTTAAGGGCTATGACTGTTCGGCACACTGGCTTTGTGAGCTATGTGTTGCACGTGTTTTGTTTTGGGGTAGCGGTTGCTTGGGTGTCTGCTTTGGAGGTCTCTGCTGCTTAGGCAGATTTTTATTTAGAGCCTCCAAGTATGTTTTTGTGCGTTTATGTGTTTGGTTTGCTGTCGTGGTAGGTCTATGTGAGACTGGAATTGTAGTGAGTGTGGTTTCCTTCTCCTCCTGACTGGTTACGCCTGTACTGAGTTGAGAGAGCTTAGCCTCCAGTTTGGCTATATGGTTGCATCTCTCACATGTGTTGGAATTTGTTGGGAGGAGGAGAGGGTTGTCTGTGTACATGAGGCAGTTGTAACATTGCCTCAAGATTCCCAGATTCACCAGCTGGACTGGAGAGGAGATTGGCAACTGTCCTTTGGACATGCTAGAATAGTATTGGGAATTTCTTTATAATTGAAAAAAATGGCCAATGGGGAGCAAGGTACTCCAGGGGGAGTTAGTGAGGGTGTAGTGCTTTTAATTTTTTAGCGCTGACTTATATAATTGCTTTAGTGAGCAAGCGCCAGGTAACTTGAATGCAAAAATGACTAACAGTAACTTTCTTTCAAGTGAAACAAGGAAATAAGTACAGTAAGCAATGCAGATATAACTAGGGATCCACAGAAGCGCTGAAAAGCCGCATTTTAGGTGGAATTAGGTTTTTCAGGGAAATAACAAGCATACAAACAAAACTAGATTCAGCAGGCCTGGATCTAGTCTATGCTACAGCAAACAATGTGTACCAATTACAGTAAGAAATAGTTCAAATATGCAGGCACTATAAGCCTTTAACCAGAAATTCCCAGCTCAGAAGGGCAGAGTCCTAGACCATGAACCTTCTTAATGTAAAATAACTGGCCTGAAGCCCAAGTGCTTAAACCAGAACTAATACACTTTTAGAATAACAGACACTGAGCCCTCAATCAGCAGTTCCCAACTTAGAAGGATGTAAGCTACCTGTCCTGCCACCACAGTGCAGTCCACAAACCTTCCTAATGTAAAACAACTGGTCTAAAGCCCAAGTGCTTAAACTAAAAGGCTTAGAATAAGTTACACCAAGCAGTAATAAATACAATTGAGTACTTTTAAGATGACGCAAAAGCAAAATAAAGTAGGAAAAAACACAAATACAGTAAAAGCAGATTTTTTTTTTTTTTTTTTTTTTTTTTTTTTTAGTGGAAAGAGAGAAAGGAAAGAGAGAAATGAGTAGCTGAAACTAAGCTGATTGGCCTTCTCAAATGTTGTCCCTGTACTGGGTAGAATGAGGTAATGACACTAGACTGGGAGGAGGGTCCCAGATCAAATTTACACTAAGGGCGGGCAACTGCAAAGCCACCAACTATAAAAGCACTATACCAACAGTGAGGGAGGGTGGGAAACAAACTGCAGAAATGTTTCACAGCTGAAAAGCAGCAATGAGCCTTTAAATGAAAGTTTTAAACAGCTAAAGGAGCCTCTAGAAAAAAGAGTTTACTGTAACCAGTTATCAGAAACAAACAACCCAACAGATGCTTAATAAAGGTGGACAATTTCCAGTTAATACCTCACACACAGTGAAACTAGCTAGAAAAAATACACAGTACACAAAGTGCTATAAATAACAAAGAAATAAAGAACAAAATAAACAAAAAACAGGATACTTAATGTTATATATTATAGCTCAGAGTTTCCTCAGTGTCCTTCCTTCGATCAGTTCACTGTGAAATGGCAGAGCATTCACAACTGAGCTTCTTAGGTAACAGAAAGTTGAAACCTGAGACAGCTTTTAAGAAAGAAATCTCAAAAGAACCAATGAGGTGCTTAGTCTAAGCTGTAGTCCCGGTGACCTCAGTCAGCCAATGACCTCAAACAATTCTCTCTCACAGAAATGCCTGATGGCTTTGGCCAAACCAATGTCTCTGAATATGTGCTCAGACACACAGCCTCCACAAACACTAGGCCCAAATACAAGCCTGAATATGGAAATGCTACAAATATCCCCACTACTTAGAACAAACTGCAGAAATGTTTCACAGCTGAAAAGCAGCAGTGAGCCTTTAAATGAAAGTTTTAAACAGCTAAAGGAGCCTCTAGAAAAAGAGTTTACTGTAACCAGTTATCAGAAACAAACAACCCAACAGATGCTTAATAAAGGTGGATAATTTCCAGTTAATACCTCACACACAGTGAAACTAGCTAGAAAAATAGACAGTACACAAAGTGCTATAAATAACAAAGAAATAAAGAACAAAATAAACAAAAAACAGGATACTTAATGTTATATATTATAGCTCCGAGTTTACTCAGTGTCCTTCCTTCGATCAGTTCACTGTGAAATGCTACTCAGTAGGCTTCAGGGACCTTAGCCTTATTACCACAATAAACGGAACATGCTGAAGGGACAGGTTCCTAACCCAGAGATTTGCCATACTCTGGAACAAACTTCCCATTCACATCAAGCAGAGCACACTCCCCCTCTTTAAGAGAAATCTTGAGTGGGTGGGCAATATGAAGTTCAACCCGGTTATCACTTCAGTGACCTTGCTTGACAGGGACACTGGGAACTAACATTGGGCAGCATGATTCCAGGGAATCTTCTTGGGCTAGGCTTATATAGGCTCCAGGGCTGTTAGTCTAGTACACACCTATGAACCTGGCCATGAGAAACCAGCCAAAACCTCTAATTGTAAAGATGCCATCCTACCAGCAGAAAGAGTTGGTTTTGAAAAAAAAACTATGGTAGAAGGACTAAAAGTTGGAGAGAGTAGAGTGTTTGTGGAAAATGATAACTTGCTGTACACGAGACAGAAAATGAGTAAATTTATTCCAGCAGTCAGGTAATGTTGAGAGGCAAGAGTGAGATTCAAGCTGCTAAATGCAGCTATCTTCAGAATATTTTTCTACCTGGAGGACCAAAGTAATTTTTGATGCAGAGCATGCTAATGAGGAAACACAAACATTTGTCTAACAAAAATGAGCTGTCAAACAGTAAGGGACTGTGCTTCTTATTCTTCTGATAATAAAGCTCATAGAGAGATTTTGCCAATGAAATTGTTTCCAATGTTCCAAAGGAAATGCTTGAGAGACAGAGGAAAACACAGGAGTTGGCTAGATGAACCTGGATTACATTGGAAATAAACATGAGACTGCAGTTTGGAGATGTAGATCAACAGGAAGAACACAAGCAATTCATAAGTTTATGAATTAAGTGAGATTACAAAGCATCAGTCACATTTTTGAAATATGGCTAAACAAGAAACTATAGAAATATTGGATTTTATTGACTTTATTAAACTTGTAGGGGACTCCAAATCATATGCTGTACTTCATCATTAATGTTTGGAAGAACAGTAAGGTGAGGGGAAGTGGAAAGAAAGAGGTAACTGCACACTTTTTGTTCTTAATGGTATTTTTATAAAACATGACATATACTGCATGTTGTATAGTAGAGCATTACCAGTTATTTTTGTGTTATATGGATACTAATGTAAACAGGTGCTTTTTCCCCTTCTTTCTTTATTTCTTTAGGAGCTATGATGTAAAAATAAAATAAGAAAGCCTGGAGAAAAGCATGCTTAAGGTAAAACCCTGTAATCTTGGGTTGGTGAAGTGATGGATCTGTTGTAAAAATATACAGATAATGATGCAGGCAGAATTTATATTTTTTTCTTACTTTTGCATAGGGTAATGATGGGATTAAAACAATTGACTTCACCTAACAACAAGTTTTAAGTGGAAGCAAGTAAATAAAAGAAGTCTGAATATAATGAAAAGTGTTCCCATAGCAAATAAATGTTCACATCACATGAGACGCTTGTAGGTAAAGGCAACTGTGTATATGGTTCTTATTTTTCTCTGGAAACAAGCTGTTAAGAGAGCAATACAAACAGAATATGTTTTCCCTCAATTACTAAAGGATAATGTTTTCTGAAAACATTGTTGTTTTCTAACATAGGAGAGGAATAAAGATAAGACAAAAACAGACCGCATTTAGTATAAGTAGAAACACAGCATGTATCATGCATCTTGTATGGATAACTTTAATTGTAGGTCAGTTAAAGCCTGTTTGTGTGGCTGTCAGTCTGGGACAAATGGTCCTGTTAGGAGGTTTAAGCTTCATTATTTGAAGATGTACATAGTTTTGTGTGTCAGTATTAAGTTAATATGTTCTGTGGGTGTGTTTTTTTTGTTTGTTTGAGGGTTTTCATTAAAAAAAAGTCTTGTGAAATGTGACACAGGTCCAAATGGATATGACAAGAAACAACTGTATAAAACAATAACCTGCCAAACATTAGTATATGCATGTAACACAAAATCTGAAGCTAGACATTTAAAAACCATAACCAGAAGAGGCACAACTGCAGAGTGCTAAATAGAAAATAAGGCACTGCCTGGATAATATGCTTGAGTTTAGAAAGATTGCTGTTAAGCAATTGTTTTTTTGATAACTCCAGAATACAACAGCTTTTAGCATAATTGCTCAGGCAACAGAAAGAAGAAATGCTCAGGCAACAGAATGAAGAAAAGGTTGCTGCCAAGCTTAGGGAACCTATACCAAGGAAAATAACCAGAGATCCTATAGATGTATTAGAAATATTTTGGAAGTTTTATGAAAATCTGTATAAAGCAGAGAAGTACGAAAATTAAGAAAAAGTGCACACGGAAATATTTATGAAATAATTACATATGCCAAGGTTATAGGTAAATTAACAGGATAGGAAGAAATGAGATAGAAATGGCAATGTATAACCAATTTACAGGAAAGTCGCCAGGAATAAATGGTACTCCTGTGGATGTTTGGAAGCTAAAAGGGAAGAAAGTGGTAAAGATCTGGAAGGTTTTGTTTAATATTATTTTAAAAGGGGGAGAATCACCAACATCCTGGAAGAAAGCTGTGGTGGCTTTTAGCTATAGATGATAAAGACCCATCAGATCCAGCTTTTCATATAGGCCCATTTTGATTCTAAACTGTGATTATAAAGTATTTATGTCTGTAATGGCCAAAAGAATGGCAAAGTTGTTGCCAAAAATTGATAGATATGAATCTTTGTGGTTTTGTGGAGTGTAAGTAAACATTTAATAATGTTAATAGAACAGTGATGACTCGGAGGGAAGCAGAGTGTAAGAGCATACAACTGTTGTTGGTGGGTCTTGATGCAGAGAAGGCATTTGACAGAGTAAACTGTGATTTTATGATTAGGGCAATGGAAGCATTTGCATTCTCTGATGCAATAACAAGGTTAATTATGAAATATGACAGATTGGAGGTGTGTGTTGGGGGTACTGTCTGAACAGTGGAACCAGGCAGGGGTATATCCTCTTTACCCACTGGCAAAGAAAATAAGGCACTCAGAAATTCAAAGATAAAATTGGCATGGTAATCATGAAAAGTTGTCTTTATTTGCAGCAGATGTTATTTTGTACCTGATAAAACCAGATAAAGGACATTTCAATGTTATGGAACATACAGAGATGGTTTCAGGTCTTTTTGAGATGCAAAATTAATGAAGATAAAACAAAGGCAATAACTGCAAACAATCAGCACACAAAATACCTGTATTTATGGGGATATGATAAAATTAAGTACTTAGGATGCTGTCATGGCAGCTAAAGATATGTGGGAAGAGACTAAAAAGATGATACAAAAACTGAGAAACCAGAAGATGTGTTCTATGATTATGTATAGTAAGATGCAAGTAGTGAAATGTTTTAGTTCCTTTAGGTTTATACACAGGTCAGGCATATTTTATTATCAGCCATAGGAGAAGTTGTGGATAGCAATTAAAAAAAAAAAAGAAAAAGTTGAAGGATTTTATCCGGGGGAAGAGTCAAGTGGCTTAAGTTCATCTTCCCAATAAGACAAGGTGGTTTCATATTACCTGATTTGAAGGGATATTTCAGAGCTACACAGTTAAGCCTCCTATACATAGTATAAACGTAAAGCTATATTTCAAAGTGGAAAGGAATGATGATGAAACAGCAGGAAAGCTCAAGAAATAAGGAGAGACTGGGATTTTGAATGCTGATCCTTAAGGAGAGTAACAATAGCCACACAGAATATTTAGGAATACATTTGGACTGCAGACTAGAGATTGCCTTCCCTATCAAGGAATCTCAGAATATTTGCAAAGAATATTCCTAAGTGAAAGTCCAGTACTGGTGGAGTTTTTAGCAGAATCTAGAACAGAGGATGCTGCTAAAAAGAGATCATTAGTAGGACATATAAATAATAGCCGTGGTGGTGCAGCGGTAGCGTTGTCGCCTCACAGCAAGAGGTTCTCCCGTTCGATTCTCGGCTGGAGCGCCTTCTGTGTGGAGTCTGCATGTCCTCCCCACTGTCGAGTGGCTTTTGAAAGACATGTGTGAATGGGCGTGCCTTCGTTGAAGGTTGGGCATCGAGCTGGCACCTCGGCGCCTTAAAAATCTACTGCCAATCATTAGCGGACCGGAGTTCTGCTGTGGCGACCCCTAACTGGGAAAAGCTGAAAGAACAACAACAAGTAGGACATATAAATATTGCACAGTATCTCTAGGAATCAATCAGAGGCAGTTATAAAGGATTGGGAAGAGAGATTGAATAAGCAATTCATACAGTAACTATGGGAGGATATATGTATGGTTCCCATGTATACAGAAGTCTAGAAGTTTTAGGATTTTTACTTGAAGTGTTTGTATATATATTTTTACACCCCTAGCAGACTCCAAAGAAGTTTTCCTCGTGTAGATTGCAATTGATGGGAATTGTGATGGGAAGGAGGAGGTAAATAAGAAAATATTCTTTGGGAGTGTGATGAGTTGGCAGACTTTAAAAATTCCCTGCTGATTAATCTGTCAGAAATACTGGGAGAGCAAATTGATACAACTAAGAAAATGACTTTTTTGAGCTGTGATACAGAACTGGAATTGCTTAGCTATTGTACGCCCTTGCTGAGTTTAGCTGCTGGTTGCCAAAAAAGCAATTACTAGAAAATGTAAATCAAAGTCTAAACCAAGTGTATTACAGTTGGTGAATGTAATAACAGAGATAAATGAACTAGAATTTAATCTTTAGAAAAGGGTAGGAACAAATTATTTGAAAAAAGGGAATTGTGGGAATAATACATGCAGAATAATGTGTTGGTGGAAAAATGAGGTTTAAGGGAATGCAGGAATTGAATGAGCTATGTAATGTTTGATTGACATTGATTTTACAGAAGATTATATGTGATGTAATGTCTGCAACTGAAATATGTCAACATATCTTTTTTTCCTTTATATAAATGTACCTATGCCATAAGTGATAATTCAGTAAAGGTGTTCTACTTAAAACAAAAAAAGTGTTGCAACTGCCTTACCTTCTAGGAGAAATTTGCAGCAAACTGGCTGTCATGCAGGAAGGAGTGTAGTACTTCAATGGAATTGATGTTGATAACAATTGTGTTAAACCTAACTGAGCTTTGTGCTGTTGTGCTGCAACATTATAAATTTGTGATGGTACTTATCAAAATTAGAAGGCAGTTGTACTCAATTCTTGGAGCAGTTGTCCATCAAAACATGGTTAGGAACAATGTCCTTCATCTATTGCTTGATGACATCAAAATGCTGCACCAGTTATAATTGTGTGGCATCCAGTGTTTGAAATGTGTGCATCTTTGGATCTTATGCCTGTACCAGGCTTTAACTGTAATTTTAAACTTGTGACATTGACAAGCATTTATTGTAATTATCAGTAAGTATGCGTACATGTAAGTTATTTCCACTTTTGCCAAAATATTTGGCAGAAGGTGCAATGTTGCAGACTTTCAGAAGAGTTTGCTGGTAATGCTTGTCTGCTCAAGTCTGTGGTACTGTACACAAACCTGTATACCTTGTGTTTCTTCCAAGTATGAATGTCTTTCTTACTTTTAAGATCCTGAAAAAACATAATTTCCATGGCTCTCTGCTGTGTTCATCGATTACTTCTAGCAGTACTATGTGTATTGGGAAATGGGAGAAATCTTTCTTCAGGATTTCATCCAATAGGCAGTTGCCACCCCTACCCCTTTCCTATTAGAATTTGGAGCATGTGCAACCTAAAATACAGCCATATTCTCAAAAATTTGGTAGAGGTGTGTCATCGATGTCAGATCTGGGGGGTGTAATGCATGCCTTGGTACAAGAGCAAGGGAGGGTGGAAAATGCCCATTTAGAGTTTGCCTGTGAAATTCCATTTATTCCACCTGCATTGACTGTAAGAAAGTATGAGGACAAAATCAGCTTAATTTGGAATGTCATCTTTGCTATTTATCTGATGAATTTGCTTTGTGTCACTTCTTGCTTAATGAGGGCAGTGCAAGTGTATTTTGCCTCTTTAGTTATTAATGGTGTTTAGCTTTAGCATTGGATATTTTCTGCACTGGCAATTTTTGCTGTCAGTGACTTGTGCATTTGTTTTGCTTTTTGGCAGTTTTGATTTTGAGATAAGTGACATTCTGTAATTGCTGATGTAATCAGTTCCAAGATATAAAAAAAAAAATTGAGATGTGATAACATAGTACAAGACCTGAGTAGCTATGACTCAAGCCTGTCTAGCTGTTAAAACCTTCCCTGTATTTATCAATTTCCTTCCTCACATGCTTTCAGTTTAACCAAAGCAGGCATCCTCCTAGGTATATCAAATAGTGCTATTAGAGTAATTCAGTTGTAAATTCTCTGCCAGAGTCTCGTCTGAGTGCAAAGCTTCATATCAATCTATCTATTGCAGAACTGGAAAATAGTTATTTGACAGAAGGTTGTCTCAGGTGTTCATGCAAACTAGAAGACAGTCTTATTGGAGAAGAATCACACTTTCCATCAAAACTGAACATTTGTTGCAGCACACTTGACTGGGCTTTATAATGACACATCCTGTCAGGGATAGTTTCATGAGTAATTTTAGGAGAATGAGAGGTTTCCATAGAAGCTACAATGTCCAGTTACATACATCTTTTTTTTTTTTTTTTTTTTTTAAGTCTAAAGCCTCAGCAGGGGAAGGGAAAGGGCCACCATATATTTTATTCTGATATTAAATGCAGAGCATGTCAAGTTATGTAAAAGATGAAGGAAGAGCATTTTTATAGCACAGCGACCTTATATGAAGAAAGGCCCAGCAGTGGCTGGGGTGCAGTCTTGGAAGGCTTTAGCAGAGTAATCTTTCAACAAAAAATGTTTCCCCTTCCCTTTCAAAAGTCTGACATTGTGCTCATGGTTTAACAAGTGGATGATTACCTGTCTCAGATTAGAACCCTTAAATGCATCAGACCTTGTGAATTAATGGTCTGTTCAGTTATCCACAGAGAAACAAGGTTCAGATTCAACGACTGTTCTAAACATCCACACTGTTCATTAGGGTTTTCTTTTCTGATAGACCAACACATCATAAATTATTTGTGCTGCATCTGTTTTGAGATTGCACCAGCTGTACATCATGATCAGTAGCCCTACCTGAGCAGTATTGTAAATGATTAGTTTGTAGAATAAGGGTAAAGTTGGTAAAGGCAGATTTGGCTGGACATGACTCTAACAAGTTTTGTTGCTATGCAAATTTAGATCCAAGTGTTACCACTTCCAAAAAGACCCTCAAAAGCATACCGGCTAGGTTGTCAGGTTTGTCATGGACATCCTTTAGAGAGGAAGACGTCTAGGGTTCAGGAAGCACTGTAAATGCCACTTTGCCTTCAGTACCAGTTAAGCACAACCTCTGTGAGAAGAACAGTGCTGTCAGTCATGAGAGATTTGAAGCGGAACTAAATAGCTCTCCCTCCCAGTCTACCTGAGTTGCTGTAAAAGATCCAGTGTCCCATATCAAAATGAGTAGGGGTTGCTTTATTTAGGTCTTTCTTTAGTTACACTCCTTTATATCATTTGTACATTCATATTCATAGCATGTATCTTGGCATTTCTTTCCTTTTTTAAATATTACCATATAATCTAAAAAAAAAACAGATACATTTCTCTTTAACTAAAAAAATGTTTTTTAATCCATAAATGTCATCTGTCCTTTAAAATTCCTGTATCTATCCCCTGCCATTTCTTCTACAACCATCTTTTTATTTCATCTAGAACATCTTTATCATCTCTGTTTTTATTATACAATAATCATTCAGGTCTTCTTTTCCATAATCTCTACAGTGCTACAAATAATATTTTGACCCATTTTTCAGTTTCATATTTTCCCTGTATGTTCCATGTAATAGAATACCCATTGTTATGCTTTTAATCCTTCCCATTTATATTCTTTTTTAAAACCTCTCCAAAACTGCTAGTTTTTTTTTCCAGAAAATGTTTTTGTATTTTTCCTCATTACACTCATGACATTTTCTTTTTTCCAATACCTTATATTTCACATTACTTTAAAGTGGTGGTGCAGTAAAGTTTTCCACAGGAAGTCCGCTATGTCATAGAAATTCTTAAACCTTTTTTTTCTATTCTTTATAGCGTTTTTACATCTTTTACTTCCTTCCAGGGATATATAATATAATTTAGTCTTTCTCCATAATTTTGTTACACCAAAATATTCTGTTTTCATCAGTCTCATTAATCTTGATGTTCCGTTATTTTATTTTCATATTATTTTCCTTCTGTCCTTTATTTACTACTTATTTCCCATCCATCATATTTCCACACTCTACATGTAACATTTCCCTGTCATTTGCAACTCCTGCCTTTCTCACTTTATTGTCCAGAAAAAAATGTGTAGATGCTAAGTGTACTGTTAAATATTTTAAGATTCTGACCACTTGCTTTTTTTTATTCTGTGTCATCCATCTTCTCATGGATTCTGTCTTAATCACCAAATAAAATTAAAAAAATATTTCTAAATCTCTCTCCATTTTAGCTGAAAACGTGTACACCTCTCTAAATATGCTGGTTTTCCTAATATGTATTTATTTAACATATACACTGCTCCACCTTCATAGTACTTTCTATTTCTTCCAGCATTATTTTCCACTGTTCTCTGACATTTTCATACTCTATACTTCAGTTATAATACACTTATTTACTTTCTAGTATAATATGTTCTGCTTAATTTCACGAAACCCTTGGCTTTTTGCTTTACTTCCTTTCCCCTTTTTGCTTCACAGAGAGAGAGAGTGGTGAAGGACTTAGCTTGTACACTCAGCTGAGTGCTCAGATCTACATCTGTGTCAGTGAGAAGTCTTATTGGGGACCTGGAGAGAGAGAGAGAGAAACCCAGACCCTGGACTGAGTGCATTTCCTTTATGCTCTTAAGGGAAATTGTGCTTGATGCAGGGAGCTGCATCTGAAAATACTGTGTGGATCTATTTTTGTTCCAAGTGAAAGTCTCTTTCCAGTGTCAGTGGTGAAGATTAAGGCTCCTTGATTACTGGCCCAGAGGGGGGGACGTCACATATTCCATCAGTGCTTCATTTATTTTAGTCAGCTGGGAGTATATTTGACTTATATTTTCCTCTAGGTTACTGAAAGTTATGTGTTGGACCAAAGCTGGATCTTGCACTACTTTTCGCAGAACAGCTGCAGAATTCTTCCCAGCCAGTGTTTTTCCTCCTCACCTTTTGTGGTTGATATTTTTTTGCTAGTATCCAGGCAGTGCACTTGCTAGACAGTTACTGAAATTTACCTAAAAATACTATTTTACTAGCTGTCTCTCTTGAGTTTGTTTTCACACTGTGAGAGCTGAAATTAAGCTGTTACTCAGTGTACAGCCATCTTTGAAGTCCTGGCCATTTCCGTTTCCTGTTCCTTTTATGGAGAGTAGCTTTCTTCTTTAGTTTTGCGCATTCTACCAGGGCAGTAGCTTCTTATGGTGCTTTTGTCAAGGGTCTGGATACTAGATCTGTTTTGGAGCAGCTACTTAGTCTTTTGTACATGCATTTTACTAAACACTACAAGTTACAGAGTTCGTAGACCTAGAAGTAGATTTGCCAGGGTCATCCTACATATTTTTTGGAAGGCCCTTCTCTTGTTTTCTCCTCCCATCCTTTTCAGTAGCTTTTGTACTCTTCCTTTAGTAAGGAATAGTGCAACAGTGATAAGGAAGGACAGTATAGTTCTGTAAGTACTCAACATAACAGTGAATGTCTTCCTTTTCACTATTGCAGTATTCTGTCGCTTACTCCTTCCCCCTTCTGTGTTCTGTTTCTGGCACCCTGGCTGTGAAGTCCTTTTTTCCCTTTCTGGATGCACATGTCCTTTCTTTTCTCTTCCTCTTGGGTTGATCTGGTTCTTCTGGGGGAATTCATTTGCGGATTAGACACTTGTATGTCACTTATTTACCTTACATCCTGGACATCGGACATGTATCTGACATATTGTGCCTGGAAGGGCCTAAGGTTTTGGTATGGTGGCCAGACATGTGGTTGTCCTCTGCAGAATATCACTTCAGTAAGGAATACTACAGCAATGAAAAGTAGGGCATCTGTTGTTTTGGAAACTTCTTACACAGCTGTACTTTTCTTGTGAAAGCCATGACAGCCTGTAAACATTACTTTTTGTAATTCAATTAATAAAGCCATATCATTGTACTGTAGAAGTAACTTACCCTTGTTGGTTTTGAAGATGGCAGTAAAACAATGAAAGCTAAGTTATTTTAAGGTTTTCAAAATCATTTTTCATGTCAAGTCAGATTCTTTCAAGTATCGTCACAGAAGTAGGCAGCAGTAGTAATGTATTCCTGCAAGCCACTGCCCTACTATCACTCCTTCACAGCTGAATTCCAGTAATTTTAACTGTGTCATTACTTGCACATTTTTGTAGTTCAGTTCCTCCTGACTTTGTATAGCTCTAAAACACATATGTTGTTGATATGCTGTGACTTGTGGCATACTCTTTGATATTTATATATAATTCAAACATTTGTGTTATTCTTTTATAAAATCCGCAGCAAAGGAATAAATCTTACAAAATGGGCTGCCATTTTTAGCTTGCTTGCGTGAAGATATGAAGAATGTTTGATATGTCTGTGTTTCCGATCTCACAGGTCTGATACAGTTTGTTTGCACTTTTTTCTTGTGCTTGTTAAACTAGAAAGTATCTTAATTAATGAAATGTATGACGAAGCTCATTACGTCCACGGTGGTGGTGCTGCGGTAGCATTGTCACCTCACAGTAAGACGCTGTCCAGTTCTATTCCCAGCTAGAGCGTCTTCTGCGTGGAGACATGCGTGAATGGGCGTACCTTCATTGAAGGTTGTGCGTCAGGGCTGGTAACTCGGCACGTAAAAATCCACTACCATTCATTAGCAGACCGGAGTTCCGTTGTGGCGACCCCTAACCAGTAAAAGCCGAAAGACACAACAACAACATAACATAGCTCATTTAATTTTGTATGAAATCTTGTTATGTAGTTAGGGTAGCATCCGGTAGATCTTTGACATTACGTTAATCTTGCAGGGCACAAATATTTTATGATTTAACGATTTGTTGCTGATAATAGATCTGGAGTAGGGACTTCATTTGTCAGCAACCTGTGGGTCTTGGATCCGATATCGGATCCGAGCCGGCAACTATTTATACAGCTATGGATCTGAGCTCCTAGCTCCTCCCCTCACCCATAATCCCCTCCCAACCCCAAATGACCTCAGATCTAGTTTGCCGCTCTAGAGTGTGTCAGCTGGATTTTGAGCTCCTGGGGATTATTGAGATAAGTGTTCCCATTTTATCTCTCTAGCCCTTTTTTCTGTCAGTAATTAGTGTGTGTGTATTAGACTTCCCTTTAGTCTGTTCTTTTTTTGAAATTTTTTGTGTTACCCTCCCCTCGCTGGTCATTGGTGTGTGATTGTGTGTGTTTGCGTTTGGGGCCTTGTGTGTTTGTGTAGTGTTTCTTAGTTTTGGGACATGTCAGAGGCCCCAAAGCCTATTTTTTCTAAATGCACCGAGTGTGGCCATAAGCTCTCCGCAGCGGATGGCCACACTCAGTGTGTTCGGTGCCTTGGAGTTGAACACCTGTCCTTAGGATGCATGATTTGTGCAGGGTTCAACCCCAGGGCACTGAAAGAGCAGAGGTCGAAGTTGGTCCTGGCGGGACTTTTGCCCCCGGAGTCGGCTTCGGCCACCGCTACTCCCATGGCACCTCCTCAGCCTGTGGTGGTTGCCACTCCTGCCCCCCCTTCCTCCGGCCGGGATTCAAACTCCCACTAAAGTGCCGGAGGACAGGGAGAAACGGAGGGAGAAGCACCACAAGCGGCAGGCCGAGGCCTCCGCTTCGCGCCCCCCAGCTAAGCGGGCTTCTCCCTCCACGGCTTCCAGGTAGTCTCCTCCTCTGCTCCGATCACCTTGTTTTTCCCCGGGACCGGAGGAGGAGGAGACCCGATCTCCGTCGAGGTCATCGAGGCGGCACTCCAGGCCTGCTTCGGTGGCCTCGTCGAGATCCACTTACAGCCTGTCTGATGCAGACTTGGACCGGATGATGAGAAGGTTCATCCAGGCCCAGCTGCAGATGGGAGTGCTCCTGCCTCTCCCCCCCCTTCGGGGGGGAGCTCGACACCCTTTTTTGCTCCGATAGCTCCTTCTCTGACCCGCTTTCCGGGTTCGGAGCGCTTGGAGCCAGGCAGAGTTGGAGCCGGGGGTGGGTCGGCGCTGACAGTACTGGGTACTTCGGATCCAACCCTACCCTCGAGTCTGTCGGGTCCATCATCTGATCCGACCTCTCGGAGCCGTGGCCTGAGATTCGGATCCGAGGGATTCAGTGTGCCTTCGGCTCCGTCCAGGTCGGAGCACACTAGTCCCTCGGATCCGACGGTCTCAGTGCAGGTTCCAATCCTTCATCGGATCCGAGTGGGAGTCGACTCTTAGAGCCCAGGGAGAGCGGCTCCCCGTCGGTCTTCGATGTAGTGGAGAGGGCTCTGTCGAGAGCATCCAGACCTCCGGCCCTTGTCTCTGCTCCGCCCTGCACTCCCTCTCTGCTGGGTCAGGCTTCCATCACCCGCCCACAGGGACAGCCTGCTTCGATGTCCCAGGTTGTTCCTTTGGAACAGGACATTGCTGGTGAGACCTCCTCAGACAGCCCCCCCTAGGAAGTGCCTCGCAAGCATAAGTGTAAGAGGAGGCACGTGGACTCCCCCGAGTCCTTAACAGAGGACAAGGACTTGGATGAAGGGGAAGGCTCCCCAAAGTCACCCCTTGAGGATGTCTCCTTTGGGGACATCATGGAAATGCTCAGGGGGGGGGTGGTATGCCCCCAAGGCTTCCTCCGACGAGTCCGTGTTCCTGGAGGCATTCGAAGCAGGCCCGTCTACCTCTTGGGTGTCCCCTCCGGCCGACCCCCTGGTGGACCTTGTGACCACCAGGGCGTGGAAGGAGCCGGACACTGTGGAGCCAATCCCCAAGTGCCCGGATAGGATTTTGAGCCCCCCCCCCCGCAGACCGGCCCCACTGGAGCAAGGGTCCCCCTGTAGATGCCATGTTGATGGCGGCAGCCACTAAGAGGGAACTAGTTCAGGAGAGCCCCTCGGTCCATCCTCCGAGCAAGGAGTCTCACTTGATGGATTGCCTTGGGAAGTGGGTATTCAGTTCAGCGACCTTCTCAGTAAGGACTCTGAACTACATGGCACATGTCATCAGGATGCAGCAGGATCTTATTAAAGAATACGCTGCTTCCCCCACCCCCCACCCCCCCGGAGTCCATGTCGGCGGAGGACAAGCAATTGTACTCCACTCGTATGGCCACTCTGAGATCTGTTTCTAATACCTCTATGCGGCTGTTGTCTCATGCAACTGAGGGAGCCGCTAGAGCTAGCAGAGTGGGCCTAGTTATGAGACGCCAGGCCTGGCTCCGACATTGTGACTTAGCGGAGCCCTTCAAGGCGTCCTTTGCGAATGCCCCCTTTGATGGTTCTGCTTTGTTTGACAAGACCGTTCGCGAAACACTTGTCCAGAGCGAGAAGGACGGGAAGGCGTTGTCTGCCATCGGAGTCCGCTTCTCTGCTCCCCAGAGGTCCTTTTCCAAGAACCAAAAGGGACAGAAGAAGATGTGGTTCTGGAAATCGCAACATTCCCAACTTTCTCCAGACAACTAGTCCTTCCGTGGCAGAGGACAGGGAGGACGCCGCCCTAGAGGCAGAGGGGCACCGAGAAATTTTGGGTCCAGAGAATCCTTCTCTGATCGACCCACGCTACAGCCCTGAAGGGTTGCCCGACTGCGCCACTCTGGAGGCAGTTGGGGGGGGGTGCTTCTCGAGGCATCTGGCGGCATGGGAGTCCATCACGTCAGACCGCTGGGTGCTTAGGATTATATCCAGAGGTTACAAAATCCCTATGCTACATGTTCCCAGACTTGAGAACCTCCCCGATGTACCATCCGATCAGAGGGAGGCTGCAGCCGCAGAAATCCAGCAGCTGCTAGAAAAAAGGGCCATCCAACCCGTCCCCCCAGACCAGCTCGGATTAGGGTTTTACTCCAGGTTCTTTCTGGTGCCAAAAAAGACGGGGGACCTGAGACCAATTCTAGACCTTTTCCTCTTGAACCTGTGGGTAACCAAGGAGAAATTCCAAATGGTCACTCTTCAATCCATTCTCCCCCTGTTGCGGGAGAATGATTGGATGTGCTCAATAGACCTCAAGGATGCATACTACCACATTTTAATGGACAGACAATCCAGGAGGTTTCTCCGCTTCCGGCTGGGAGACAGCCACTATCAGTTCAGGGTCCTTCCCTTTGGCCTCACCACAGCCCCCAGGGTGTTCATCAAAGTTTTAGCAGTGATAGCGGCCCACCTGAGACTTTAGGGAATGCAGGTCTTCCCGTACCTGGACGACTGGCTCCTGACCACCCCAACAAGGCATCTACTCTGCTCAGCCAGAGATTTTTTTCTCCACCTAGCCCCCCCAGTTAGGCATCACGATCAATATGGACAAAATCCTCCCTTGCTCCGACACAAGTGATAGACTTCATAGGGGCCAGATTAGATATGAGAAGTCTGCGAGCTTACCTCACTTCGGAACGACTACAGAATCTGAGTTTACATGTGCGGGCCATCTTCCAATCAGAAGCTCCACCTGCGGAATTGGTCCTGAGGGCACTGGGCTCTGTGGCAGCGGCAATAACACTCCTTCCATGCGCTCGCCTAAACATGAAGGTACTACAGTGGACCCTCCAAGTACAATGGTCCTTTCAGCTTCTTCCTCTCAATCACCCTGTCTCTATCAGCAAGGCTTGCAGGAGGGCCCTGTTATGGTGGCTTCATTCCCCAGACCTCCATACAGGTCGCCCCTTCTGCGCTGCACCTCCTCTCGTCACAGTGACCATGGACACTTCTCACCTTGGGTGGGGGGGCGTTGCTCAGGCAGAACAGTCCAAGGCACATGGAACGACACAGAGACCTCCCTGCATATCATTGTTCTGGAGATGAGGGCAGTGCTGTTGGCATTGCAAGCGCTTCACAACCTTCTTCCCGTAGGAACTATTGCGATACAGACGGACAACATGTCAGTTGTCTGGTATATCAACAAACAGGGGGGAACCAGGTCTTATTCTCTCTGCCGAGAGGCCATGAGAGTGTGGGAATGGGCGATCTCCACCAACTGCTTTCTGATCGCAACGCACATTCCGGGACGGTCCAACATTCTGGCGGACAAACTCAGCCGCACTATTCATTCCCCTTACGAGTGGTCTCTCAACTCCCGAGTAGCGATGCGGATTTTTGCAAAATGGGGGCAACCCTGCTGTGATCTTTTTGCCTCTCCCTCAAATACGAAATGCGACAGCTTCTTCTACCTGATTCCCCCACCAGGGGAAGCCCCGAGAGACGCTCTAGTGCATGATTGGCCGCCCGGTCTACTTTATGCCTATCCTCCTCTACCCCTGATGCTAAAGATGTTACAGAAAGCCTCTCGGTTGGGGAGCAAAATGATCCTCATTGCCCCATTCTGGCCTCGACAAACTTGGTTCCCTTACCTGTGGTCTCACTTGGTGAATCCTCCCTGGATTCTGGATCTCAGCCTGGATCTGATATCCCATCCATCAGGCTTACCGACCCGGAATCTAGACAACCTGAAGCTGACAGCTTGGCTGCTCCAGTTCCACTCTTAATTAGGACTCCCGGTATCTCTTCACCAGTCAAAGCCATCTTGGTGGCAGCGCATAAACCTTCCACCAGGAAGATTTACCACAGTAAATGGAAGCGCTTCTCTATCTGGGCGGAACATCATAATCTGGACCCCTTCACTGCTCCGCTAATGTCCGTTTTGGACTTCCTTACCGGGCTTTTTCAGCAAGGGGCTAGCTGGTCGACAGTCAAGGTACAATTGACAGCCATCTCCCATTACCATGTAGGACACGAGACAGGTCCTTTGATGTCAGCTAAACTATGTAAAACCTTCCTCAAGGGTACTTTTCTGCTCAGGCCCCCTATCAAAGAAGCCTTACCCCCTTGGGACCTATCGCTAGTTCTTCAGGCCTTGACTGCTTCTCCCATTGAACCAGCTGCCTCGGCTGATCTTAAATACCTGTCTTGGAAAACAGCATTCCTGGTAGCCATCACTTCTGCAAAAAGAGTTTCGGAACTTCAAGCTCTTTCCATAAAACCCCCTTACTTGGTTTTTCATCAGGATAGAGTGTACCTCAGGACTAATCCATCCTTCCTGCCTAAGGTGGCCTCAGAAACCAATATCAATCAGTCCATTAACCTTCCTGTTTTCTTCCCTAATTATCAAAATAAAGGAGAATACAAGCTGCATTCCTTAGATGTGCACAGGCAGCTGCGTTTCTATATTCATAGGACTGCTGGTCACAGACAATCTGATCAGCTGTTCATTTCCTTTGCCAAATTCAGTTTGGGTAAAGCCGTTTCGAAGGTCACCTTATCACACTGGATTTCCCAATGTATCCTTCTAGCTTATGAGGCTTCTGGGAGGCCCGCAACTCAAAGGGTTCGTGCACATTCCACTCACTCCATATCTACTTCTACTGCATTCAGATCTAGAGTCCCCTTGGATGATATTTGCTCAGCAGCCACTTGGGCCTCATCTCATATCTTTATTAACCACTACAAACTAGATGTCATTTCCAGAGGGAGAGCATCCTTTGGCTCCGCAGTGCTCCGGAACATCCTTCCATGATGGCTGCTCAAGATTCAGGTAGCTGGGGACTCTGTCCCACAGGTTGCTGACAAATGAAGTCCCTACTCCAGATTAAGAAGTCATGTACTGATCATAACGTTCCATCTGAGTAGGTGGCTTCATTTGTCTGCAACCATCCCCTCCTCCTTCCCCCCCTGGCCTTCAGAAGAGTTAGTTGGTGGTATTATTCCTGCCTTTTCCTGTTGGGATACCTTTTTAGGTATATATAGGAGGGCAAACTTGATCTGAGCTCATTTGGGGTTGGCAGGGAATTATGGGTGAGGGGAGGAGCTAGGAGCTCGGATCCATAGCTGTATAAATAGTTGCCGGCTCGGATCCGATATCGGATCCAAGACCCACAGGTTGCAGACAAATGAAGCCACCTACTCGGATGGAACATTATGGTGAGTACATAACTTCTTATTAACGTACTATTCTGATGTTCTTTGTAAACTATTTTTCATATCTCAACATATTTTAACTTCATTTACAAATCTTATTGATTTCATGTCAAGCTGTCTCTCCCTCTCCAGAGATGCATTTTAGAGCTCATTTTCCTTGTAAGTTTATCACATTTTTGTCTGACCACAAGTTATAAGTTTCCTGTGTCCAAAATTGCTTCACTTGGTTCATCTCATCTGAGGCCCCTTTTTGTTCATCAGGTTCTTGAGGTCAGGGGCTACTGTGTATTTTTTTTTTCTGTTGGTCTCTTCCTGCCATACCGTGTGGTGTGGAATTGTGTAGTTCAGTTTGTCGTCACCACCACAATATTCTTACCTAGTTTTCTTCCTCAGGACAGGGTCTCAGTTAATATCAAAATGATGACTCGTGATACTTGTAGATGAAATAAGACCAAGATTTTTAATCATAAGAGTACAGTCTGTTGCTAATACCTGTTATGGAAGCAAGATGGAAAATCATACTCTCTTACAAGCAGGAAACTAAAGCAATATATACTCTAATATAAGAACAGTCTGCTCTTACTAGCTTTATAACAATCTAAAAGTATATACAATTAGTAATAATAAAGTAACTACTGAAAATCTAAGTGCTGTTGGCTCCTTTCCATAAATGTTTGTCCAAAGTCTTTGTCATGTAACGTCTGTAATGCCTAGCAAATGGAATGCATGATTTTAGTCATGGTCATCTCTTTTTACTTCCTTTTGTCACATGACTCTTACTAGGCAGAATTCAGTAGATGTATACTTTCTGAGCATGAATCTGTCCTGTCAGCATACACCTGCATTAATTTCCTGGAAATATTCTTTGGTGGTGTTCGTGCCAGTTTGAGATTTTCCCCAGTGTACATTACACTCAGTTACATTTTCAAGGGTGCCTTATTATAAGTGTCTGCTAGCTGTATTATTTTATTTTGGCTTAGAAAATATATATCAAATCCATTTAAAGAGCCACTTACACATTTTATCCTCATAGAAAATAATGACATGTTCAGCATCATCTGACACTGTCCCTCAGTGCAAAGAAAGTGAAGTAATTAATGGAAGTAGTACTGTACTTCAGTCTGCTACTGAATCTGACACATCTGGTCTCCTTGATGGCAGTGATTACTGTAGTGTAGTACATGGAACATGCTGATTACAGTCTGAATTCAGAAAAAAAGACAAACTTGTTATGGACTACTCTGTCATAAAGGTGTACAGCACATTTTGTTACACGTGGCTTTCAGCTGCTGTGCTTATCTCATACTACAGCATAAACAGCTGTCCCCACAAAGCTGTAAAACACTTTCTGCTATCACATAAAAAAAGCAGGCTGAAGTGTCTAATAGGTTAAAGACATTAGTCCAACGTAGTTGCACTTAGCTTCAGGATTCTGATTGTGCAGCAGTGCAAAGTATTTCATGGGTTTCAAAACCATGATAAACTTCACAGTTCTACACTTTTTATGTTTCTCAGTAGGAATACGTCAAGACAGGTGAAGTTCCAATTACTACGAAGAATTATATTTTGTATCTTTCCAGTCATAGTTATATGCTCTCGATATGAATGTCAACATTCAACTCTTCAGCTTTGCTTTTAAGGTGAATTTCCTAACATCCATGTCTCAAACATATAACAAGTTTGCTACGATCAGATAACTGAAAATAATCCTGTGTCTTACTAACAAGCATATGGTATTGCTGTTAATAGTAATTGGAAGAAAGGGATGTTAAGTTGTCTATCTCGCCTTCATTCTTGCTGGATGGGTTCGGAGCCGACCTCGGCTCCGACTCGGCCACTCTAAAAGCTCGAGAGTTGGTTCCACCGGCTCGAGGCTCCCCTTATATCCCACAGTGCTAGTCTCGTTTGCCGCTACAGCTATCGAGGTGTTGGTTTTCTACCGGTTCTTGGTAAGTGACTTTCTAGTGTACTTAGTCTTTTAAAACCCCTTTAATTTTAATAATTTTACGTATTTCCCTTAGTTTAGAGAAGTTCTTATCCCCTTTCTTTAAAATTCCGTTTTTTTTCCCTCAAGAACTTTAAGTTCTTCCCTTGGGCCTTCAGGCCTCTTTTCCTTCCCTAGTGGAGAGTGTGTGTTAATTTTCTCTTAAAACCTAGTTAGTGGTTTATTATATATTTTAATTAGACAGGGTGTAATTGGTGTGTTTGTGACTGTGTGTGTGATTACACCTGTAGTTATAACTCAGTCCAAAAAGATGCGTGACTTTCCAATGAGCAATAAAATGAAAGTAGAAATTCAAACAAATAAATCCATGTAAGTTAGCAAATTGTTTATTCCAAACGAGTAAGCGCTTTCGCCAAAGGCTTCTTCAGACTCTTTACACAAACTAAAACTTTGAACATCACTTTTAAAACCAACAAAAGCTTGTGATAGGATCTCTATAATCACATGTTTCCTTCATTTAAAAATACAGTAACCCATTAAACTCAGTTCCATGAATGTTACCTTGTTCAGCTAAGAAAAATACTGGTATATTAAAAGTAAGAACTGAATAGTTCAAAATAAACATACATAAAAAACATACATAAAAAACATACATAAAAATGCATCGGTGCCCAAACATACATTATATTATTTTAAACAATTGAGTATAACTCAGAGCCTTGTCATATTTACTTATCATCTCATGGTGCTTTAGGAAAATCTCGGACTGAACTTTCAGGCAGAATATATCAAAAAGCCATTTCAGACTTGGTTAGTATAACCCAAACTGCTTGTAATGCACATATTTACAAAGTGTGACTTTAGACATTTCCGTGTTTTACTGGAAGTTCATACTATCCAGAGTAGACTCGTAAAACAGTCAACAATTACAGGTGGTTAAAACTTGTATCACATTAGTTAGGCTATTCTCGTATAAATCAAAAGTTAAAACAGTTTTTCAAAATTACTTATTTTCTGCAGACTCTGAAACGCTTTTAAAATCACAGCACAACAAAGTATTCCTTTGCGTATGTGCCTGGTTAATTCTTGAATGCAAAACAAAGAACGCTACTGTGCATTTACGCATTCATAGCGTTCATAAAAATAAACATTGTGTCTATTTAAAAAGCCGATTAGGCTTACAACAGGCATAAGTACATGACGAGCTTTTCAATAGCTGTCCATTAGTTCATGCCTTAGTCTCTTCAATCTCCGTTAATAAACAGGGACATTTGACATTTCAGGATGTGAACGTAACTTACAAAAATGTGGGTGGAAGAATGCTTCAACAATAAACGAAGCAACAAAACGCCTATATGAAAACAGAGCAATATCTTAATAATTAACTTGACTCGTGACAGATCCACAATGGTGGAAATAAGCACACTGACTTAAGCAACCATTAATTGCACTTTATAATTGTTACATCCTTGATACCCAAATTTAAAATATAGACATTGTGAAATGTTAAAACTCTTATGTAGTGAAGCGGAAAAATAGGGAAGGAATACATGAGGGGAAAGGGGAAAATGGGAAGTATTTTGGCACATATATTCTGTTAATCCCGAATGGCATCCTGAGGTGTCTTACATTAGTTTTTATAAACAGTACTTTTCAATACTAAATATATGTGTGCAAAGATTCATTTCTTATGACAAATGTTGAAAGTATATGAAATGCCTACAATATGTCTGAGTATATAGATAGGTCATCTACACCATGGTCATAATGTTGTGAGGAAAATGTACCTAACTAATGTGGAATTTAGAACAGTTAGTGGGAGATCTCTTTACCTGCGTAATCTTCTACTTTTCAAAAATGGCTTTATTTGGATTTTATCGTTAAGGCCTGGTGGTTTATCGGACCTTAATCTTATGATCCATCTTGTTTCTTGTTCTAAAGTTCTGTTAATTAGATCACCACCTCTGAATCCTTCATACACACATTGAATGGCACAGAACTTAAAGGAATGACTGGTACCAGTTGAACTTTTATGTCTAGCCAATGCATTGGTTTCTGTACCTACTCTAAGGTGGTACGTGTGTTCCCTAATCCTCTCCTTAAATGATCTATTTGTTTTCCCTATGTAGTAACTATTACATCCTAAACATTTAGCCATATATATGACATTTTACTTTCACAGTTGGTGTTAGTGTTAAAATTGTAAATGCGTCCTGTAGTAGGGTGCTCAAAACTAGTTTCTTTATTAATATAAATACATTGATTGCAATGACCACAGGGTACTGTGTTTCTATTCACTGTCAACCTGTTAACTAGTGGATGTCTTGGTCTACATAGGATACTCTTCAGATTGGGAAGGTTTTATAAGCTATACGAGGTGTGGGGCCAGCAATCTCACTAACTTCTATATCTGAATTCAAAATACCCCAGTGTTTCTTCATAATGCTTTTCACTTGCAGGCTCATTTTACTAAAAGTAAGGTTAGCTCTAACTTCATTCCTAGGGGAACCTGAGCTAGTGGTCATTGCTTCATGTGCCATAAAATATGGTTTCGTAGTACTTGTTCTTAAGGTCTCCACTGTGTTAATAGTGTCTAATATTTCTTTTTCTTTGTAACCTCTCTCCAGAAATCTCTCCTTCATGTCCTCTATTCCTGAAACATAAGTTTCTTGTTGTGGATTCAATCTAGATACCCTCATAAATTGTCCTTTAAGGACGTTTTGAAATACATGGCCGGGATGCATACTTTGTCTATGTAATATATTGTTTCTTTGGCAATCTTTCCTATAAATAGTTGTGTTGATCATACCATTGGTCATTCTAAATACTTCCACGTCCAAAATGGAAGATTGCTAACTGAGAAGTTTGCAGTAAATTTTAAGAAGTCCGTGGTATTGTCCAAGTAAGAAACAAAGTTTAATAGGGAGGGTTCATCTCCAAGCCATATAAAAAGAGGTCGCCCACAAAACGACAGTACATTGCAGCATGTTCTATAAATGATAGATTATTGAAGAGAAAATATCTTCCCATCTGGCCATGACTAGGTTGGTAGCTATTTGCACATGATGTGCCCATAGCCACGCCATCCTTCTGTAAGTAAATGACTTCTTCAAATGCAAAGACATTATTAGTTAATATAGTCTCTAATAGCAGGGTCACAAGGTCAATCTTTCTATCAGTGAAGTCTGAATGTGCTTTCAAATATTCAGTGATCAGTCTTATTCCTACGCCATTGGGGATCACTGTGAATAAGCTAACCACATCAAGTGTCACAAAGAAAAAATGTTGGTTCGTATCCAATGAGTGAGTTTGAGAATATAGGTCTAAAAGAAATTGCTTACTATCTTTCAGGATCTTCTTATTACCATTAACTAACGGTCTAAGTACACTCTCTAGATAAATAGATAGGTTCTGTTACCCACCCTTGACCTGCAACAATAGGTCTAAATGGTGGGTCTCTGCTGTTCTTATGGACTTTAGGAAGTCCCTGTATGATCGGTATAGTGGGATTGTTCACCTTTAGGTATCCATACAGCTCTTGTGTTATGTCATGCGATAGTACCAGGTCATCTAGGTATTGTAAACACTAAAGACCATGTTATTTAAATTAGCCTTAGTTACTTTTGTATATGTAGTTGTATCTTCAAGCATCTGAAACATTTTATTTGCATAGTAAGTATAGTCCATAATGACAACCGGTCCTCCTTTATCTGCTGGTCTTATTACAATAGACCTGTCATTTCTCAATGAATTCAAAGCTTGCCTTTGTTTATAGTTTAAATTACGTCCATGTTTGGATGGTTTATTCTCTTGATGACTTCTATATATTTCATCTTCCACTACATTCCCAAATACCTCTATAGTCGGGTTCAGTTGTGGAACATATGTACTATTTGGACGATGCTTACTCATAACTTGGCTACTATCTGAGTTGCCAAAGTCCAACCTTAATTGTAAATTCAACATACATTTTTGTTTCTATAATAGTATCTACTAGATCGTTAGGTTTTGTAGGAATAAAACCTAGGCCTTTACTTAAGACCTGTATTTCATATTCATTCAGTGCCCTACCAGATAAATTCATGATTAACGATTTTGTTTCCCCCACATTTTCTTGATTGTGGGGCCTAGTTGTTCCTGTTCGCCTATTGAGCCTTTCCTTTTCTGTCTCCCCTGCTTGTGGACCTTCTTTTGTCCAAAAATGGTTCTGGGCTATGGGGAGGGCCGGACATCTGTTTGAATTGAAAATGGCACTGTTTGCTTTTGGTCTAACTACTGCTGCACCTGATCTCTGTACGCCTGTGATGCAACCTGTCAAACTCTCACCTAACTCACCTTGGTTCTCTCTCCCATTACTTAGTATCTGTGAGGGGCTGTGAGTCTCTGTCTCTATATGATTAGATTCTGTCAACTGTGGATCAGGTCCTGTGCTGTTTCCAATAATTGGAACTTCAGGACCATCACTCTGTTTATTACGGGGTGAGTTTGTTGGACAATCTATTTTCTGTGTTAATATTTTGTTGATAACTATCTGGTTTGTTAACAGGTGTGGTTAAAGTAGTATTCCTGAAACTTTTACCTGTTACACCTGATGGTCTCTGAGATCCATTTAAATCAGAATTGAAGTGTGAGTTCGGTGTCATTTCCTGGGCCAAGTGAAAACATTATTATTTCTAAAATCTCAGAAATCCCTGGTAATTTTACTTTTTTCTGGTCTAACATCCGTTTCTCTAAAAATAACACATCTTCTATAACTTTTCTTAGTTTACTCATACATATTTCATTATTACTATATTTGCATTCAAAATCTTTAAACAAATTGTTAACAACCAATCTCAATCTCTCCTCTTCAGGTAGGTGAAATTCAATCAAAAGTTTCATATAGCTAAAACTCAACTCAAGGTTGAGTTGCTGCCAACGATACAGAAGATCTGGCAGTGAAGTACCTGAGGTGGGCATTTTTAGTACTCTTAGCCCACGAGGTATGATTTGCTTATTTAAACATACTTCAAAATAATGTCTCTGAACTTGTAGTTTGATTAATTTAGTAAACACAGTCTCTAATTCATGTAAGTCTTTGGAAACATCCAAGTTAGTCATACCTAACTGAGTATCAGTTCCTCCATCTACGACTGGATTAAAGTCCATGAGTAGGTTTGTACTCCCAGAGACACAAGTCTTAAATCTGTCCAGGACACTTGAAGTAGGTTCTAACACTCTCGGTACATAAGGCAGTTCAATATTCACATTACTTTCATTCGCCATCCTCACTCTCTGCAGCTCTGACAAAAGTAAAAAGTAAATGCACAAATCCAAAACTCAGAGCTGCTGTTAGTTGAGGTAGGATACTCACGCTAAAACACTAGTAAAACTCAGTCCAAAAAGATGCGTGACTTTCCAATGAGCAATAAAATGAAAGTAGAAATTCAAACAAATAAATCCATGTAAGTTAGCAAATTGTTTATTCCAAACGAGTAAGCGCTTTTCAAAGGCTTCTTCAGACTCTTTACACAAACTAAAACTTTGAACATCACTTTTAAAACCAACAAAAGCTTGTGATAGGATCTCTATAATCACATGTTTCCTTCATTTAAAAATACAGTAACCCATTAAACTCAGTTCCATGAATGTTACCTTGTTCAGCTAAGAAAAATACTGGTATATTAAAAGTAAGAACTGAATAGTTCAAAATAAACATACATAAAAAACATACATAAAAACATACATAAAAAATGCATCGGTGCCCAAACATACATTATATTATTTTAAACAATTGAGTATAACTCAGAGCCTTGTCATATTTACTTATCATCTCATGGTGCTTTAGGAAAATCTCGTACTGAACTTTCAGGCAGTATATATCAAAAAAGCCATTTCAGACTTGGTTAGTATAACCCAAACTGCTTGTAATGCACATATTTACAAAGTGTGACTTTAGACATTTCCGTGTTTTACTGGAAGTTCATACTATCCAGAGTAGACTCAGAAACAGTCAACAATTACAGGTGGTTAAAAACTTGTATCACATTAGTTAGGCTATTCTCAGATAAATCAAAAGTTAAAAACAGTTTTTCAAAATTACTTATTTTCAGCAGTCTCTCAAACGGTTTTACAAATCACAGCACATCAATGTATTCCTTGCCCGTTTGTGCCTGGTTAATTCTTGTATGCTAAACAAAGAACGCTACTGTGCATTTTACGCATAGCTCATAAAAATAAACATTGTGTCTATTTAAAAAGCCGATTAGGCTTACAACAGGCATAAGTACATGACGAGCTTTTCAATAGCTGTCCATTAGTTCATGCCTTAGTCTCTTCAATCTCCGTTAATAAACAGGGACATTTGACATTTCAGGATGTGAACGTAACTTACAAAAATGTGGGTGGAAGAATGCTTCAACAATAAACTAAGCAACAACACGCCTATATGAAAACAGAGCAATATCTTAATAATTAACTTGACTCTCGTACAGATCCACAATGGTGGAAATAAGCACACTGACTTAAGCAACCATTAATTGCACTTTATAATTGTTACATCCTTGATACCCAAATTTAAAATATAGACATTGTGAAATGTTAAAACTCTTATGTAGTGAAGCGGAAAAAATAGGGAAGGAATACATGAGGGGGAAAGGGGAAAATGGGAAGTATTTTGGCACATATATTCTGTTAATCCCGAATGGCATCCTGAGGTGTCTTACATTAGTTTTTATAAACAGTACTTTTCAATACTAAATATATGTGTGCAAAGATTCATTTCTTATGACAAATGTTGAAAGTATATGAAATGCCTACAATATGTCTGAGTATATAGATAGGTCATCTACACCATGGTCATAATGTTGTGAGGAAAATGTACCTAACTAATGTGGAATTTAGAACAGTTAGTGGGAGATCTCTTTACCTGCGTAATCTTCTACTTTTCAAAAATGGCTTTATTTGGATTTTATCGTTAAGGCCTGGTGGTTTATCGGACCTTAATCTTATGATCCATCTTGTTTCTTGTTCTAAAGTTCTGTTAATTAGATCACCACCTCTGAATCCTTCATACACACATTGAATGGCACAGAACTTAAAGGAATGACTGGTACCAGTTGAACTTTTATGTCTAGCCAATGCATTGGTTTCTGTACCTACTCTAAGGTGGTAATGCGTGTTCCCTAATCCTCTCCTTAAATGATCTATTTGTTTTCCCTATGTAGTAACTATTACATCCTAAACATTTAGCCATATATATGACATTTTACTTTCACAGTTGTTGTTAGTGTTAAATTTGTAAATGCGACCTGTAGTAGGGTGCTCAAAACTAGTTTCTTTATTAATATAAATACATTGATTGCAATGACCACAGGGTACTGTGTTTCTATTCACTGTCAACCTGTTAACTAGTGGATGTCTTGGTCTACATAGGATACTCTTCAGATTGGGAAGGTTTTTATAAGCTATACGAGGTGTGGGGCCAGCAATCTCACTAACTTCTATATCTGAATTCAAAATACCCCAGTGTTTCTTCATAATGCTTTTCACTTGCAGGCTCATTTTACTAAAAGTAAGGTTAGCTCTAACTTCATTCCTAGGGGAACCTGAGCTAGTGGTCATTGCTTCATGTGCCATAAAATATGGTTTCGCAGTACTTGTTCTTAAGGTCTCCACTGTGTTAATAGTGTCTAATATTTCTTTTCTTTGTAACCTCTCTCCAGAAATCTCTCCTTCATGTCCTCTATTCCTGAAACATAAGTTTCTTGTTGTGGATTCAATCTAGATACCCTCATAAATTGTCCTTTAAGGACGCTTTGAAATACATGGCCGGATGCATACTTTGTCTATGTAATATATTGTTTCTTTGGCAATCTTTCCTATAAATAGTTGTGTTGATCATACCATTGGTCATTCTAAATACTTCCACGTCCAAAATGGAAGATTGCTAACTGAGAAGTTTGCAGTAAATTTTAAGAAGTCCGTGGTATTGTCCAAGTAAGAAACAAAGTTTAATAGGGAGGGTTCATCTCCAAGCCATATAAAAAGAGGTCGCCCACAAACGACAGTACATTGCAGCATGTTCTATAAATGATAGATTATTGAAGAGAAAAATATCTTCCCATCTGGCCATGACTAGGTTGGTAGCTATTTGCACATGATGTGCCCATAGCCACGCCATCCTTCTGTAAGTAAATGACTTCTTCAAATGCAAAGACATTATTAGTTAATATAGTCTCTAATAGCAGGGTCACAAGGTCAATCTTTCTATCAGTGAAGTCTGAATGTGCTTTCAAATATTCAGTGATCAGTCTTATTCCTACGTCATTGGGGATCACTGTGAATAAGCTAACCACATCAAGTGTCACAAAGAAAAATGTTGGTTCGTATCCAATGAGTGAGTTTGAGAATATAGGTCTAAAAGAAATTGCTTACTATCTTTCAGGATCTTCTTATTACCATTAACTAACGGTCTAAGTACACTCTCTAGATAAATAGATAGTTCTGTTACCCACCCTTGACCTGCAACAATAGGTCTAAATGGTGGGTCTCTGCTGTTCTTATGGACTTTAGGAAGTCCCTGTATGATCGGTATAGTGGGATTGTTCACCTTTAGGTATCCATACAGCTCTTGTGTTATGTCATGCGATAGTACCAGGTCATCTAGGGTATTGTAAACACTAAAGACCATGTTATTTAAATTAGCCTTAGTTACTTTTGTATATGTAGTTGTATCTTCAAGCATCTGAAACATTTTATTTGCATAGTAAGTATAGTCCATAATGACAACCGGTCCTCCTTTATCTGCTGGTCTTATTACAATAGACCTGTCATTTCTCAATGAATTCAAAGCTTGCCTTTGTTTATAGTTTAAATTACGCCCATGTTTGGATGGTTTATTCTCTTGATGACTTCTATATATTTCATCTTCCACTACATTCCCAAATACCTCTATAGTCGGGTTCAGTTGTGGAACATATGTACTATTTGGACGATGCTTACTCATAACTTGGCTACTATCTGAGTTGCCAAAGTCCAACCTTAATTGTAAATTCAACATACATTTTGTTTCTATAATAGTAGCTACTAGATCGTTAGGTTTTGTAGGAATAAAACCTAGGCCTTTACTTAAGACCTGTATTTCATATTCATTCAGTGCCCTACCAGATAAATTCATGATTAACGATTTTGTTTCCACATTTTCTTGATTGTGGGGCCTAGTTGTTCCTGTTCGCCTATTGAGCCTTTCCTTTTCTGTCTCCCCTGCTTGTGGACCTTCTTTGTCCAAAAAATGGTTCTGGGCTATGGGGAGGGCCGGACATCTGTTTGAATTGAAAATGGCACTGTTTGCTTTTGGTCTAACTACTGCTGCACCTGATCTCTGTACGCCTGTGATGCAACCTGTCAAACTCTCACCTAACTCACCTTGGTTCTCTCTCCCATTACTTAGTATCTGTGAGGGGCTGTGAGTCTCTGTCTCTATATGATTAGATTCTGTCAACTGTGGATCAGGTCCTGTGCTGTTTCCAATAATTGGAACTTCAGGACCATCACTCTGTTTATTACGTGGGGTGAGTTTGTTGGACAATCTATTTTCTGTGTTAATATTTTGTTGATAACTATCTGGTTTGTTAACAGGTGTGGTTAAAGTAGTATTCCTGAAACTTTTACCTGTTACACCTGATGGTCTCTGAGATCCATTTAAATCAGAATTGAAGTGTGAGTTCGTGTCATTTCCCTGGGCCAAGTGAAAACATTATTATTTCTAAAATCTCAGAAATCCCTGGTAATTTTACTTTTTCTGGTCTAACATCCGCTTTCTCTAAAAATAACACATCTTCTATAACTTTTCTTAGTTTACTCATACATATTTCATTATTACTATATTTGCATTCAAAATCTTTAAACAAATTGTTAACAACCAATCTCAATCTCTCCTCTTCAGGTAGGTGAAATTCAATCAAAAGTTTCATATAGCTAAAACTCAACTCAAGGTTGAGTTGCTGCCAACGATACAGAAGATCTGGCAGTGAAGTACCTGAGGTGGGCATTTTTAGTACTCTTAGCCCACGAGGTATGATTTGCTTATTTAAACATACTTCAAAATAATGTCTCTGAACTTGTAGTTTGATTAATTTAGTAAACACAGTCTCTAATTCATGTAAGTCTTTGGAAACATCCAAGTTAGTCATACCTAACTGAGTATCAGTTCCTCCATCTACGACTGGATTAAAGTCCATGAGTAGGTTTGTACTCCCAGAGACACAAGTCTTAAATCTGTCCAGGACACTTGAAGTAGGTTCTAACACTCTCGGTACATAAGGCAGTTCAATATTCACATTACTTTCATTCGCCATCCTCACTCTCTGCAGCTCTGACAAAAGTAAAAGTAAATGCACAAATCCAAAACTCAGAGCTGCTGTTAGTTGAGGTAGGATACACAAACTAAAACACTAGTAAAACTCAGTTCAAAAAGATGCGTGACTTTACAATGAGCAATAAAATGAAAGTATATATTCAAACAAATAAATCCTTGTAATTTAGCAAGTTGTTTATTCCAAACAGTAAGCCGCTAGCCAAAGGCTTCAGACTCTTTACACAAACTAAAACTTTGAACATCACTTTTAAAACCAACAAAAGCTTGTGATAGGATCTCTATAATCACATGTTTCCTTCATTTAAAAATACAGTAACCCATTAAACTCAGTTCCATGGATGTTACCTTGTTCAGCTAAGAAAATACTGGTATATTAAAAGTAAGAACTGAATAGTTCAAAATAAACATACATAAAAACATACATAAAAACATACATAAAAATGCATCGGTGCCCAAACATACATTATATTATTTTAAACAATTGAGTATAACTCAGAGCCTTGTCATAACTTTGCTTTAGGAAAATCATAAAGTACTGAACTTTCAGGCAGTATATATCAAAAAGAAGCCATTTCAGACTTGGATTAGTATAACCCAAACTGCTTGTAATGCACATATTTACAAAAGTGTGACTTTAGACATTTCAAGTGTTTACTGAAGTTCATACTATCCAAGTAGACTAAATTAAAACAGTCAACAATTACAGGTGGATTTAAAACGTATCACATTAGTTAGGCTATTCTCATTATAAATCAAAGTTAAAACAGTTTCAAAATTACTTATTGTCTGCAGACTCTGGAACGCTTTCAAAAAACACAGCACAATAAAGTATTCCTTGTATATTATAGTTAATTCTTGAATGCAAAGAGCAAAGAGCGCTGCAATGTGTTATACGTACCATAAGTTCATAAAAGCAACATTGTGTCTATTTAAAAAAGCGATTAGACTGTGAGCATAAGTACATGTGGCGGGCTTTTAATGGCTGTCCGAGTAGTTCATGCCTTAGTCTCATCAATCTCCGTTAATAAAGAAACTAGGGACATTTGACATTTCAGGATGTGAGCGTAACTTACAAAAGGAAATGTAGGTGGAAGAGAATGCTTCCAACAATAAAAGCAGAAGCAAAGCAAAAGCGTCTATATGAAAACAGAGCAATATCTTAATAATTAGCTTGACTCTGCATGCAGAGTCCACAATGGTGGAAATAAGCCTTTTACTGACAGCAACCATTAATTGCACTTTATAATTATTTACATCCTTGATACCCAAATTTAAAATATAGACATTGTGAAATGTTAAAAACTCTTATGTAGTGGCGGAAAAAATAGGGAAGGAATACATGAGGAAAGGGGAAAAGAAATGGGGAGTATTTTGCTATATATTCTGGTAATCCCGAATGGCATCCTGAGGTGTCTTACATTAGTTTTTATAAGCAGTACTTTTCAATACTAAATATATGTGTGCAAGATTCATTTCTTATGACAAATGTTGAAAGTATATGAAATGCCTACAATATGTCCTGAGTATATAGATAGGTCATCTACACCATGGTCATAATGTTGTGAGGAAAATGTACCCCTAGCTAGTAATGGAATTCCAAACAGTTGGTGGGAGATCTCTTTACCTCGTAATCTTCTACTTTTCAAAAATGAGCTTTATTTGGATTTTATCGTTAAAGGCCTGGTGGTTTTATCGGACCTTAATCTTATGATCCATCTTGTTTCTTTGTTCCTAAAGTTCTGTTGAATTAGATCCTGCCTCTGAATCCTTCATACACACATTGAATGGCTGGGGCAAAGGAATGACTGGTACCAGTTGAACTTTTATGTCTAGCCAATGCAGTGGTTTCTGTACCTACTCTAAGGTGAATGCGATGTGTTCCCTAATCCTCTGTAGTCTATTTGTTTCCTATGTGTGCTATACATCCTAAACATTTATACATATATATGACATTTTAACACAGTTGGTGTTAGTGTTAAAATTGTAAATCGTCTATAGTAGTAGGGTGCTCAAAACTTCGTTTCTTTATTAATATAAATGCATTGATTGCAATGACCACAGGGGTACTGTGTTTCTATTCACTGTCAACCTGTTAACTGGTGGATGTCTTGGTCCATGGGATACTCTTCAGATTGGGAAGGTTTTATAAGCTATCCGGTGTGGGGCCAGCAATCTCACTAACTTCTATATCTGAATTCAAAATACCCCAGTGTTCTTCGTAATGCTTTTCACTTGCAGGCTCATTTGCCTAAAAGTAAAGGTTGGCTCGCTTCATTCCTAGGGAACCTGGCCTTCAAAGTGGTCATTGCTTCATGTGCCATAAAATGTGGTTTTGTGATACTTGTTCTTAAGGTCTCACTGTGTTAATAGTGTCTAATATTTCTTTTTCTTTTAAACTTCCTCTCGAAATCTCTCCTTCATGTCCTCTATTCCTGAAACATAGAGTTTCTTGTTGGATTCAATCTAGATACCCTCATAAATTGTCACTGGGGCGTTTTGAAAATACATGGCGGGATGCATACTTTGTCTATGTAATATATTGTTTCTTTGTAATCTTTCTATAAATAGTTGTGTTGATCCATGCCATTTGAATGTTCTAAATGCTTCCACGTCCAAAATGGAAGATTGCTAACTGAGAAGTTTGCAGTAAATAAGAAACAAAGTTTAATGGAGGGTTCATCGCCATATAACATTGCAGCATGTTCTATAAATGATAGATTATTGAAGAGAAAAATATCTTCCCATCTGGCCATGACTAGGTTGGCGTAGCTATTTGCACATGATATGCCCATAGCCACGCCATCCTTCTGTAAGTAAATGACTTCTTCAAATGCAAAGACATTATTAGTTAATATAGTCTCTAATAGCAGGGTCACAAGGTCAATCTTTCTATCAGTGAAGTCTGAATGTGCTTTCAAATATTCAGTGATCAGTCTTATTCCTACGTCATGGCCAGATGGGAAGATATTTTTCTCTTCAATAATCTATCATTTATAGAACATGCTGCAATGTACTGTCGTTTTGTGGATCTAATTCTTTTTATATGGCTTGGAGATGAACCCTCCCTATTAAACTTTGTTTCTTACTTGGACAATACCACGGACTTCTTAAAATTTACTGCAAACTTCTCAGTTAGCAATCTTCCATTTTTGGACGTGGAAGTATTTAGAATGACCAATGGTATGATCAACACAACTATTTATAGGAAAGATTGCCAAAGAAACAATATATTACATAGACAAAGTATGCATCCCGCCATGTATTTCAAAACGCCCTTAAAGGACAATTTATGAGGGTATCTAGATTGAATCCACAACAAGAAACTTATGTTTCAGGAATAGAGGACATGAAGGAGAGATTTCTGGAGAGAGGTTACAAAGAAAAAGAAATATTAGACACTATTAACACAGTGGAGACCTTAAGAACAAGTACTGCTTAAACCATATTTTATGGCACATGAAGCAATGACCACTAGCTCAGGTTCCCTAGGAATGAAGTTAGAGCTAACCTTACTTTTAGTAAAATGAGCCTGCAAGTGAAAAGCATTATGAAGAAACACTGGGGTATTTTGAATTCAGATATAGAAGTTAGTGAGATTGCTGGCCCCACACCTCGTATAGCTTATAAAAACCTTCCCAATCTGAAGAGTATCCTATGTAGACCAAGACATCCACTAGTTAACAGGTTGACAGTGAATAGAAACACAGTACCCTGTGGTCATTGCAATCAATGTATTTATATTAATAAAGAAACTAGTTTTGAGCACCCTACTACAGGACGATTTACAATTTTAACACTAACACCAACTGTGAAAGTAAAATGTCATATATATGGCTAAATGTTTAGGATGTAATAGTTACTACATAGGAAAACAAATAGATCATTTAAGGAGAGGATTAGGAACACACACCACCTTAGAGTAGGTACAGAAACCAATGCATTGGCTAGACATAAAAGTTCAACTGGTACCAGTCATTCCTTTAAGTTCTGTGCCATTCAATGTGTGTATGAAGGATTCAGAGGTGGTGATCTAATTAACAGAACTTTAGAACAAGAAACAAGATGGATCATAAGATTAAGGTCCGATAAACCACCAGGCCTTAACGATAAAATCCAAATAAAGCCATTTTTGAAAAGTAGAAGATTACGAGGTAAAGAGATCTCCCACTAACTGTTCTAAATTCCACATTAGTTAGGTACATTTTCCTCACAACATTATGACCATGGTGATGACCTATCTATATACTCAGACATATTGTAGGCATTTCATATACTTTCAACATTTGTCATAAGAAATGAATCTTTGCACACATATATTTAGTATTGAAAAGTACTGTTTATAAAACTAATGTAAGACACCCCAGGATGCCATTCGGGATTAACAGAATATATGTGCCAAAATACTTCCCATTTTCCCTTTCCCCTCATGTATTCCTTCCTATTTTTTCCGCTTCACTACATAAGAGTTTTAACATTTCACAATGTCTATATTTTAAATTTGGGTATCAAGGATGTAACAATTATAAAGTGCAATTAATGGTTGCTTAAGTCAGTGTGCTTATTTCCACCATTGTGGATCTGTACGAGTCAAGTTAATTATTAAGATATTGCTCTGTTTTCATATAGACGCTTTTGTTGCTTCGCTTATTGTTGAAGCATTCTTCCACCCACATTTTTGTAAGTTACGCTCACATCCTGAAATGTCAAATGTCCCTGTTTATTAACGGAGATTGAAGAGACTAAGGCATGAACTAATGGACAGCTATTGAAAAGCTCGCCATGTACTTATGCTCGTTGTAAGCCTAATCGGCTTTTTAAATAGACACAATGTTTATTTTATGAACGCTTATGGCAAGCACGCACAGTAGCGTTCTTTGTTTTGCATTCAAGAATTAACCAGGCACATACGCAAGGAATACTTTGTTGTGCTGTGATTTTTAAAAGCGCTTCAGAGTCTGCAGAAAATAAGTAATTTTGAAAAACTGTTTTAACTTTTGATTTATAAGAATAGCCTAACTAATGTGATACAAGTTTTAACCACCTGTAATTGTTGACTGTTTTACGAGTCTACTCTGGATAGTATGAACTTCCAGTAAAACACGGAAATGTCTAAAGTCACACTTTGTAAATATGTGCATTACAAGCAGTTTGGGTTATACTAACCAAGTCTGAGATGGCTTTTTTGATCTATACTGCCTGAAAGTCCAGTAGGAGATTTTCCTACAGCAGCATGAGATGATAAGTAAATCTGACAAGGCTCTGAGTTATACTCAATTGTTTAAAATAATATAATGTATGTTTGGGCACCATGCATTTTTATGTATGTTTTTTATGTATGTTTTTTATGTATGTTTATTTTGAACTATTCAGTTCTTACTTTTAATATACCAGTATTTTTCTTAGCTGAACAAGGTAACATTCATGGAACTGAGTTTAATGGGTTACTGTATTTTTAAATGAAGGAAACATGTGATTATAGAGATCCTATCACAAGCTTTTGTTGGTTTTAAAAGTGATGTTCAAAGTTTTAGTTTGTGTAAAGAGTCTGAAGAAGCCTTTGCTAAAGCGCCTACTCGTTTGGAATAAACAATTTGCTAACTTACATGGATTTATTTGTTTGAATTTCTACTTTCATTTTATTGCTCATTGGAAAGTCACGCATCTTTTTGGACTGAGTTTTACTAGTGTTTTAGCGTGAGTATCCTACCTCAACTAACAGCAGCTCTGAGTTTTGGATTTGTACACCTGTAGTTATGTCTAAAGAAGCAAAGGTCTCCGGATTCAAGAAGTGTGATGCGTGCTGTCAGAAAATGTCTCTGACAGACGCTCACACTTCTTGTGTCTACTGTCTGGGACCTTTGCACCTGCAGGATTCCTGTGCTGTGTGCCATGGCTTCAGCCCCAGGGTCCTGCAGGAAAGAAAAAATAAATTGATTTTAAGGGGCTTACTCAAGCCAGAGGATTCCCTTTCTGTATCTACAGGGAAGCCCTCTAAGGCATCTAGGTCTTCGGCTCCGACAACTGAGCCGAGACCTAAGGTTTCTAAACCTCTGCCTACATCGGCTCCGGCTGGAGCCGATGAGTCTCAGTCCACAGTTTCTGTGGTTCCTCGGCTCCCGCCTGGAGCCGAGGTATTAGAAGTTCCCGTGTCGGCTCCGACCAGACCTTCGGAGCCGACAACTAGGAAGAGGTCCAGGTCACCATCTCTTGGCTCCGTTCATTCGGCTCCAGGATCTCCCCTGCTGTCTGAACGGAGCCAAAGATCTCACTCCTCTAGGTCATCGAGGCTGTCGGATCATGACCTTCAGAGGGTAGTGAGTCGACTTCTTAAGTCCAAGGCACTGGCCCAGATGCTTCAGAGCCCGACTCATCAGTCGATGCCTGCCCCAGTCCATCAATATATTCCTCCTTCGACTCTCTTGAGCTCGGAGCCGGGTCGCGTCGGAACCGAGACTGTGATAGCGTCGGAGCCAATACATTTGTCTTCGGCTCCGTCGTCGGCTCCGAATTCTTCCTTGGAAGAATCTCGGCGCCGGACTTCCCTCGTCGGCTCCGAGGGGGTGAGTGGCATCGGACCCTTGTCCCACCCCTCTCCTCTCGGTGCTTCGGGCGCTGGTGAGTTCGGCTCGACATCGGCCTCGGAGCCATTACTGTCGGTGCCGAGGGAGGTTCTTAGCTTCGGAGCGGGACCTCTGGCTTTGCCTGACAGGGTGCATTCAAGGTCATGCGGAGTGTGTTAGAGCCTGGCTCTACTCCACAGTCGGCTCCGTCCGCCTCCCTCACGGTGCCTCAGGTCAAGTCGACTCACTCCCTCATCCCGGACCGCAGAGAGCCAGCTCCTCAGGAACCCCTGTGGGATTTCATCCTCTTCGAGGCCTCTCCTGATTTGGCAGAAGAGCCCCTCGGAAGAGGAAGTGTAAGAGGAAACACATTGACTCACCTGAGTCCATCACGCCTGACACAGATTTGGATGATTCTGAGGGTTCCCCTGCTTCCCCTTCTGAAGATGTCTCATTTGCAGACATACTAGAGATCCTGAAACAGAGGGGAAATTGGCCAGCCCTCAACCCTTCGGAGGATGAATCTGTGTACCTTGAGGCGTTTGGCTCTCGCCCTTCCACCTCCTGGGTGTCTCCCTTGACCCCTCATGCAGGTGGTTGCTAAGAAGGCATGGACGGCTCCTGATTCAGTGGACCCCACTCCCAGGAGGCCCTCCAAGTTCATAACGGCACCAGCAGACAAACAGTTCTTAACAAAAGGAGTTTCTGTGGATGCTATGGTGGTAGCTGCTGCCACTAAGAAGGAGCTAGCTGATCCTTCAGTACCTGTCCATCCACCTAACAAGGAATCTAGGTCCATGGACAGGTACGCGAAGCGGATGTTCTCGTCAGCGACATTTACCATGCGTCGCTGAACTACCTATGCCACTTTACTGCCTTCAAAGGGACTTGATCAAGGAAGCGAGTGAAATGTTAAAGGACCCTACATCTGCGGGTTTTCAAGATAAGATGAATACGCAGCTGGCTACCCTTAACTCCATAACCAACTCCTCCATGCGCCTTCTCTCTTACGGCTGATGGAGCGAGTAGAGCCGCAGGGACAGGTGTGGCCTTACGTAGGCATGCCTGGATGCGGCTATGCAATTTTGGACCCTTCAAGACGCCTTTCACTAACTCCCCGCTTGATGGATCATCTCTTTGGTCCTCAAGTGAAAGAAACCTTGACTAGGTGCGAAACTGATGGCAAGACCCTTTCTGCCGTCGGAGTCTGTTTTTCTACTCCTTCTAGGCCTTACCCCAAAGGCCAGAAAGGTGGAAAGATGTGGTTCCGTAAACAAACTCAAGGGTCTTCGCCTGTCGCACAGAGTCGTTTCCCGCCAGAGGCAGAGGCGGAATAACAATGGTAGACGCCGCCCTAGGGGCAGGGGGTCCGCAGAACCAGGGCAATCGGAAGCCTTCCTGACAAGCCCTTTCAGCATCCCTGAGGTGTTGCCCGACTGCCCATCTTCGAGGCAGTCGGGGAAGATTGTCACTGTACCCAGAAGCCTGGCTATCCCTGACTCAAGACAAATGGGTACAGTCCATCATTTCAAGGCTATTCTATCCCCTTTCTTCGCATTCCAAATCAATCAAAAAATCCCTTCCAGATGTTCCACCTCAAAGGGATCTAGCGGTTTTGGAGATTTCAAAACTGCTTACAAAAGAGCAATTCAGCCAGTTCCAGCAGACCAGCAAGGATCCGGAATCTACTCAAGGTTCTTTTTAGTTCCAAAGAAAACAGGGGACTGGAGACCAATTTTGGATCTCAGTATCTTGAACAGATCAGTCAAGAAAACAAGATTTCGGATGGTCACGCTGCAATCCATCCTTCCCTTTTGGGCAAAGGAAACTGGATGTGCTCTATAGACCTTCAGGATGCGTACTATCACATAAAATGAACAGACGCTCCAGAAGATTCCTCCGCTTCAGGCTGGGAACCAGTCATTTTCAGTTCAGGGCCCTGCCCTTTGGTCTCACCACTGCCCCCAGGTGTTTACCAAATGCATGGCAGTGGTAGCTTCTCACCTGAGACGACAAGGATTCCAGGTGTTTCCATATTTGGACGACTGGCTCCTCACAGCTCCCACCAAGCATCTTCTTCTGATGGCCAGGATTACACTTTTCGCATTTGTCAAAAGTTAGGCATTTCAATAAATTGCGAAAAGTCTGTTTTGTCGCCTTGTTGTACTATTACTTTCATAGGCAAATCTAGACACAGTAGACATGTTGCGAGACTAACACATCAGAGAATAACAGACATTCACAAACTGGTCTCACTCCTTTTCAACAACAACAGAATCAAAGCCAGATTAGTTCTGAAAGTGTTCGGAATTATGGCGCGCCATACCCCTGCTTCCATTAGCCAGATTCCATATGCGGATCCTTCAATGGATGCTCTTTACTCAATGGTCATACCAGGAACTTCCAATGTCTCACACCATTATGATCACGCAAGCGCAAAATCATCTCATGTGGTGGATGTCTTCCCATCAGCTCTTATTGGGAAGACCCTTTGTTCCACCCCCTCCGGTTGCTACTCTGACAACGGATGCCTCCCTGATCGGGTGGGGGGGGCATTATCAGGGCAGGACGGTCCAGGGCACATGGCAACCATACGAATGCCACTTGCACATAAATGTTCTGGAGATGAGAGCAGTGCTTTTAGCGTTGCAAGCCCTTCAAGACTCTCTTCCCTTGGGAACGATTGCAATCCGGACAGACAATATGTCTGTAGTGTGGTACATCAACAAACAAGGCAGAACCAGATCATATCCCCTGTGTCGAGAAGCACTCAGACTGTGGCAATGGGCGATTTCTTCTCAGCGGTTTCTGATAGCAACGCACATCCCCGGGAAGTCCAATCAAATTGCGGACAAGTTGAGCAGAGCAATCCTCATGCCTCACGAGTGGTCTCTGAAAGACACTGTGGTGAGAGAAATTTTCCTCAAGTGGGGTCAGCCTTGCTGCGATCTTTTTGCTACTCCCCAAAACAGCAAGTGCAGAGAATATTTCACTCTATTCCCTTTACCAGGCCAACCCAGCAGAGACGCTCTAGTCCAAGTTTGGCCCCGGGACTTCTGTATGCATTTCCTCCTTCCCACTAATCTCTCAAGTGATACAGAAAGCTATCGCTCAGAAGGCCTCATTGATCCTCATTGCTCCTTACTGGCCTCGACAGGTATGGTTCCCCTTTCTACATCAATTTCTTTTGGAGCGACCGTGGAATCTGGACCTAGTTCCAGATCTTTTGATCCATCAGTCGGGTCAGTTTCATCGCTCCCTCCCTCTCTGAACCTCACTGCTTGGTTCCTCCAGTTCCAACCTTAGCCAGGCTTCCTCAATTATCTCACTCTGTTCGAGATATTTTGATAGCTTCCCATAAATCTTCCACTCGGAAGATTTATTTGAGTAAGTGGAAACGCTTCACATATTGGGCTCAAGAAAAGGACATAGATCCTTTCACTGCTTCCATCCAATTAGTCCTTGATTTTCTAGCTGAACTCTTCCATGCAGGTTCATCTCCCTCTACTCTTAAAGTTCAATTGGCAGCTATTTCTAACTTTCATGTGGGTATTTCTGAATCTGCCTTAATGTCCCACAAGCTTTGCAAAGCCTTTTTGAAAGGAGTTTTTCTTCTCAGACCTCCTATAAGAAATCCTCCTTCTCCTTGGGACCTAAATTTAGTACTTGCTTCTTTGATTCTTCCCCTTCGAACCTGCAGTCTCCTGTTCTTTAAAATTGCTATCATGGAAGACTCTTTTTCTGGTAGCTATTACTTCAGCTAGAAGAGTTTCAGAGCTTCAAGCACTCAGCTGTCGACCTCCTTATCTATTGTTTCATAAGGACAGAGTATCCTTACGAACTAACCCGTCCTTTTGCCTAAGGTGGTCTCGACGTCAAATCTAAACCAAAGCATTGACCTCCTGTCTTTTTCCAGAATATTCCAATAGGTCTGAACAAAAATTACACTGCCTGGATGTTCATCGTCAATTGAGGTACTACTTGGATAGAACAAAACAATTCAGAAAATCTGATCAGCTGTTTGTCTCCTATGCGGAAAGCAGAAAGGGACTTTCAGTTTCAAAGGTATCATTATCCAGATGGCTAACATCTTTGATTTCCCTTGTATATGAAATTAGACACCAAAAACTGCCTAATAAACCTAAAGCCCATTCCAACAGAGCTTTGGCTACTTCTTTAGCCTTCCAAGACAGACTGCCTATTGACACCATTTGTGCAGCGGCTACTTGGGCTACTCCTCACACTTTTATTTCTCATTATAAGTTGGACTTAGCTTCTAGGCATAGAGCTAATTTTGGTTCCACTGTTCTCAGGAGTCTGTTCCGTTAGGCCACCCGGGACAAGGTGCTAGGGACGCGGTCCCATCCAGCAAGAATGAAGGCGAGATAGACAACTTAACATATAGAAGTTATGTTCTTACCATAACGTTCCATGTTAGTTGTCTTCTTCGCGCTTCTTCTGCGTCCCACCCTCCTTCCCGGCCTGGACAGACCTAGAGGAGTTGTGATTGTGACCTCTCTTTCTACCACCTCTTTCTTAGACATATGCTATTGTGCATATTTCCCGGTTCAGGATGTAGGTCACCCTTCTTTCTTCCTGTTGTTAGAGGTGGACTCTGTTTAGAGTTATTCTTTACTTTTATAAGCTGGGGTTAGCTTACAAACGAGATCTGAGGTAACTCTCGCCTAGCATTGTGGGATATAAGGGGAGCCTCGAGCCGGTGGAACCAACTCTCGAGCTTTTAGAGTGGCCGAGTCGGAGCCGAGGTCGGCTCCGAACCCATCCAGCAAGAAGAAGGCGAGAAGAAGACAACTAACATGGAACGTTATGGTAAGAACATAACTTCTATTTTTTCAATCTCCTACTCTCTATATGTGACACCACCAGTCACCAGCCATTATTAATCAAACTTTACTCTATTTGTTTGCTTCTGCTATTCAGAACCATGTCCTGATTACTGTAATCATGAAAGAAAATTGAAAAACAAAGACTGGCTGGCCTGTCGTGTTACTTTGTGAAAGGGATGGATTACAGTGAACAAAATAGCCTTACTTTTTACATTGATTCTCCAGTTTCCTGCTTTATGGTGAAATCAGTGATAATTACTGTGGTTGGAATATCGGTACCTGGAGAATAAATGAATGAAAAGTATCACCACTTAAGAAAACACACAAAAATTGTAAAAAAACTGCCATACAAGCCTTTACTTTTTCTGTATGCACCTGTAATTTTCAGTTAAAAAAAATACTGCTAACTTTTATTTGCATTTCTTCCTTTAAATACTGTAACTTTGTATTATAGGTTCATAGTAGGTTACTAGGCTAATGGCCTTAGAGCCCTTAAAGCCTAGCCATATTTATTCCAGGTTTCCCCAGTTGTTGATGGTTAGGTGATTGAAATTTGCAGAGGTATGGGTCTTTGGTAGTTAATACTGACTTCCTCTGTCCAGGAGGGAATTTGCAGTCAGACATTCATTGATCTAGGTTGTGTTTGAAGAGGGTCTGGGAGGAGCTCTGTTTCATGTCAGCTGGAAGCTTGTTCCAGAGAAGTGACAGTCTCTGGGAGATGTCCATCTCTCCAGCATGACATGTTCATGTTAGAGGCTAGGTTAAGATCCTTGGAGCGAGTGACCTCGTTCAGTTTGGTTTATGAATGTGTAGCATTTCCATCAGGGCTGGTTTAGAGATTGCCCTATTAGCCAGGCACAGGTCACCCCTTTGCAACCTGTAGGAGACAAGAGTACAGTGACAGGGCTTTTCAGTCTTTCCATCTAAGACTTGTTTAGTGTACCCTGTAATTTCTTGGTGAGAAACCTCTGTGGTCTGTCCAGTTGTTGCAGGCGTCTGGTGGGGTACAGCAAAAGGGAGCACTGTACTCAATTGTTGCTCTGATGAGGACAGTGTGTTACGGGATTATAACATCCTTAGATCTAGATCTAATGCCTTTACTTATAAGATGTGCCACATAGAAGGATTTCCTTACTATTGTGGATACGTGGTGGTCAGAGTTCAAATTGCTGTCAACCTGAGTACTCAGATCATGTACCACTGGGTCTATACTTAGGGGGGTGCTGTCTGTAATGTAATTAGCAGATATGTCAGCTTTCACAAAGGGAGTAATAATGCATTTTTTTGCATTTAGCTTTAGTCCATGGCTTTGTCAGCAATCATTTGTCTGTGTTAACTCTGTTTGCAGTATATTAACATCATTGGGGTACTTGGTGATTGCTCCCAGTTTGCATTCGTCAGTGAACTTGGTCAGCCACAGGCTGTCCAAGTTTGTCTGGACTTCTAAGAAATAAATTCTGAACAGTAAATGGTCCAGCACAGAACCCTGTGGTACACCACTGGTGACTGGTCTTTTGATAGAGGTGAAGTCACCCGCTTTGACAGTGTGTCCAGTCGGGAAGCGTGTTGGCTACCCATCTGGTAGTATAGGGGATAATTCCATATTGGAAGAGTTTCTCTATAATATCTGAATGGGAGATTGTGTCAGATACCTTGGCTAGGTCAAAATAGGCAGTATGCACTGTCCTTCTGTTGTTCAGGGCCTTGGTGACTTTCTCGAAGAAGTCAGCCATGTTTAACAGCCATGATCTACCTTTAACAAATCTGAACTGGGCTGAGTCCAGAGTTTGGAGATGACCTGTGTCTTTGTTAATAAGGTCCATAATGATTCTTTCCATGGCATTGCAGGTGAGGCTAGTCAAACTTATGGGTCTATAATTCCCAGATAGGTTCATAAATAAATTGGTATATACTGATCACCTTTAAAACATCTCCACTTACACCTAGCTATACAATATTTTAACAGCTAAATGTTAAGTTGTCAATCTTGCCTTCATTCTTGCTGGATGGGTTCGGAGCCGATCCTCTGCTCCGACTCTGCCAATACTAAAGCTCGAGAGCTTATTCCACCGGCTCGAGGCTCTCCTATATCCCACAATGCTATTCGGTAACTACCCAGATCTCGTTTGCCGCTTAGCTGATGAGGTGCTTTCTTCTACCGGCTCTGGCAGGTTAGTGAGTTTTTCTTGTCAAAAACTTCAAATTTCTACCCCTATTCTTTCTATTTAGTTTAGTTTTTAATATAGAGTATCCCCTCAGTTTAAATCGGGTCTCCCTTGTGTTTGTATTCCCTTTTTATTCCCTTTTAACTTTTAGGCCTTTGGCCCCACTCCCTTTTTTCCCCTGTCTTTTCAGTGTGGCTGGATTTTTTCATTTGGTTAAAGGGTGTGTCTGTGTGTTGTGTCTCTGTTACATACAGTCTATTTAGGATGTCTAAACACTCCAAGGTCTCAGGCTTCAAGAAGTGTGATTCGTGCTGTCAGAAAATGTTTCTGACAGACGGTCACACTTCTTGTGTCTATTGCCTGGGACCTTTGCACCTGCAGGACTCATGTGCTGTTTGCCATGCATTCAGCCCTAGAGTCCTGCAGGAACGCAAAAACAAACTTATACTTCGAGGCTTGTTAAAACCTGAAGGCCCCTCGACCCAGTCTGCATCGGGGAAGCCTTCAAAGACTTCCAGGCCATTGGCTCCAGCTTCAGAGCCGTCTGCTGGGAGCATTAAGGCTGCTTCGACATCGGCTCTGGCTGGAGTCGATGTTTCGAAGTCTCAAACAGTTACCTCTGCTCTGGCCGGAGCCAAGGTTGTTAAGACTCAGTCTGCTCCGATAGTCTTATCGGAGCCACCTTCAAAGAAGAGGTCGAGGTCCCCTTCCATCGGCTCCATCCACTTGGCTCCGGGATCCTCTCTTCTGTTGGAGCGGAGCCATAGGTCTCATTCCTCTCGGTCCTCCAGGCTGTCCGACCATGACTTACAAAGGGTGGTGAGTAGACTTCTCAAGTCCGAGGCACTGGCCCAAATGCTGCATAGCCCTACTCAACAGTCAGCGGCTATTCCCATCCCTGCTTCTATTCCTCCTCCGACTCTTTTGAGTTCGGAGCCGGGGCTCGTTGGAGCCGTGGCTGTCGGTGCGTCGGAGCCGATACCTTCCCTTTCGGCTCCGTCATTTGCTCCGATTTTCTCCTTGGAGGGATCTCTGCACTGAGCTTCCTTCGTCGGCTCCGAGGGGGCGAGTGGCATTGGACCCTTGTCCGACCCCGTTCTCCCTCTTGGAGCGTCGGCGATGGGTGACTTCCGCTCCGACATCTGACTCTGAGCCGTCCCTGTCAATGCCGGGGGGGGTCCTTGACTCCTCGGAGCGGGGACCTTCGGCCTTGGCTGATCAGGGTGCCTTCGAGGTCATACGGAGCGTGCTAGAGCCAGTGTCTACCTCACAGTCGGCTCCGTCATCTCCTCCCTCTTCAGTGCCTGCGGTGGTTTCTACCCACCCCCTTGTAACAGACCGTAGAGAGCCAGCTCCTCAGGTTTCCCCATTGGGAATATCCTCCTCTTCCGAGGCCTCTCCTGATCCAGTAGGAGAACCCCCTCAGAAGAGACAGTGCAAGAGGAAGCACATTGACTCCTCTGAGTCTATCACCTCTGACACCGACTTGGAGGAATCTGAAGGTTCCCCTCGGTCCCCCTCTGAGGATGTCTCTCTTGCTGACATCCTTGAAATCCTTACACAGAGGGGGAACTGGCCCACCCTTAACCCTTCAGAGGACGAGTCGGTTTATCTTGAGGCGTTTGGCTCTCGCCCTTCCACCTCCTGGGTGTCTCCTCCCTTTGACCCCCTCATGGAAGTGGTGGCAAGGAAGGCTTGGATGGCCCCTGATTCAGTGGAATCTACCCCAAGGAGGCCGTCAAAATTTATTACTGCCCCAAAAGAGAAACAGTTCCTATCCAAAGGTGTCTCTGTTGATGCCATGTTAGTGGCCACAGCCACTAAGAAGGAGTTAGCCGATCCTTCGGTACCTGTCCATCCTCCTAATAAGGAGTCTAGGACCATGGACAGGTATGGTAAGTGGATGTTTTCCTTAGCGACCTTTGCTATGCAGTCGCTGAACTACTTGTGTCACTTGACCCGTCTCCAGAGGGATTTACTCAAGGATATGGGTGAGGCCATGCAGGATCCAACAGCTGAGGGGTTCCAAGACAAAATGAACTCCCAGTTGGCAACCCTGAATTCGATTGTCAACTCCTCCATGCGGCTTATCTCATATGCGGCTGATGGGGCGAGTAGGGCCGCAGGCACAGGTGTAGCTTTACGACGTCACACCTGGATGTGGTTTTGCAATTTTGCGGACCCTTTCAAGGCGGCCTTCACCAATTCCCCCTTTGATGGCTCAACGTTGTTTGGACCTCAGGTGAAGGATACATTGACTAGGTGCGAGCAGGAAGGTAAGACTCTCTCTGCCGTGGGAGTCCGTTTTTTCTACCCCTTCCAGGCCTTATCCCAAAGGTCAGGGGGGGGGGATGTGGTTCCGCAAACCACAGGGAGTCTCATCTGACGCACAAAGTCGGTTCCCCTCTAGAGGCAGAGGGGGGAACAACAATAGACGCCGCCCTAGGGGCAGAGGTGGTCTGCAAAACCAGGGTAGCAGAGAAACTTTCTCTGATAAACCCTTTCAGCATCCCTGAGGAGCTGCCCGGCTGTCCACCTTCGGAGGCAGTCGGGGGAAGATTATCACTGTACCCAAAAGCCTGGCTTTCCCTCACTCAAGACAAATGGGTACAGTCGATCATATGCGAGGGTTACAAAATCCCCTTTATTCACATCCCATCCCAACCCAAAGGATCCCTTCCAGACGTTCCACCCAGTCTAAGGGAACAAGCAGCATTAGAAATAACAAAGCTGCTGTCAAAAAGAGCTATCCAACTAGTCCCAGCAGACTAGCAAGGGTCCGGAATCTACTCCAAATTCTTTTTGGTACCAAAAAAAAACAGGGAACTGGAGACCAATACTGGATCTCAGCAAGCTAAACAATTATGTCAAAAAAACAAAATTCCGGATGGTCACGCTACAGTCCATACTACTCTTCTTGGGTCAGGACAATTGGATGTGCTCGATAGACCTTCAGGATGCGTACTACCATATCAAAATGCACAGATGCTCCAGGAGGTTTCTCCGCTTCAGGCTGGGAGCCAGTCACTACCAGTTCAGAGCCCTGCCCTTTGGTCTCACTACAGCCCCCCCCGAGTGTTTTCCAAATGTATGGTAGTGGTCGCGGCTCACTTGAGACGTCAAGAATTCCAGGTGTTTCCATATTTGGATGACTGGCTCCTTACCACCACCACCAGGCATCAACTGCGTCTATCCAGAGAGTTCACCATCCAAACTTGCCATGCTCTAGGCATTTCAATAAATTTCGAAAAATCTGCCTTGTCAATCTATTACATTTATAGGCGCCACCTTAGACACAGTTCATCTTTCCGCCAGACTAACAGAGCAAAGAGTATTAGATATCCGTAAAAGAAGTTTACCTTCTACTTCAATGCAACAAGATTAAAGCCAGGGTAGTCTTGAAGGTATTAGGACTCATGGCAGCTACTATTACACATCTCCCCTTAGCTCGTTTTCACATGCGGATCCTCCAGTGGATGCGGTTTTCTCAGTGGTCCTTCCAACAGCTCTCGATGTCTCACATCATCCTACTAACTCAGTCATGCAAGAATCACCTGTCTTGGTGGATCACATCACCTCAAGTTCTCCAGGGCAGACCCTTCATTCCTCCCCTCTCCAATCGCCACGGTGACGACGGACGCCTTCCTGATCGGGGGGGGGGGGCATTATCAGGGCAGGACAGTCCAGGGCACGTGGCAATCTTTCGAGTGCCACTTGCACATAAATGTCTTAGAGATGAGAGCAGTGCTTTTAGCGTTGCAAGCCCTTCAGGACTCTCTTTCCACAGGGACTATTGCAATTCAAACGGACAACATGTCCGTAGTGTGGTACATCAGCAAACAGGGTGGAACCAAGTCCTACCCCTTATGTCGAGAGGCACTCAGACTTTGGCAGTGGGCGATTTCTTTTCAGCGTTTTCTGATAGCAACGCACATTCCCGGGAAGTCCAACGTGATTGCGGACAAGTTGAGCAGGGCTATTCTCATGCCTCATGAGTGGTCTCTAAAAAAACTCAGTGCTGGAAGAAGTCTTTCAAAGATGGGTCCAGCCTTGCTGCGATCTTTTTGCTACTCCCCAAAACAGCAAGTGTCACGACTCCTTCACCCTCTTCCTTTTACCAGGCCAACCCACCAGAGACGCTCTAGTCCACAATTGGCCCTGGGGACTTCTGATTGCTTTCCCCCCCTTTCCACTGATCTCTCAATTAATTCAGAAAGCTATCGCCTCGAGAGTCACCATGATCCTCATTGCCCCTTACTGGCCTCGACAGATATGGTTTCCGTTCCTCCATCATTACCTCTTGGAGCAGCCTTGGCATCTGGACCCAGTGCCAGATCTTTTGACCCACCAGTCGGGCCAGCTGCACCACTCCCTCCAATCTCTCAACCTCACAGCGTGGTTTCTCCGATTTCTACCCTAGTCAGGCTTCCCTTAATCTCTCATTCGGTCCGTAACATCCTGATAGCCTCTCACAAGTCTTCTACCAGAAGGATTTACAATAGTAAGTGGAAACGTTTTTCCTTCTGGGCAGCATCAAAAAATATAGACCCCTTCACTGCACCTATCCAGTCTATCCTAGACTTCCTGGCAGAACTCTTTCATTTAGGCTCTTCCTCATCTACCATTAGAGTACAACTAGCTGCTATATCTAACTTTCATGTAGGTGTCTCGGACTCCAGTATCATGTCCCATAAACTCTGCAAAGCCTTTTTAAGAGGTGTCTTTTTGCTCAAACCCCCAATCAAAGATCCCCCACCTCAATGGGACTTGAATTTGGTCCAAGCATCCTTGATTCTACCCCCCTTCGAACCTGCGGCTTCATGCTGTCTTAAGTTGCTCTCATGGAAAACACTTTTTCTAGTAGCCATAACATCAGCTAGAAGGGTATCTGAACTTCATGCTCTTTGCAGTCGTCCTCCTTACTTAGTTTTCCATAAAGACAGGGTTTCCCTCCGGACTAATCTGTCCTTCTTGCCTAAGGTTTCCTCTGAGGCAAACCTAAACCAGACAATTGATCTCCCCGTCTTCTTCCCTGATTATTCCAACAGGTCGGAACAAAAGTTACATTTTCTAGATGTTCATCGCCAACTTAGATATTATTTAGACAGGACTAAACAGTTCAGGAAATCTGATCAGCTCTTCCTGTCTTATGCGGGAGGGAAATTGGGCCTTCCAGTTACTAAAGTGTCCCTTTCAAGATGGCTTACCTCAATAATTACCTTCATCTATGAAATCAGAAATCAAAAACTGCCTTCAAGACCTAGAGCTCATTCAACTAGGGCATTAGCTACATCTGTAGCTTTTCAGGACAGGCTACCAATAGATTCCATTTGTGCAGCAGCCACATGGGCTTCTCCTCATACCTTTATCTAGCATTACAAATTGGATATGGCCTCCAGAAACCGTGCCAACTTTGGTTCCACTGTTCTCGAGTCTGTTCCGATAGGCCACCCGGGGTTAGGTGCTAGGGACGCGCTCCCATCCAGCAAGAATGAAGGCAAGATTGACAAGTTAACATTAAGAAGTTATGTACCTACCATAACGTTCCATGTTAGTTGTCTTCTTCTCGCCTTCCCACTAGCCTGGACAGACCGATAGGAATTTTTGGGATCTTCCATTGGGGTTTTTCCTTCCCACATGTTCTACCACCTCTGTTCTCCCTTTTATGTTTGTGGTAGCTTACCTACAGGTTTATATATAGAGGTGGGTTCCTTTTCTCTCTTCTCCATTCTATGGAGACCAGAACTGCTTGGTTTTAGCTATCAAACGAGATCTGAGTAGTTACCGCCTAGCATTGTGGGATATAGGGGAGCCTCGAGCCGGTGGAATAAGCTCTCGAGCTTTAGTATTGGCCGAGTCCCATCCAGCAAGAAAGAAGGCGAGAAGAAGACAACTAACATGGAACGTTATGGTAGGTACATAACTTCTTATTTCTTGACATATTAAATAACTTCGCTCCCATTAAGAAAATTTGTGTAAAAAAAAACAACTGCCTTGCTTAACAAAGTACACTTCCCTACTCCTCAAACAAAGGGATAAGGCCTGGTCTAATTATCAATGCTCCAAAGACAAAGACTTCCTCACCTCTTACAGACAACCTCAAAATTAAGCCAAGAAACAAGTCACTAAAGACAAAAAAAAAACATATTTCCTATCGTGCCAACAAAGACATGAAACAATCCCCCCAAATTTTGGCATAGCACTAATCAACTCCTCAAACCAGAAAAATCCTGTACACCCACTCCATCCACCAATAGTGCCAGGGATTGTATTGCATCACAATTCAACACTTACTTTACCGATACTCTATCTTCCCTCTTAAGCAACAATCACAACTCTCCCCTAAAAATACCCACCTCTACCAGTGTCAACCCTAACTCCTTCACCATTAACCCCACTCAAATCAGCCTTATAAAAAAATACTATCCAAGTTAAAACCCAGCAGTCTCACAGCCAGTTAACTCCCCAGTGAGTTTCTAAAACTACCTGCCAACTCAATCTCCTATTCAGTATCTATACTAATCAATCGCTCCATCTCAGAGTTATATGTACCAATTATATCACACCACAAAGTCCAACAATAAGCCAAAAAACCCACAGAAATAAGGCCAATGTTCAAAAAAGTGAAAAAAAAAACACCAACGCAGTATTCTCTCCTGTAGCGCCTCAGCTGTAAGTCTTTAACAGAGTACAAAACCACTTTCAACCTCACTGCATATTTATACATCACTAAGTAATTGATGCATCCTATTGACATTGGTTTAATTAATTGTAATTAATTTAAACTTTTTAGGAGATGTTTCACAAAAAATATCTCCAGTTACATTCTCTATTCATGCCCTTAGGCACTAATGTATCAAACTTTAAAATAAATACAGATTATTTTCTTCTCAGCTCATTTTTAATATTAATACCTTCAAAAAATGTATTTGTTCTAAAACTATTACTCTAAAACCAGTAAAATCACCTTTATGTATGCAATGAAAATGTGAAGCAACTGGACTTATTTCATTTTTCTTTTTTATATCTCTTATATGTTTTTTTATTCTGGTTGCAAGACTTCTTTTAGTTTCCCCAATATAAAATTTCTCACTGGGGCACCTTATACAGTAAATAACTCCCTCACTATTGCAACTAAAACAATTTTGTACTTGAAACTTTTTTTCATTAATAACTAGAAAAGTATCTATCACATATTTACATACCGTGCAGCCACCACAAGGAAAAGTTCCTACGGTCCTTATACTTACATCAATAGAAGATGTTGGCAAGGCACATCTGTCATGCACCAAGAAGTCCCTTAGATTCCTACCCCTCTTGTATGAAATTCTTAACTGTTTACCTCTCAGAAGACTTAACATGTTGTTTTTCTCCAACATTTGCCAACAATATCTAATCAGTTCTGTTAATTGCTTAGAAAACACTGTATATTTTGTAACAAAAAACAAAAACTTATTTTGATCAACTTCTTTTTCCACATCTCTATGTATTACCCACACATTCATAGACTTAGAAAAATCTTTAAATCCGTCATACCCTAAAATTTTATTTTTTATTTCATTAATTAACACTGGACTATAACCCCTCTCAGAAAACATCCTTGCAGTTGTATTGTATTTCTTCCTTACATTCACTTCTATTGCTACATAATCTTTGTAGCCTTAAAAATTACCCTTTGGAACAGAGACTATTATATGGGGAGGGTGACAACTACTGCCATGGAGAATATAGTCAAAATTATCAAATTTTCTATGAATTTTTGTCTTAAGACCATTACTTTTACCTTCCAGTATCATGTCCAGGTAGACCACCTGTGGACCCACCTGTAACCCATCAAAGCAGATATTAAATCTGTTTTCATGTAAACTTTCTACAAAACTGTTAACTTTTTCTAGTCCCCCTTGCACACAAAAATCAGATAATCTATATATCTAAAGTATTTCAGTACATGACCTTTATAAAAAATATTCTGATATATATATATATATATATATATATATATATATATATATATATATATTTTTTTTTTTTCCTCAAAATAACCCATAAACACGTTTGCGTACATAGGGGCAAAGGTTGCCCCCATAGTTGTACCTTTCAATTGTTTATACAAAACACCATAACACCATTAAACTCAAAATATTGTTCTGTAAACAAAAAAGTATTAGCTCTAAAATTTGTGTGCTAGGAACATCCCCTAGAAAATGTAATACTGCTTCTAAACCATGAGTGTGTTCAATACTAGTATACAGGCTTACCACGTCTAAGACTATAAAATAGCAATCTTCCTGTCATTTTATTTCCTTCAATTTTTAATGAGATCATATGAATTCTCAGTATAAGAAGGTAACTTTTTAACATAAGATATTAAAACACTATGTAGAAAACATGAAATATTATGTGTAAAATATCCACATGCCGATACAATTGGATGTCCTGGAGGGTCATAAAAATTCTTATGAATCTTAGGCAGACCGAAGAAATGTGCCATCTTACAATCTTTACAACTAAACACATTTTGTATATCATGTAAAGAAAAAATAATTCAACCTTAACCCTTTATGCAACAAATCCCTATATTCATCCATTGCTGTAACATATATGTTTAAATCAATTTGCTTTTATACATTTTCATCATTCAAATGTTTGTAGCACGTATGTGAATATTGGGAATATTGAAGAACAACTAACTTGCCCCCTTTATCAGAAGGCTTAAATATTAAATATTTCATACGACTGAGTTTTAGCAAGGCTTCCTATTCTTCTTTTGTTAAGTTATAAGACACATTATTTCTTTTCTTACAGCATTTATCAAATTCCTTTTCTATACTATATTTTAATGAAGTAGAAAAACATTGAATAGTGTCATTCCTGAAGGGAGGATTAAACTTACTTTTATATGGTACTTGTCCTGTATAAAACTTACTGTAAGCATTGGTAGCTGCGTCAGAATCACAAGAATAAAAGCTTGCTTCACTTTCATTAATTTCAGAATTAAAATCTAGCAAACAATCTTGTGCATTTAAATCATTCACATGGAAATAGTACATCAAATGTAATTTACGAATGAACCTAAATACTTCAGATGTTCTTCATCCCACATTGCTGCAGTCCTAACACTTGGGTAGTCCGCTGTCCCAGTCGGCCCGAATACCAAAGTATAAGGCTGACGTCGGTCAGGGCGCATTAGTCTGACGTCAGGACGTCAGGGTACAAATGCGCATGACCGACGTCATATCCTCAGTCTTTTTTGCCGCATGGTCCGATGCAGAAGCAGTTTTGCAAGTGCAGGTTGGCGTTCTGAGATTTTCCGAAGTCGGAGTTTCAGACCGAATCCAAGTTGGCTAAGTACCCGTTGGGAATATTTTGGTTTTTCTTGCCTCAGTATTTTACCGGATGTCAGAAAAAGTGAATAACTGTATTTCTTGTGGGAAACAGATACCTCATAGGGATTACCATACCTTGTGTATACCTTGCTTAGGGCCTGAGCACGACGTTGTTGGCTGTCGCTCTTGTGCTAGATTTAACAAACGCACGATAAAGAGAAGATTAGATTGTGCCAGGTTAGTTTTGGGAAGCGGTGTAATTATAAAATGCCGCCGGATGCTCCGACGCCCGCTTCATCAAAAAGCGCAAGGACAAAACAGCAAAGCCTAGGTTGGAAGAACCGTCCGTGCACGGACGCCGGTTCTTTAGAGGGCTCGGTGGAGCCAGAGGTTCAGCCAGAAATTTCTTTGGAATCCCAGGGAGAGACTTTATTACTACAAGATGTGACCTCTCAGGAGGTAGGCCAGGCGGAAGGGGCTTCTCAGGTAGCTGTTCTTCCCTCCCTTCCTAAGGTGGTTAGGCCCTCCCCTGCTGTTTCCAAGGCTTCTCCCAGGGGCAGGCCAAGTTTGGTTTCAGGTGTTACCCCTAGTTCTTCAGGGTCTGTACCTAAGAAGCATATGCTTAAGATGGCAGAAGATTTGATTACAATGATTAGAGGTTCTATGCCCCCTCCTGATAAGAGGCCTAGGGTGGAACTTGAGCTTGGGAGTTTTGAGCAGTGTTCGGATGCTTCTGAGTCTTCGGCTGAAGACTTGCAGGAGTATTCCCTTACTCTGATTCTGATGTGGATGATTCTACTCCTTCTGCTTCTCCTCCTGAGGATTTTTCATTTTCAGAGACTCTTCATTCCATGAGGGAGCATTTTAAATGGGAAGGTCAGGATTTCTCTGATTCCAGGAAAAGGCTTAGGGAATTTTGTTTCTACCCCAGCATAGGCCTTTAGCTATACCTCCTGTTCTAGATGTGGTGGAGGATGTTTTTGCAGAGGCTTCTCTGAACCCTGATTCTTTGCCTCCTGCTCCAGTTAAACCGGATAGATATTATAGGGTGCCTGAAGCTCATAAGTATCTTGTTAAGAGTCCTAGGGCAGACCCAGAAACTGTTTCACAGGGGCCTAAAGGTGTTAAGGCTTCTGTTGTTAAAAATCCTGTTCCTCCGGATAAAGAGGCAAGGGCTTTGGATAGATGGGGAAAGAAAGTGTATACTTCTTCCACTTTGGCCATGAGAGCTTTGAATTGCCAGTTTCACATGCTGAAATATCAAAATTATCTCCTTTCACAATTAAAGTCTAAGGTAGATGCTTTGGCGGAAGGTATTGAGTGTAAAGAGTTGCAGGATTTAGTTCATGTTTCTGAACAGGTGGGTAAGCATTCTTTGCAATGTGGTTTTGATGCTGTGCAGGCCTCTTCGAGGGTGGCTGCCACTGGTTCGGTTCTTCGCAGGCACGCCTGGCTGAGGGATCAGAATTTAGCTGAGCATGTGAAGACAAGGATTTTAGATGCTCCTTTACAATCTGATGTGTTGTTTGGTTCGCCTGTGGAAGCAGTTCTAAAGAAAATGGAAGACAAGGCTAAGTCTATGCAGACTGTTAAAGATTTTTGCAAGTTCAGCCTCCAAGTTTAGTAGAAATTGGCCTACCAAGGGGTGGACATATCCTGCTTATGATTCCCAGTCTAGGGGTAGGTCTAGACGTGGTAGGGGCAGAGCTCAAGGTTCTTTTAGGCCTAGAACAGGAGTTCACCTGCTCAGTCTTCTGGTGAGGGCAGGGGTCAGTCCTTTCGTAAACAGACCCAATGACCTGCCTTTTCAGCTGCCAGAATCTTCTCGTCTGGCAGCACCTTTGGGAGGAAGGTTGGCACTCTTCAAAGAAAACTGGAGTTTAATTACCCAAGACAGATGGGTATTGGATATCATTCACCATGGTTACAGGTTTTATTTCCATACCTTGCCTCCTTTCAAAGGCATGCCAGACATTCCTCCTCAGCAAAGGAAAGAGGCTCACAGGCAAATTTCTCTGTTGCTCCAAATAGGGGCCATTCAGCCGGTTCCTGTGCCAGAAAGGGGCCTAAGATTTTATTCTCGCCTGTTCCTAGTACCAAAAAGGGGAACACGTGGAGACCAATTTTGGATCTGTCTATCCTCAACACTTATCTGGACATTCCCAAGTTCAAAATGTTGACGTTACAACAGCTTTTACCTATGCTGGGCAAAGATCACTGGATGGTAACTTTGGATCTCAAGGAAGCTTACCTTCATGTTCCTATCAGACTAATTTGCAGGAAGTATCTGTGTTTTCGAGCTGGAAATTCTCATTATCAGTTCTCTGCATTGCCCTTTGGCTTATCTACTGCGCCCAGAGTATTCACAAAGGTTCTGGCTCCAGTGATAGCTTTCTTCAGGCTAAAAGGAATACAAATCTATCCTTATTTGGACGACTGCCTGCTTCTGGCTCAAGGAAAGGACGTGCTTCTTCAGCATTTGGAATATGTGATAGCAGTGCTAAGATGCCTAGGGTATTCTGTGAACGAAATAAAGTCCAGTCTAGTACCCTCTCAAGACATGTGCTTTCTGGGCATGAGACTGAATACAGCATCCCAGATGGCCTTTTAACCCCGGACAAACAAAAGAATCTTTCTCTTTACTTCCATCAACTGTCTCATCAGTCCGGGCTGACTGCAAGGACAGTCCTTCAAGCCTTAGGGTTCATGGCATCTTGTATTCTGGTACTTCCCAATGCCAAACTGCATATGAGGAAGCTACAATGGTATCTCAAAAATGTATGGACACAGCACTGCCAGGATTTGGACACTGTCATTCAAATAATACCTTGCATTCAAAAGGAATTTTTGTGGTGGGCTCAGGAATGTCACCTAAACAAGGGACTCTCTGTGACCCGGCCAGAGGCGAGTCAGATTCTAACGACAGATGCCTCAGACAGCTTGGGGAGCTCATCTGAATGGAAAGTGGATACAAGACAAGTGGCCTGCCAGACTGCAGCATCTACATATCAACATGAAGGAGATGTTAGCAGTCCAGTTTGCATTACTGGCTTTCAAGGATTTACTTCTTCCAGGGCAGGTGTTGATTCTAACAGACAACACAACTGTCATGTGGTACATCAACAAACAAGGGGAACACATTCTTATCCTCTATGCAGGCAAGCAATGATTTTGTGGGAGACTGCTAAGCTTGCAACTGAATCTTCAAGCAAGGTTTCTACCAGGAGCACAGAACTCCTTAGCAGATGTGTTAAGCAGGCAAATCATGGATCCCCACGAGTGGAAACTGGATCTTCATGTATTTCAGACATTGACAGTGTCCTGGGGAACTCCAGACATAGATCTGTTCGCTTCTCCACTAAACCACCAGCTGCCAAAGTTTTGCACGAAAAGGTTTCATCACACAGCCTGCAAAGTGGATGCTCTTTCTTTCAGTTGGGAAAATCTTCATGTGTATGCCTTTCCACCTCTGCCTCTCCTCCCAAAGGTACTCCTAAAGGTCAGACAGGACAAGCCAAGGATGATTTTAATAGCTCCAGATTGGCCTCGGCAGCACTGGTACCCATTGCTGAGGAGTCTGGTGAGGAAGCCTCCATGGCCCTTACCTTTGATTCCACACCTATTGTCTCAAAAGGACGGGCATCTACTCAATGTCAAGCTTCACTCTCTTCATCTAACAGCCTGGCATATTCTGTTTTGAACCATAGCAGGTCTCAGCTTCCTCAACAAGTTTTGAATGTGATTATGGAAGCCAGAAGACCTAGTACAAGGAAAGTGTACGCAGGAAAATGGAAGAGATTTTTATTTTGGTGTGCAGCAAAGGATTTGGATGTTTCTGAGCCAAATTTGAGTGTGGCTCTTCAATATCTTACTGAGTTATTGGACAAAGGTTTGTCTTTCTCTTCCATTAAGATTCATGCTGCAGCAATTTCAGCTCACTATGATTGTGACCCACCATTGTTTTCTCATCCTTTGTTTAAGCAATTTCTTAGAGGGGCAAAGAATACAAGACCCCCACGTAGAGCTCCTACTCCTGCTTGGGACCTCAATTTTGTGTTGGAGAAACTTACTCTACAACCTTTTGAGCCTGCGGCTACTGCTGAATTGAAATACTTGTCATGGAAGACTGCTTTTTGTTGGCCATTACTTCTGCAAGAAGGGTTTCTGAATTGCAGGCCCTTATGGCGGTTGAGCCTTTTTTGATTTTCCATAAGGATAGGGTATCATTACGTACTTATCCTTCCTTTATGCCTAAGGTGGTCTCTAGTGTGGCTTTAAACCAAACTATTCATTTGCCCACTTTTTATGCAGATCCCCAAAATAAGGGGAAAAGATTTTGCACACTTTAGATGTACACAGGCAGTTGCGTTATTATTTAAGCAGGACTAAGGATTTTAGGCAGTCTCAGCAGTTGTTTGTTTCTTTTGCTTTGAGTTCTCAGGGCAAGCCTGTGTCAAAACAAACTATTTCTAAGTGGATTGGGTTTTGCATTGCATTTTGTTATTCCCATCATGGCAAGGAGATTCCAGCTGGGATCAGGCCTCATTCCACTAGGGCTACTGCCACTTCAACAGCATTTCTAAGGGGTGGCAACTAAGGATATTTTGGAGGCAGCTACTTGGAGTTCAGTGCATACTTTCTCTAAGCATTACCACCTTCCTCTCTACTCTAAATCTAGGGCTGGTTTTGCCACGGCTATTTTGCAGGGCATGTTGACAGCTCCAGCTTCTTTATGATTTGCCAGCCTCCCTTACCTCTGCTTTGGGATTCTACCCAAGTGTTAGGACTGCAGCAATGTGGGATGAAGAACATAGTACAGTTTTGTACCTACCATAAATGTAGATGTTCGAAGATCCACATTGCTGCAGTCCAATTTACCCTCCCTCCTTCCCCTCTGTGTTTAGGGGTGGTTGTGTGGGTGGGGTTGTACTTTTGTAAATTGTATATATTGTATATATATATTTGGTACAGGAGTGTTTGGTGTTTTTTGGTTTTGGCCTTATTTTTTTAGGGTCTTCTGACATCTGAGGCAAGAAAAGACTGAGGATATGACGTCGGTCATGCGCATTTGTACCCTGACGTCCTGACGTCAGACTAATGCGCCCTGACCGACGTCAGCCTTATACTTTGGTATTCGGGCCGACTGGGACAGCGGACTACCCAAGTGTTAGGACTGCAGCAATGTGGATCTTCGAACATCTACATTTATGGTAGGTACAAAACTGTACTTTTTCATCTCATATAACCTAGGAAAAGAGGTGGGAATACATTTTAAACCTTTGTTTAAAACATTTAACTCACAGTTGGAAAAAGCATAGCCAGATAAATTCACAACATGTTACGTAACACCATCAAAACAACTATTGTTTACACGTCCCACATTTTCCCCACAGTCAATTCCAATTACCACGCTTGTATGAGTGAGGACTCTCTCTATAGTTCTCTGGTCCCTGCCATGAAATTTTGCAGTTCCCTCTTTGCCCTTGTTTCTCACGAAAAGTTATATTCAAATAATTACTATTTTGAGCTTGAGGCAAGCGAGGAAACTCTTGATAGTCTTCGCTATCATAATCCGTTGATGAAACTGTACTTTCCATTTGCCTTACGTCATGACACCCACATCATGGATTAATTTACCTTTCTTTCTTTCAATAACCTCTTTCTCCTAAGTGGACAAACTGTCCACTTATGAGAAAGAGGTTAATGAAAGAAAGATAAATGAATCCATGATATGGGTGATTAAGAAAGCAATCAGGCATTCTTATTGGTTGCTAAGCAACGCAGCCAGAAATGGAAAGTGAGATTCCAAAGAGGACAGGAAGTAAAACATCATCGTTTTTTGTGAAATATCTCATTAAAATTTTAGATTGGTTTAATTAATTGTAATTAATGTCAATAGGATGTATCACTTACTTAGTGATGTATAAATAATGCAGTGAGGTTGGAAGTTGTTTTGTACTCTGTTAAAGGCTTACAGCCGAGGCGCTAGAGGAGAGAATACTGCGTTGGTGTTTTTTGTTCTTGTTTTTTAATTAAAGTAATTTTGGTGCACTTTTTTGAACATTAATATGCACCAGTTCTCTGGAAAACATCACACATCATCCCCTACACAAAGATGGCCACTCGACAGACCTCTCCAACTGCTGACCTTTTGTCATCCTTTCCTCCTAGCCAAAATCCCAGAACAAGTTATTCATCAACAACTCCTTGATCACTTCCTCTTATCTAACTTCCAACATGGTTTCCAACCATAGCATAGTACCGACACAGGTCTTATTAATTTCACTAACACTGTTAACCTTTTCAAAAACAAAGGCCAGCTAGTCTCTATAACCGTCTTCTTGGATATGTCCAAAGTGTTTGATACAGTATCACACCAACTACTCCTCAGCAAACTGGCCACATACAACCTCAGTATAACAACCCTGACTTGGTTTCATAGCTACCTTTCAAATCGCCAGTAATCCGCCAAATGGGATAACAAACTCTCCCATCTTCTACCTGTTTCAGTAGGAGTCCCCCAAGGATCCATCCTTAGTCCTCTACTTTGTCGTATTTACCAATGACCTTAGCGCCTCTTGTAAATTAGCATCTATCATTCAATATGCTGATGGTGCCTCTATTATCTGCTCAGCCCCCTCATATCAGGAACTTCAAGAAAAAAAACACAGAAATCTTTCCAAGACATAGAAAACTATCTTACCACCCATCATCTAATAACTGTCTTTCGTTTTTTCCCGGTTAGGGGTTGCCACAGCAGAACTCCAGTTCGCTAATGATCACACATCATCTAATACTAATCCCAAGTAAAACAAAGCTAATGATCTTTGGCAACAAAACTACTAAAAACAACCAACCCCCCCATCATTCACTCATCTAATGGTACAATAATCAAATCAGTCACTCAGACTAAGCTTCTAAGTATAATAGACAACCATCTAAAATTTAATAAACACATCACTAACAATTAAAAAATTGCACATTAAACTCAGCTCACTCTATAGAATCAAACCATTCCTTACCAACAATGCAAGACTATCCACACCTACTATCCATCCTTCTATATTGCTCCCAAATCTTTACCCATCTGTGCAACTCTGACCTGAACAACCTAGAGTGTTGCTATAACAAAATAGCCACGTTTGCCACCAATCTATCCCATAGAACACATCACTGCACCGTTCTACCCAGTCTTCTATCTCCCAACCAGCTAAATACTGCCCATAATATTATCCACAAACCAAACAACTGCTCTGCACTTAGTGATCTAGATCATAGGTTCATAGGACGATACTAGGCTATTGGCCTGGAGGCCCTTGTAAGCCTAGCCAAGGATTTCTCCCGTGTTTCCACAAAGTCAGCACCTGTTTTCCCTGTCCAGCAGGGACACAGGTGGGATCCCAGGGGTATATTTTCTGATGTCCTTCAAGAATGCAACTGCAGTCATAACATATGGGTTGTCCTGCCTCAGGCAGCCCTCGGTCGGCCGGATTCCAAAGTCTGGGTCCGACGTCGGCTGATGTCGCATTTCTCTCCGACGTCAGAGCGGCTGGAGTATATAAGCATCAGCCGACGCCATCTTCTTCAGTCTTTCTTGCCGCGCGGTGCCCGAAGCAGAAGCAGTTCGCAAGTGCCAGTCGGTCAGCTCCTGTATTCTTCGTAACCGAAGTCATCAAAAAAGCTAAGTACCCCGTTGGGGACCTTTTCTTGCCTCAACTGATGTCAGAAATTACTGAAAAAGTAAATAATTGTTTGTCTTGTGGTAAACAAATACCTCATAAGGATTTCCACTCTCTCTGTCTTCCTTGCCTTGGCCCAGACCACGACGTCTCGGCCTGTGCCGCCTGTGCTCGCTTCAACAAGCACACTCTCAGGCGCCGGGCAGAGTTCGCTGAAGAGTTCTTCGGCGAAAAATTTGATTATACAATGCCGTCAGAACAACCGACAACGCAGACTCCTAAGAAAAGAAAAGACCGGGACTGACATCCTCGGCCCACGTCTTCCACCGACACCACGCCAAAACTAACCGCGAGTGCCCCGGTTCCCTCTGAGGCGGTTATTCCACCGCTCCGAACCGAAGACACCGCATTACCGATACCTCCGATACCAGAGGCCACTCCCACGCCAGTTATTGATTTTCCTCCGGATACCAAAACCGAGGAAATGCCCGAGACCATTGCTGTTGATAAGGTCACCCCTGCACGTGGAGCGGCTAGGCCTCCCATGTCCATGTCTATCAAGGCCTACACACGTGCCAAGGCAGCCAGCAAGTCCAAGCATCTTACTGCTAAAACCTTACCTCAGCCTACTCCTGAAACTCAAATCATGTCCATGGCCGCAGATTTAATTTCCCTGATCAGAGGTTCCGAGGCCCATCCTGAGAGAGGATCCCAGCCTCCTCCTGATAAGAGGCCCAGGGATGAACCCTCTGACCCTCTGCCTTCAGATGAAGATTCTGAGGACTCTGTTCACTCCGAAAGCCAGGAAGAGCCCTTCCAGACCTATGAGGATTCAGATGCAGAGGACTCCATTCCCTCGGCCTCTCCTCCTGAGGATATTTCTTTTGGGGAAGTTCTGCATTCCATGAGGGAGCATTTTAAGTGGCAAGGCCAGGAATTTTCTGATTCCAGAAAGTGCCTTCGAACCTTCCTCAAAAAGCCTCAACACAGACCCTTAGCTATACCTCCTGTGCTTGATGTTTTGGATGACCTATACTCTGACTCCAGTGTTAGCCCTGATACTCTTCCTCCTGCTCCTGTCAAGCCTGACAGATACTATAGGGTCCCAGAAACCCATTCTCATTTATTTAGGGCCCATGCTGTTGATTTAGAAACCATTTCCCAGGGGCCTAAAGGGGTTTCAGCTACCACCTCCAAAAATCCTTTGCCTTCCGACAGGAAAGCTAGGTACTTAGAGAGATGGGGGAAGAAGGTCTACACCTCTACTACTTTATCTATGAGAGCTCTCAATTGTCTCTTTCACATGTTTCAATATCAGGATTTCCTGTTAGATGATTTACAGAAAAGTTTGGCCTCTCCTGAACCTTTAGATAGGAAGTCTCTGCAGGAGGCTGTGCATAACTCTCAGCAGGTTAACAATCATTTTTTACAGTGTGGATATGATGCAGTGGAGGCTTCATGTAGGGCAGCTATGACAGGGGTGGTCATTCGTAGACATGCATGGCTAAAAGAACAACCTTTACCAGATCATGTTAAGGCAAAACTTCTTGATGCACCCTTGGAAAAGAACAAGCTTTTTGGTGCTAATGCTAAAGATGTGTTAAAGTCCATTGAGGAAAAAGCCAAGTCAGTTCAGACAGTCAAGGATTTCCTCCAGGTTCAGCCGCCCAGATTCAGCAGGAACTGGCCTTCTAAAAACTGGTCCTTTCCTAATCCTGAAAGATTTCAAAGGGGCAAAAACAGGCGTGCCCGAGGAAGAGGACAATACAGAGGATCCTACAGGGGACGACAATGGCAACCAGCAAACCAAAGAAGTGACACAGGGGTTTCTCCTGCCCCGCAGGGACAATCTCAATGACTTTCCTCTACTTCCGCTGACCAAGGACCAAACAGAGGCTCCTTTGGGCGGAAAGTTACCTCTGTTTTCAAAAAATTGGCACAAACTGACAAAAGACAAATGGATTTTGGACATTATAGACCACGGTTACAGGTTCCACTTTCATACCTTGCCAAGAAAACAAGGCATGCCAAACCTTCCACAAAATCAGAGGGCAGAGGCTATCAAGCAAATTTCTCTGCTTGCTCAGATCAAAGCAATAGAAAAAGTTCCACAACAAGAACAAGGTCAGGGGTTTTATTCAAGACTGTTCCTTGTTCCAAGAAAAGAATCTCAATGGAGACCAATACTGGACTTGTCCGCTCTAAACACTTTTCTCATAGTACCAAAGTTCAAAATGCTGACTTTACAGCAACTCCTTCCCATGCTGGGCGAGGGGTCTTGGCTGATTACTCTGGACCTCAAGGAGGCATACCTGCATGTCCCTATCAGACACAGCTGCAGAAGATACCTCAGATTTCTTGCAGGGCCAGAGCACTATCAATTCTCAGCATTGCCATTTGGCTTATCTACTGCGCCCAGAGTATTCACGAAATGCCTGGCTCCAGGGGATTCAAATCTACCCGTACCTGGACGATTGCCTCATACAAGCGGACAACAAACTAACCTTGACAAAAAACTTGAATTATGTCATACACTTGCTACAGGCTCTGGGATACACAGTCAACTTTCAAAAGTCAAGACTTCAGCCATCCCAGCAAATAACCTTCTTAGGAGCCAAACTAGACACAGCCTCTCAAATGGCTTACCTGACAGAAGACAAGCAAAAGAAGTTAACTCATTACTTCAAAAGTTTAGCAAAGCTCACCCAGATGACTGCAAGGAGTTTCCTACAGGCCCTGGGTTACATGGCATCCTGCATTCTCTTGGTCCCACTAGCAAGACTACACATGAGAAAGATTCAGTGGTACTTAAAAAGCTTATGGTCTCAACACAGCAACAACCTAGAAGCAACTATCCCACTCATTCCATGTCTTCAAAAGGAATTTCTATGGTGGGCCACAGTAAGCCAGTCAAACACAGGCATGTCGTTCAAAAAACCTCAGATAACACAGACAATGACCACAGACGCCTCAGACTTTGGATGGGGGGCGCACATGGAGGGCAGTGGTCCTCAAAGGAAACACATCTGCATATCAACCAAAAAGAAGTGCTAGCAGTAATGCATGCCATCAAGGCCTTTGGACAACAACTTCAACAAGGCCACCTACTAATACGGACAGACAACACCACTGTGATGTGGTACATAAACAAGCAGGGGGGCACTCATTCTTACCCCCTTTGCAGACTGACAATGAATCTTTGGAAAAAATCACTGGGTCTAAACATACAGCTACAATCCCAGTTTGTTCCAGGCAAAGACAATGTTCTGGCGGACAGTTTAAGCAGGAATTTCCTAGACCCCCACGAATGGAGGCTACATCCAGACATCTTTATACGACTCACCTCGACATGGGGCAGGCCGGACGTGGACCTATTTGCCTCCCACCTCAATCATCACTTACAAAAGTTCTGCTCAAGGACATATCATCCACAAGCATGGAAAGTAGATGCCCTCTCATTCAACTGGAGCTCCCTAATAATTTATGCATTTCCACCCCTGCCACTGATGACCACAATGTTATTAAAGATCAAGGCAGAGCAACCGAAGGGGAACCTAATAGCTCCAGACTGGCCAAGGCAACACTGGAACCCACTACTACGGAGCATATGTCACAACAAAACGTGGGCCCTTCCACAATGGCCCCAACTTTTGACTCAACACAACTTCAGGACTGTTCATCCCAACATCCAGACTCTACAGCTAACAGCTTGGGAAATCCCATAAATAACCTTAATTTACCTCTCTCCAAGGAAGTTCAGCGGATACTAACAGAAGCCCGCAGACCATCCACCAGAAAGGCTTACTCAGCCAAATGGAAGAGATTCAGCATTTGGAATACCAACAAGGGTCATGATGCATCACTTTTGAGCATTCCTCTCATCCTGGAATACTTGGCAGATATGTTACATAACGGACTCTCATACTCTTCCATAAAAATACATGCTTCAGCTGTCTCAGCTAGATACAACACTGATCCACCTGTGTTTTCACATCCTTTGCTAAGGCAATTTCTTAGAGGAATCAAGAATATAAAGCCCCCAAGAAAGGCACCAGTACCAGCTTGGGACCTCAATTTTGTCCTAGAAAAATTGACCCTACCTCCCTTCGAGCCAGCAGCTTCTGTGGATTTACAATTGCTTTCCTGGAAGACAGCTTTCCTGTTGGCCATTACCTCAGCAAGAAGGGTTTCGGAATTACATGCCTTAATGGCAATACTACCGTTCATAACTTTTCACAGAGACAGGGTCTCCTTACGAACCAACCCTACTTTTCTGCCAAAAGTGGTATCTAGGGTTTCTTTAAATCAAGCAATTCACCTGCCTATTTTCTTTCCCAATCCTGAGAACAAAGGGGAAAGACTGTTACATACCTTGGACATACACAGACAACTTCGCTACTACCTAGACAGGACCAAGACCAGTAGGAAGTCTGATCAGCTTTTTGTAGCTTACGCCCCTGCAGTACAAGGAAAAGCAATTTCTAAACAGACAATTTCAAAATGGATTGGACATTGCATCAGATTCTGTTATTCCTTCCATGGAAAGTGTTTGCCAGCCAATGTCAGACCACACTCCACCAGAGCTACAGCCACCTCTACAGCTTTTTTAAGAGGGGTGCCTACAAAAGACATTCTAGAAGCTGCTACATGGAGCGCCGTGCATACATTTTCCAAACACTACAACCTCCCTTTATATTCCAGATCCAGAGCAGGCTGTGCTTCGGCAGTCCTGCAGGGATTGATAGCTACACCATCCCTTTCTTAGAGCATACCACCTCCCCCAGCTAAGCTTTGGTATTCAACCCATATGTTATGACTGCAGTTGCATTCTTGAAGGACATAGTACAGTTTTGTACCTACCATAAATGTAGATGTCCGATAGATATGCAACTGCAGTCGGTTTTCCTCCCTCCTTCCCTCTATGTCTTGGGTCCACTCCTCTCCCTGTTATCCTTAGCTGGGGATATCTGTTATGGTGTATCTGTTTATTGCTTATTTGTTGTCTGGAAACCTATTTTTGTCTTCCAATTTGATTACAGCCTTCCTTGGAGGGCACCTGGCATCTGGGGCAAGAAACACTGAAGAAGATGGCGTCGGCTGATGCTTATATACTCCAGCCGCTCTGACGTCGGAGAGAAATGTGACATCAGCCGACGTCGGACCCAGACTTTGGAATCCGGCTGACCGAGGGCTGCCTGAGGCAGGACAACCCATATGTTATGACTGCAGTTGCATATCTATCGGACATCTACATTTATGGTAGGTACAAAACTGTACTTTTCCCATCCAGTCGTCCAGGTTCCTCTTAAAGAGGGCTAGTGAGGTACTCTGCTTGACATGAAGAGAGGGAGTCTATTCCACAGATGGGGGAGTCATTAGGACACAAATCTATCCCCCCAACAAGTTCTGTTAATGTCACAGACCAGGTTGAGGCATTACATGCGGGTTGCACGAGTGGAGTTTGACTTACGGATATGCAGCAAGTCCATAAAGCTGAATCTGAGATGGCCTTGTATGCCAGATACAGGTCACCTTTGAGCAGTCTGTACGAGACTGAGTAGAGGGACAGGGCTTTTAGTCTATCTGTATAGGATAGGTGTTTGTGACCCTGGATGTTTTTGGTCAGGAACCTCTGTGGTCTTTCCAGTTGCTGTATGTGCTTGGCAGGGTGCATGCTAAAGGGGGCTGTTATGACCTCCTTGTTCCTGGATGAAGTACCCCTACTTATGAGGTGGGCAATGTAGAAAAGCCTTCCGCAAAAACAACCTGTTATCTAACTTCCAACATGGTTGGCGCACCAAAATTACTTTAATTAAAAAACAAGAAAAAAACACTAACACAGTATTCTCTCCTCTAGTGCCTCGGCTGACTGAGTGGTTTTTATCAGTGAGACAGTTAGCTACCTAGCTGGGAGAGTTTATCTATTATGCCCGAGTGGGGAATAGTGTCAAAGGCTTTGGCTAGGTCAAAGTAGGCGGTGTGCACTGTCTTTCCCTCTTCCATGGCTTTGGTGACGGTTTCGAAGAAGGTGACCAAGTTTAACAAGCATGGGTGATTTTCTGATTTCCCATCCATTTTTCACAGTTACGCTTAAACAGAGTTATGGATGGACTCTGCTTCACATGAATGGGGAACCTCTTCCAGAACATGGGGATCCTCTGAGTCTTATTTATGTCACAAGTAAAATTTAAATCCTAGAATCTAGGGGTTCTGATACTGTTCATTTTGCAGATGTGCAAAATGTTCATCTTAGCAAGATCTGAGAATTCCTTGTGTGCCAGGCACAGATTGCCTCTCAGTAACTTGTAAGAGACAGAGTATAGAGAGTGAGTTTTAAGGTGATCAGTGTAGGGCAATGTGTTTATACCCTTGGTACTCCTGGTAAGGAACATTGGTGGGCTTTCCAGCTGTTGCATATGTCTGGGCAGGTACATCCCATTATACTCAATAATGGATCGGATAAGGGCTAAATAAAGTGGCACTATGACTTCCATGGATCTGGATGCCATTCCCTTACTTATAAGTTGGGTGCTATAGAGTGATTCTTCTTCATATCTTGGTCAAAGGCCAGATTATTAACTACATATGTTTCCAGATCCCTGATTACTGGGTCAGCTCTTATGGGTGTCTAATGAGTGGAATAATTCGCCTGGGTGACAGTTTTCCCAAAAGGCATTACAATACATTTCCTGGCATTGAGTTTTAATCTTTGACTTTGGCACCAATTATTTATCTGTATTAGATCCTCTTGTAAGATGCTTGTGTCATGGGAGAAATCTATGAAAACTCAATTTGCAGTCATCTGCAGACTTGGTCAGCTAGAGGCCTGTGACATTAGCCTATACCTCAGAGACGTAGATGCCAAATAGGAGTGGTCCAACACAGAGCCCTGTGGTCCCTCGCTGGTGACCGGTCTCTTAGTGGAGGAGAAATTGCCAAACCTGACTTCCTAGGTTCTTTCGGTGTGTTAGTTAGGGATTTATGCCCAGTTCAATATGTTTCTTAACTATACCGGAGTGAGGTATTGTATCGAATGACATAGCCAGGTCCAGGTAGGCAGCATGCACCATTTCCCCCTCATCCAGTTGCCTTGGTGATCCTCTCAAAGAAGTCTACCAGGTTCAGTAGGCATGACCATCCCTTGACAAAGCCAGACTGAGTTGGGTCCAGTGTCTGAAGGTTGCCTGTGTTTTTGTTGATCATTTCCATGGCAATCTGTTCCATGGCTTTGCATATTAGACTTGTCAGACTAATAGGTTAGTAGTTTCTGGGGTAAGTTGATAGTCCACCGTTGGAAAGTTGGATAACCATTGCAATGCTCCATTCTCATGATACAAAGCCTGTTTTGAAGCTGTAGTTGAAAAGTGACTCGGGCTGTCCTGACAGGTCATGTTTTTATGCTATTTTGGAGACATCTCAGGATATTTCTGGGGCCCATTAAAGCAATGTTTTGGCCTTAGTGAGCACCTCCTGGACTTGCTGTCTTTTAATAGTTGGGGGATTATGCTAGTAGGTTTTGTATATGGGGGAGAGTGGGGTGGGAATTTTGAGCTGAATTTGTCAGTCAGTGAATTCGCTATGTCTCTCTGCTTAGTGAAGGTGGCACAATTGACCACAAGTTGAAAACATTGATGTGTGCTGTCTTGCGCAGATTTTTTTAATGTAACATGCAAATACAAGCTACTAGTAAATATAAAATAGTGTTTTCCTTCTAATTAAAGGCCTATCTTGACTACAGGATAAAGCTGTAGATCATCCTCCTAGAATTTATAAATGCTATGGAACAACTGGTCACCACTCCCACAAGAGGGGAAAACATATTGGACCTGATCATCACCAACATGGGGACTCTATGTTCCATACCAGAGGTATACCCCTCACTGGTAAGATCTGACCATAAATTAATCTCACTGGACATCCATATCCCGTCTCCACCCCCAGCCAAGGAAACCACAGTGAAGAACTTCTCAAAAGCAAACTTCACACTTCTCAAAACTGAGGTGGAATCCTTCAAAGCCCCCGGGCCAGTGGAAAATACGTCCCAAACCGCAGAATCCTTTACAAACGCATTCTATGGACACCTACAGGAATGCATGGATCGTGCTGTCCCAAATAAAACCAAGACTCACTCCTCCAAAGGCAGGAGACCTGTGTGGTGGACCCCAGCCATAAATAAGCTATACAACAGAAGGAGGAAGCTACTACATGATAGAGCAAAATCCCAAAAAGGGAAGGCATCTCTGATCAGTACTAGCAAGAAACTATGATCCCTCATAAAATCATCTAAGGCCAGCTTTGAAAGAAAAATTGCACAAGACACTAAAGATAATCACAGGGCCTTCTTTAGTTATGTCAGGAACCTGGGTGGCAACTCCCAGATATGCTCCGAGTTAGTGCAAAATGACAAAAAATACACTGAACCCACAGACATTGCCAACATCCTGGCAGATAGGTTCAGTGCAACCCCCCCCCCTTCTCCCCCAAAAGAGCAAATGTCTATCCCAACAGAGTGTAGCCTCCCTGACATCACAGGTGCACAGGTAAGAGCTGCCCTCTCCAAAGCAAAAAACACAGCATCAATGGGACCGGATGGTGTCCCAGGCTGTGTCTTACACGAGCTCCAAGAAGAACTGAACCCTCACATAAAGTCACTGTTCAATCTCAGCCTTACTACAGGATATGTATCCAAGGAGTGGCGTACAGCAACAGTGGTCCCACTCCACAAAGGTGGTGCCACAACGGACCCCGGAAACTGTCGCCCTATAAGCCTGACTAGCCTGGTCTGCAAAGCTATGGAGCGTATCATCATGGAACTCATAAACAAAGACATTGGGAACCTCCAAACACTGGATCCTACCCAATTTGGCTTTGTTAAGGGCAGATCTTGCCTCTTGAACCTGGTTGACTTCTTTGAAACAGTCACCAAGGCCATAGATGAAGGGAAGGTAGTCCACACAGCCTACCTGGACCTCGCAAAAGCCTTCAACACAATACCCCACTCAAGCATCATAAATAAGCTCACCAGCTTAAATATCAACCCCTATGTCACAAGATGGGTTGCAAACTGGCTCATGGATAGAAACCACATGGTCAGAATTGCAGGTGCCATGTCAGACTCTAAACCAGTTACAAATGGCGTCCCACAAGGCTCAGTCCTGGGACCTCTCTTGTTCGGTATATATTTCTCTGAGGTACAGGCTAACACGGGAGGACTATGGCTGACCAAGTTTGCAGATGACTGCAAACTGGGTGCCATAATCGACTCGCCGACTGACACAAGCATCCTCCAAAAGGGTCTCTCAGAAATGGATAACTGGTGCCAGAGCCATGGCCTAAAGCTAAATGCCAAAAAGTGCATAGTCATCCCCTTTGGGAAAAACAAAGTGCCCACAAATTACCACAAAGGTGGTAATCCATTAAGTACGGAAGAAGTAATTAGGGATTTGGGGACCCAAGTAGATAGCAATTTCTCCTTTGACAATCACATTGCCAAAGTGGTTAGAAAGACCTTCTATATAGCCCACCTTATCATGAAAGGGTTCACATCTAGATCAAGAGAGGTCATTGCGCCCCTCTGCTCAACACTCATCAGGCCCATAATTGAATACCGTGCCCCATTTGGGATGTACCTTACCTGACACCTGCAGCAACTGGAAAGACCCCAAAAGTACCTCACCAAGAGGATCAAGGGACTCCAACAGATGCCTTACGCCGTTAGGCTAAAGAAACTCCAGCTCTACTCAGTTGCTTACCGCCTACTCAGAGGCGATCTGTGCCTGACGTATAAAGCCATGTCCAAACCAGAATTAATAGACATGCTCCACCTCAGGAGATCCAAATCCCTTAGAGCTACATGCTCCAGGGACTTGCACCTCAGCACAGAAATAAATAGGACATGCTGGAGGGACAGATTCATATCCCAGAGGCTCCCCTCACTCTGGAACAAAATCCCAATCCATGTTAGGCAGAGCCCCTCAATGACCCTCTTCAAGAGAAATCTTGACAAGTGGATGGGAGATAGTAGGTTTACCTCTGGGATCTCTTCTGTGTCCCTACTAGACTGAGGCACAGTAAACTAACCTTAAAAGGGCTATCTTCTGTGACCTACTATACAGAGGCACACTCAACTAATCTAAAAGGGTGGCGAAAGCCAAACACACTGTGACTAGGCTTATAAATGCCCTAGGGCCTAGTATCAACCTGTGAACCTATGAATCATGCCCAAATGCAGGCACTCCATAGAATATCAGTAATTTACACTGTAAGTCAAATGCAGCATGGAAAATCTTAAACATGGAAAAATAAGTTGTATGAAGAAGAAAAAGCAAGCATTTTATAATGCTTGCTTTAAGTTAAAAGTCATTGAGCATAGTGAAGTCAGTAACAACGGTGCTGCTTCTTCCAAACAGTTTAATATAAGGGAAAAAAAGTTCATGACCGGACAGAAAACAAAAAAAAACAGATGTACACAACTTGCGTAAACTTGAAAAACGTAAACTGGCATCATTACACAAGTTAAAGTATTTACCTGACCAGGATATGGACGGTCAGTGGAATAGCTACATTGTAAAGGGATTCATGTCATTCAGTCAAACATCCTGAATGTCGTGTCATAACTCTGACATACATGCAGAATGTCAATTAAAAAATATATATATATATATATATATTTTTTCAGCCCTAGTAATTTTATATATATATATATATATATATATATATATATATATATATATATATATATATATATATATATGTGTGTGTGTGTGTGTGTGTGTGTGTGTGTGTACACTATGAAATCACAAATGTTTGACAACATTAATAGAAGCCTGTAACTGTAGGACTCCCATCCCTAAACTATGTCCCAGATTGTTCCCTAAACCTAAATCTCCATTCCCCATCCCAAATGTAAAGTTCCCATTTGCTGTCTGATACCAAAACACTCCCACATCCTAACCCTAAGCTCCCTTCCTGTTCCTTAAACCTAAAATTCCCCTCAAACTTCCTAATCCTATAACTGCCTTCCCACTCTCTAAACCTCAACCACATCTTCCTGCTTCCAAATTTTAAATCCCCATTCCCGCTGCCAAAATTTAAAGCCCCTCTCCCCATCACTATCTAAAACTCCAGCCTGCACTCCCATCCCCATGGTCTCTGCACTGACTTTGCCTGAAGTCAAATACTGCATTCAGCCAAATGTACCTTGCTAGAATGTAGTGCTTGAGTTCAAGCACAAAATGTTAGCCTTGCGAGCTACAAGTCGCACATGTCCGTGGCTACATGGTAGTGGAATTCGATCACCTGGGGCTCAAATTATGATATTTTGCTCTTGAAAATTCCATAAAAGGACGTTTCCGTATTGTGAAACATTTTGAGACAAGTTTCAAGTTTTTTCAGGCTATAAAATAAATAAATATAAAGCAGGTATAGTGGGAAACTGCTTTCACACACAAATTATTTGAGGACATGAGATGAAGTTTATAGGTGTAAGGATTAAATAGGATTCCATTATGGCACCTAAGGATATGTGGGAAGAGACTAAATAAAAGGTAATTCAAAAAGTGAAAAGTTGGACACTCTTGACTATGGATCTGAATGGTAAGGTACAAGCAGTGAAAATGTTTCTAGTTCCTTTAGTATTATGTACAGGTCAGACTAAAAAGTTGTAGACCATAATTAATAAAGAATTCAAGTAATTTATTTGCAAGGGAAAGAGGATAAGAGTTAAGTGGGATCATTTTTTTCTCCCAGTAGAACATGGTGGTTTAGCATTACTAGCTTTTAAAGGACTGTTTAGAGCTGTGCAGTTAAGCGTCTTACACATAACACAAGCAGAATATTAGAAAATCAAAGTGGAAAGAAATTATGTTAAAATTGGGGAGGGGGGTAACGAAATAAGGAGAGAGCAACATTTTGCGTGCAGGTCATTAAGGAGAATAACAACAACCATACAGAATGTTATATTTATAAAACAACAGAAATGAATTTTAAGAACTAGGCCAACACAGAAATGGAGAACAGAGATTTTACCAGTAGGGAGAACTGCACGTAGTGGCATAGAAAATAGGCAAGAGGGGCAAGAATTTATTGCTCAGAATTTGCGAAGGAGCTTAAGTACTGGGAGCAAATAACTAGTGAGAGAAAAAAGGTAACAGAGTGGGATGAGGCCAAGTAGAAATTTGAACTGCATATTGGAGACTTACCTTCTGTACCAGATACTGATAGCAGAAAGGTTAAATGAAGTTGGGAGTGCTTGACCAGGCCTGGTGCATCAGAAAATGCCATCACTGCTTGTTTGGAACATGTATAGATATCATGTTATTTATTAGTGCTTTTAAGAATGAAAAACAGTTGCAGACAGCACTAGATGTCTCGGCAAGTAATTTACACAAGCGTACAAGACAGGTGGTGTGAATGGATGTATTCAGGTGCAATACATCTGGAAAAAGATAGCAAACTTATGTCACCATATCTTACTTTGGTTGCCAAGTATGTCAAAGACGAATGGGATGCAGTTTTCTCTAATTTGGTAAAAATGCCACTGAAAGCGTTTTATAAGCCACTCAGTTGATGTTTCAGAAGATAATGTTTTATACACGGAAGAGGGATATGATGCAGCAGATGAATCAGGTGAAGAAAATCGTGATGTTTTTCTGTGTAAGAAAAGGCTTCCGTCTTGCAACCCTACCTCATAGACCAGACATCTGGAGAATACAGGAGATTGTTGTCACATGTAGTAGGCAACCAATACTTGGCATAAATTCCTGCAGCACCTTCAGTGTTGTTGTAGGTCTCTTGGCAGCCTCCCTGACCAGTTTAAATCTCGTCTTTTCATTAATTTTGGAGGGACATCCAGTTCTTTGCAGCATCACTGTTGTCCCATATTTTGTCCAGTTTTTGATGTCTGCCTTCATTGTGTTCCGTGGTATATCCAATGTTGTGGAAAAGTTTTGTACTCTTCTGACTGATACCTTTCAGCAATGAGATCCCTTTGATACTTTGTAAGCTCTCTGTGAACCATGGCTTTTGCTGTAGCAGGCAACTGAGTAAATGTCAGGAAAATAAATTGATGGCAGGTGTGTACCCAAGAAGACTGAATGCTGAAAGGTGCTTCAACAAAGTATTAGTGTAAGGGTGTGCACATTTATGCAACCAGCTTATTGTACATTTTTTTATTTTTTCTGTTTTTCCCCTAACAGATTTGTTTGTTTTTCAATTGAATTGTACAGGTTATAGGCCACATTAAAGACGGGAAAAAATTTGAAATGATTTATTGTGGTCTCATTTATTTATATCACAAAAACCTGGTATTTTAACAGGAGTGTGTACACTTTTATCTACTGCAGCTTGACTAAATTAACCATTTGGGCACAGTGAATAATATGCTGATAAATACATTAAAAACTAAGCATATAAAATTTAGGGGACATAAACTGAATGGTGAATATTTAATAAGCACACAGTGGTTGAAACCGTAGATTAATATAAGGACCTGGGTATATGGGTAGATTCAGCTATGAGTTTTTCTAATTATATCAGCCAATTGATTAATGATAGTTATAGAACTGTAGGTTGCATAAAAAGATTTATAAAGTCTAGGAAATCAAAAATAATGATGTCATTGTTAGTTACATTAGACCCAAACATGAGTATGGAATAACAATATGGAAACCCTATAAGAAAACAAGCATGAGTAAACTGGAAAGAGTGCAGTAGAAATATACCAAGGGCATCCATGGATGTGAAAATGTAAGTTGTTATGAAAGACTAAAATATCTAAACTTGGGAGATCTTATTATTCAAGTATATAGGGCATTTAGGGACAGCTACCTCTGGGAATGTTTGGGGTTATCAAAAAGTACTAGAGAATCATCAGATAACCTATGTAGAAGATTCTATACGAATGAGAAGTGTACTAATTGGTTCTCTAACACAATAGCTGATACATGGAGCAGACTACCAAATTACATTAAAGCAAGTACTAGTTTAGATATTTTTAAGAACAACCTGGACACTTATTATGGAAACAAGTGATCTGAAATAGGGACTTCATTTGTCAGCAACCTGTGGGTCTTCGATCCGATATTGGATCCGAGCCGGCAACTTGTTTCATAGCTAATGGAACTGAGCTCCTAGCTCCTCCCCTCACCCATAATCCCCTGCTAACCCTCCATGACCTCAGATCTAGTTTGCCGTGCTTGTGGATGGCTGGATTTTTGAGCTCTTAGCAAATCTCGTCAGTTAAGTGTATTTTTCTTCCACTTTCTCCTATCGTTAACTTTAAAAAGTGTGTAAGAGTCAGGTTCCCTGTATTTTATATTTTTTTTATAGTTTTTTCCCTCCCTTCGCTGGTCGTTAGTGAGTGTGTGTGGGTTTGTGTTTTGGGGCCTGTGTGTTTGTGTAGTACTTGTTTTTTTTCCTCAAGTATGGCTGAGGCTCCAAAAGCCATTTTTTCAAAATGTACCGAGTGTGGCCATAAGCTCTCCCCGGCTGATGGCCACACTCGGTGCGTTCGGTGCCTTGGGGTTGAACACCTCTCCTCAGGCCGTACCATTTGTGCAACGTTCAACCCCAGGGCACTGAAAGAGCGGAAGTCGAAGCTGGTCCTGGTGGGACTTTTGCCCCCGGACTCGGCTCCAGCCCCCGCTCCTCCCATGGCACTACCACAGGCTGTGGTCATTGCCACTCCTGCCCCCCTTCCTCCGGCCGGGACTCAAACTCCCGCTAAAGTGCCGGAGGACAGGGAGGCCGGCTAAGAGGGAGAAGCACCACAAGCGGCGGGCCGAGGCCTCCGCTTCAGCCCCGCCAGCTAAGCGGGCTTCTCCCTCCACAGCTTCTAGGTCTCCTGCTCCTCGGCTCCGATCTCCTTGTTTCTCCCCAGGACCCGAGGAGGAGGATGCCCGATCTCCATCGAGGTCATTGAGGCGGCATTCCAGGCCTGCCTCGGTGGCCTCATCGAGATCAACTTACAGTATGTCAGATGCAGACTTGGACCGGATGATGCGAAGGTTCATCCAGGCCCAGCTGCAGATGGGAGTGCTCTTGCCTCCCCCCCTTTGGGGGGGAGCTCGACACCCTTGTTTTGCTCCAATTACTCCTTCTCCGAACCGCTACCCGAGTTAGGAGCGTTCGGAGCCGGGCAGCGTCGGAGCCGGGGGTGGATCGGCGCCGACAGTACTTGGTACTTTGGATCCAACCCTGCCCTCGACTCTGTTGGATCCGACCTCTCGGAGCCGTGGGCCGAGCTTCGGATCCGAGGGATTCAGTGTGCCTTCGGCTCCGTCCAGGTCTGATCACACTGGTCTTTCGGATCCGATGGTCTCGGCGCCGGCTCCGATCCTTTCATCGGATCCGAGTGGGAGTCGGCTCTCGAAGCCCAGGGAGAGCGGTTCACCCTCGACCTTCGATGTTGTGGAGAGGGCTCTGTTGAGAGCATCCGGACCCCCGGCCCTTGTCTTGGCTCCACCCTGCACTCCCTCTCTGCTGGGCCAGGCTTCCATCACCCGGCCACAGGGATAGCCTGCTTCGATGTCCCAGGTTCTTCCATTGGAACAGGATGTTGCTGGCGAGACCTCCTCGGACAGCCCCCCTGAGGAAGTGCCTCGCAAGCACAAGTGGAGGCACATGGACTCCCCTGAGTCCTTAACTGAGGACATGGACTTGGATGAAGGGGAAGGCTCCCCAGAATCACCCCCTGAGGATGTCTCCTTTGGAGACATCATGGAAATGCTTAGGATCAGAGGTGGGTTGTCTGCCCCCAAGGCTTCCTCCGACGAGTCCGTGTTTCTGGAGGCATTCGAAGCAGGCCCGTCTACCTCTTGGGTGTCCCCTCCGGCCGACCCCCTGGTGGATCTTATTACCACCAGGGCGTGGAAGGACCCGGACACCATGGAGCCAGTCCCAAAACACTCGGACAGGATACTGAGCCCCCCACCCCCCGCAGACCGGTCACACTGGAGCAAGGGTCCCCCCGTAGATGCCATGTTGGCGGCGGCAGCCACGAAGAGGGAACTAGGTCAGGAGAGCCCCTCAGTCCATCCACCGAGCAAGGAGTCCCGCTCGATGGATCGCTTAGGGAAGCGAGTTTTTAGTTCAGCGACCTTTTCGGTAAGGTCTCTGAACTATATGGCACACATCATCAGGATGCAGCGGGATCTTATCAAAGAATACGCTGCCCCCCCCCCCCCCCCCGAGTCCATGTTGGCGGAGGACAAACAGTTGAACTCCACCCGAATGGCCACTCTGAGATCTATTTCAAATACCTCTATGCGGCTATTGTCCCACGCCACAGAGGGAGCCGCTTGAGCTAGCGGAGCGGGCCTTGTCATGAGACGTCAGGCCTGGCTCCGGCATTGTGACTTTGCGGAGCCTTTTAAAGCGTCCTTTGTGAATGCCCCTTTCGATGGTTCTGCCCTGTTTGGCAAAACGGTTCGTGAGACACTAGTCCAGAGCGAGAAGGACGGGAAGACGTTGTTTGCCATCGGAGTCCGCTTCTCTGCTCCCCAGCGGTCCTTTTCGAAGAACCAAAAGGGTCAGAAGATGTGGTTCCGGAAATCGCAACACTCCCAACCAGCTCCGGACAACCGGTCCTTCCGTGGCAGAGGAGGACAGGGAGGACGCCGCCCCAGGGGCAGAGGGGCACCGAGGAACTTTGGGTCCAGAGAACCTTTCTCTGACCGGCCCACGCAGCAGCCCTGAAGGGTTGCCTGGTTGCTCCACTCTGGAGGCAGTCAGGGGGCGCTTCTCGGAGCACCTAGCAGCATGGGAGTCCATCACGACAGACCGCTGGGTGCTTCGAATTATATCCAGAGGGTACAAAATTCCAATACTTCATGTCCCTAAATTCAAGAACCTCCCCGATGTACCACCCGATCAGAGGGAGGCTGCAGCCGCAGAAATTCAGCAGCTGCTAGAAAAAAGAGCCATCCAGCCCATCCCCCAAGACCAGCTCAGATTAGGGTTCTACTTCAGGTTCTTTTTGGTGCCAAAAAAGACGGGGGACTCTAGAACAATTCTAGACCTGTCCCGTTTGAACCTGTTGGTAACCAAGGAAAAATTCCGAATGGTCACTCTTCAATCTATTCTCCCCCTTCTAAGGGAGAACGATTGGATGTGCTCTATAGACCTCAAGGATGCGTACTACCACATTCTAATGGACAGGCGATCCAGGAGGTTTCTCCGCTTCTGGCTGGGAGCTAGTCACTACCAGTTCAGGGTCCTTCCCTTTGGCCTCAGCACAGCCCCCAGGGTGTTCACCAAGGTGTTAGCAGTGATAGCGGCCCACCTGAGACTCCAGGGAATGCAGGTCTTCCCATACCTGGACGACTGGCTCTTGACCGCCCCAACAAGGCATATACTTTGCTCAGCCAGAGATTTCTTTCTCCACCTAGCCCCCCAATTAGGTATCACAGTCAATGCCGACAAATCTTTTCTGGCCCCGACACAAGTCATAGAATTTATAGGAGCCAGAATAGACACCAGAGATCTTCAAGCCTTCCTGACGTTGGAACGACTACGGAATTTGCAACTTCATGTGCGGGCCATCCTCCAGTCAGAAGCACCACCAGCGGAATTGGTCCTGAGGGCACTGGGCTCCATGGCGGCAGAGATAACGCTCCTTCCATGCGCCCGTCTGAACATGAGGGTACTGCAGTGGACCCTTCTAGTACAATGGTCCTTTCTGTCCTTTCCTCTCCATCACCCCATCGCTATCAGCAAGGCTTGCAGGAGGGCCCTATTATGGTGGCTTCATGCTCCGGATCTCCATACGGGCCGACCCTTCTGCACCTCTCCCCTTCTCACCATGGTGACCACGGATGCCTCCCGCCTCGGGTGGGGGTGGGGGGGGGCATTATTCAGGCAGGACCATCCAAGGCACGTGGAACGATACAGAAACCTCCCTGCATATCAACGCTCTGGAGATGAGAGCGGTGCTGTACGCATTGCAAGCACTTCAGAATCTCCTCCTCGTAGGAATTATTGCAATTCAGTCGAACAGCATGTCTGTTGTCTAGTACATCAACAAACAGGGGGGAACCGGGTCTTACCCTCTATGCCGCGAAGCCATGAGAGTGTGGGAATGGGCGATTTCCACCAACTGCTTTCTGATTGCAACGCACATTCCGGGGCAGGCCAACATCCTAGCGGACAAACTCAGCCGCGCCCTTCTTACCCCTTACGAGTGGTCTCTCAACCCACTAGTAGCGAAGCAGATATTCGCAATATGGGGGCAACCATGCTGCGATCTTTTTGCCTCTCCCTCAAACACCAAATGCAACAATTTCTTTGCTCTGATTCCCCCTGCAGGGGAAACTCCAAGAGACGCTCTGGTGCATGCTTGGCCGCCCGGTCTACTTTATGCCTATCCTCCTCTACCCCTGATGCTACAGCTCTTACAGAAAGTCTCGCGGTTGGGGAGCAGGATGATCCTCATTGCCCCATTCTGGCCTCGGCAAATTTGGTTCCCTTACCTGTGGTCTCACCTAGTAAATCCCCCCTGGATTCTGGATCCCAGTCCGGATCTAATCTCCCATCCGTCGGGCTTGCCGACCCCAAATCTGGACAGTCTGAAGCTGACAGCTTGGTTGCTCCAGTTCCACTCCTAGTTAGGACTCTCGGTATCTCTTCACCAGTCAAAGCCATTCTCGTGGCAGCGCATAAACCTTCCACCAGGAAAGTGTACCGCAGTAAATGGAAACGTTTCTCTGTCTGGGCGGAGCATCATAATCTATATCCCTTTACGGCCCCTCTTCCATCCATACTAGACTTCCTAACCGGACTTTTTCAGGAAGGCGCTAGTTGCTCAACTGTTAAAGTACAATTGGCTGCCATCTCCCATTACCATGTGGGACATGACACAGGGCCCTTAATGTTGGCCAAATTGTGTAAAACCTTTCTCAAGGGCACCTTTTTGCTCAGACCCCCTATAAAAGAAGCCGTACCCCCTTGGGATCTTTCACTAGTTCTTCAAGCCCTGACTGCTCCACCATTTGAACCTGCGCTTCAGTGGATCTCAAATACTTGTCCTGGAAAACAGCATTCCTTGTAGCCATTACTTCAGCGAAAAGAGTTTCGGAGCTTCAAGCCCTTTCTGTGAAACCTCCTTACTTGATTTTTCATCCGGACAGAGTGTACCTCAGGTCCAATCCCTCCTTCCTTCCCAAAATAGCATCAGAAACCAATATAAATCAATCCATAAATCTACCGGTCTTCTTTCCTAAATATCAGAATAAAGGAGAGTACAAGCTGCATTCATTAGATGTTCATAGGCAGCTGCGTTTTTATACTCCTAGAACTGCTGGTCACAGGCAATCCAACCAGCTGTTCATTTCCTTTGCCAAATTTAATTTGGGGAAAGCAGTATCAAAAATCTCCTTGTCAAGCTGGATTTCCCAATGTATTCTTTTAGCCTACCAAGCTTCTGGGAGACCCGCACCTGAAGGAGTTTGCGCACATTCCACTCGTTCCATCTATACTTCTGATGCCTTCAAATCTAGAGTTCCGTTGGATGATATTTGTTTGGCAGCCACTTGGGCCTCATCTCATACCTTTATTAACCACTACAAACTGGACGTAATTTCTAGAGGGAGAGCATCCTTTGGCTCTGCGGAGCTCCGCAATATCCTTCCATGATGGCCACCCAAGATTCAGGTAGCTGGGGACTCTGTCCCACAGGTTGCTGGCAAATTAAGTCCCTACTTCAGATTAAGAAGTTATGTACTCACCATAACGTTCCATCTGAGTAGGTGGCTTCATTTGTCTGCAACCATCCCCCCCTCCTTCCCCCTGGCCTTCAAAATGGATCTATGTGAGTTGTTTTATTGGAATACCCGTTTTGGGTATCTTTAGAGGGGCAAACTTGATCTGAGGTCATGGAGGGTTGGCAGGGGATTATGGGTGAGGGGAGGAGCTAGGAGCTCGGATCCATTAGCTATGAAACAAGTTGCCGGCTCGGATCCGACATTGGATCCAAGACCCACAGGTTGCAGATAAATGAAGCCACCTACTCAGATGGAACGTTATGGTGAGTTCATAACTTCTTATTCTGGTATATTGGCAAGCTAGAAGGGCATTAATGCCCGTGCTTGAAATATTTGCATGTATGTATTCTTCCATGTTTGCACTTTGAATGTTCAAAAGCATTTAAAGTAAGTGAAGAATGATTTTTTGCATACACCCAATATGTTAAGATCAGGTTTAGTTTACAAAGGGTAAGTGTGTGTTTCATTTATTGGTACACATTTATTCTTGAATTATTTACTTTAAAAAAAAAAAATAAAGTGAGGGAAATGTTTATTAATTTCATTGTATATTTTACATAGTGCTGTATGTCATCTTTTGATTTAATGTCAACAGTAAAGCAATCCAGGGTGTTAACTTTCATTTTCACCACCACACCCCAGGATCATTAAAGTTGAATAGAAAAACATCATCACCGTAGACTTAACTACTAGGATGATGTTGCTCCTACCCTATACTAATAAAATGCAAATAACTATGCATATCTGTTCAGTAAATATGAGCGGGTTTAAAAAATATATATTAAAAGTTGTAAGATTGTATAAAAAAAACCATTTTATTGTTTCAGGAAATACGCCTCTTCATGCCCAAACATAGGCAAGTTTTGTATATAGACACATATATAAATAGATGAATAAATAGATATAAAAATATATATTTGTAGATATTCACTAAGTGGTTGTCTCCTTTTCACACTCCTCTGGGAAATGAAGAGGTGTATTTTTTATAGCTTCATCTGCAGGTATTATGATTTTGACATGTAGTCAGATTGTACAGGCAAAATTGTAATATTCAGAGGTTATATTGAAGTAAGCCCTGCCTACGTCCTTTCAGGATATGTTCCAGGTTCAGGAATGGGATTCCAGTCATATGGCTATGATGTGTCTTAGAGTAGTACCTCCTATTGAGATGATTTGCATGGAAACTTAATGTCAGAAATGGCCAAGAAACACAGTTGTCATAGCAGAGTAGATGTAGCACAACACAGAACTTCGTTGTGAAAACAGTTGCTATAGTTTTTTAATCCATCACTAGTCAACAGTACACATTGAATAGCAAGGGCACATCATCTATGTCAATACTGAGCTTGCAGCATACCTACACCATGACCAGCTTTACTGCCATGCTGATCTGTACTGTGTTAGTTTGACTTACTGCCATTTTGAGCTTATGGGTTCACTGTTCTGGCCGTCAGTGTTTTGAACATTCCACATTCAAATGTAGAACCACTTTGGAATGTTCTAAAAGAGCATCTTCATGCCCAGTAGTTGAGTGCTCACACAGCAACATCTCAAAAACTTTGATACAGAATTGGATCAGCTGCAAGCTATTTTAAGAGTCCTTGTTTGTGCAAGAACAGGATGGGCTCTTAAGTCAGAAAAAACAGTGCAGAGTTGTCCAGGAAAAGATCCGAAATGTATTTATGCCAGAACAACAATGCAGCTAGGAAGACTTGAATGACAGTATGCTGCATTTTGACCCAAGGCACTCAAAAATCTAACCTTCAGGTTGCAGGTAAATACTGTAGACTCTGTTCCTATCATAATAAATCAGAGAATCGAATCAAGTTATTGTATGATCGTAAATGTATACTTTATAAATTTCAAAAATATTTTATGCAGACTTTCTCTGAACACCTCACCAGATGACCAGATCACTTGAATCTATCAGTCCATTCAGTATTTATCCTTATATTGACTTACTGATGAGGATAGAAACAAACCGTCATCAGTCACAGTCAGTATTTACATAGATTCATAGGTGTATAGTAGGCTAATGAGCACTACAGCCCTTATAAGCCTAGTCTTGCAACCCAAATGTGACCAACAAATCTGATTAATATTGGTTGTGATTTACCAACTGCCTCTACCTGTCTAGGCTAGGACTCCAAGCTTTGTTGTGCTCCTGGAAAGTGAGCAAGAGGCAATATGTAGTACATGAGGTTTACTCAAGAGAATACTGGTTTGCTGGGTTGGCACTCTGCAACATGGACCTGTGGAAAACAGTGGGTGGGAAGAGTACATAAATAGCTTATACAACGGTCAGTAGCAATGAAAGAGGAGAGGGATGGGCTTTGGGAATCAGATTATCATAAGGGGTGAAGACCAGAGACAAAGCTTTATAAAACATCAACATCGAAAAGTGTGAGGGCTTGTGTAGTTCAAGCAGGATAGCTAGAGAGGTATCCAAAAAATACAGGCAATATTGGAGCTCTTTCAGAAACTTTTAGCTTAATGTGTTAGTTGGTGATGAGACAGACACAGAATGCAACTTTAAGCAGGTAAAAGATAAGCAGAATATAAAAGCACTGAAGTACAATCTGGAGCAGAGACAATTTTCTCACTGTTGACCTTCTACTACAGTTTTAAGGCACTAGAGTATACAGAAATTTACCAGTAACACTGTTTATGAAAAACATGCAAGCAATAATAAATGACTAAGGCTCAAAATCAGGCAGTAGTTGTACACAGTTCTGCAACAATCGTGAATTAAACTAAGACTATGGCCTAGCAGGGTGTAAAATACAAACAGAGAGCTTTTACAAGTAATTTTACTTGTGGAAAGAGAAGTGCAAAATAATGCAGAAACACAATCTTCCAACAAGGGCTAATAAGAATACAAGACTAAGATCCCAGAACAAACAAAAAATGCATACAGTGGAACAGAGCAGATAAGTACAAACTAGTATTATCACACAGATCACTATAAAGACAACCTAAATATTTAAGCATAATTTAAATAATTAAAATAATTAATTCTCTTTCCCTTTTTTGAAAAGCTAATTACTCAAAAGTTCCACACCTCTCCAAGTACTGGATAAAAGACAATCTGTAAGAAAGAGTACTGAATCAGGTCACTATGGCTCACACTGATAGAGATCAGTGGTTAAATCATTATCGCAATGTATTGGATTTCTAGGTGGTGGTGCTGTGTTAGCATTGTCGCCTCACAGCAAGACGTTGTCCCGTTCGATTCTCAGCCAGAGTGTCTTCTGTGGTGACATGCGTGAATGGGCGTACCTTCGTTGAAGGTTGTGCATTAGGGCCGGCAACTCAGCACGTAAAAATCAATTGCCAATTATTAGCGGACCGGAGTTCCGCTGTGGCGACCCCTAACCGGGAAAAGCCGAAAGACACAACAACATTGGATTTCTAGTCTGTTTTTCAAGAAGCCTGACAAAATCTTAGTGTGTCCACTTTAGGCATACTTTGTCATCCATAGTGTTAAAGCCCAAAAAAATCCAACCTAGAATTGACATTGTATAGGCCCGTACTATTAAACACAGGCTGTAAAATATTTATGGGACTATTGATACTAGATTGCAGAGTCTTCTCTGTACAGAAATTCATAAAGGTCACAGTGGCTTTGTGAAAAATTGCCATATATTTGATATTCATAGAATTGTGTTTTTAGTTCCATAGTCAAGAACTCATCATTTCTCAGGTCCTGTCTGGATACTAGAAGAGCAGGACTGATACCTTTGGCACCCTCCTGTCACAGCAACAAACTCCTGTAAAGCTTGAGCTTCTTCCTACTCATAAACCCCCATACTGTAATTCCACCAGATATTGTTGCTTGTGAAAGATGACAACATCTCTTGTCAGAGCTTGAATGGGGGGTTGTTTAAATTGCTTTTTCTGTAGTGTTTTTTTTATATTCAGATTAATGCTTTTGCTTTATTTTGGAATAGTTATTGCATCTGATATTATCCATTTCATTATTCCTCATGACTGGGTCTTTGGATCTGATATCGGATCCAATCCTGCATTACCCAAGACATAGAACCAAGGCTTGAGCTCCTCCCTCTCCCATAATTCCCATTTCTTTCCTGTCCAAGTGACTCATTTGTAGTGCAACAGATGGAGCAGCTAGAGGGTCAGTATCAGTAGCTATATATAAACAAGCCTGGCTGCAATTGACCGACTGGACTACTTCAGAACAACATTTATTAATACCCCATTTGACAGTGCTTCTCTGTTCAGGCAGCAAGTGAAAGACTGGCTGTCCCCCTGTAAGCAAGTGGGGAAAAATGCTCAGTGTTGCTGGGATTAAGTTCTCAGCCCCAAAGGACTTTTCAGCACAACCAAAAAGAGGCTAAGAATTTTTCGTTCCACAAGTCCCAACAGTTTCAGAGACAGCAGCTGGATAGGAACTCTTGGGGTAAGGGAGAGTTTGACTGGCTGCTGATCCAGAGGTAGAGGTGGTCCAAACAGTCAAGGAGGTAGGGGATCCTTTCAGGGATTTTGCTCCTATGATCCCTGAAGGGTTGCCAGTCTGCACCCCTGTGCAAGGAATCCGTGACGCATCTAGTTTGCATATTCCAGTATGACTGGCCATCATGTCAGATTAATGGGTAGAGAGAATTGTATCCAGATATTCATTTCCTTTTCCATAACCCCCCCCTCCAGTCAATTGGTCTTCTCTCCCTACAGTTCCACCCAGACAGAGAGGCAGCAGAAAAAGAGGTGCAAGCATTTCTCCCAGAAAGAGCCATCCAGGGGTCCCAGAAGAACAAAGAGGATTAAGATTTTACTCCAAATTCTTTTTAGTGCCCTAGAAGACTCCGGACCTTACGCCAATGTTGGATCTCAGTCACCGGAACAAGCAAGTAAAAAGGAAACTATACAGATGGTCGTGGTGCAGTCAGTCCTGTAGTGTCTAATGGCAGGGGATTGGATGTGCTTTGTGGACTTCAAGGATGCTTATCTACACATCAAAATAGACACAGCTTCCAGGAGGTACCTTTGCTTCCTAGGAGGAGCCAATCATTTTCAACTTCTGGCCCTGCTGTTCAGCTTCACTACTACCCCCAGGTGTTTACCAAATGCATGGCCCAAGTCTCAGTGCACATACGACTTCTAGAGATCCACATTTTCCCATTTTTAGATATCTCACGAGAAACCTTCAGCAGTGTCCATTCTGAAGGTGCTGTTCTTGATGGCTGCCTCCATATAACTGGCACCTCAAGGCAGTTTCAGAATGAGGATTCTGATGTGGATGCTTCAGATGTAGTGGGATCAAGCCTTACAGACACTTGTGCACGCAATTAGTTTGTCAAGTGCTGTTAAGAAGAGACTACAGTGGTGGAATAACCTTAGAAATCTGTCACTCTGGGCTCCTTTTACCAAATTGATCCCCAATTCTACAGTCACCAAGGACTTTTCTTCCCTTGGAGATGGGAGTAGTGGTGGTAGGCATTTCATGTTTGTGGACTATTGGAAAAAGTATCACTACAGATCAGTGCTCTTGAGAGGAGAACAGTCCTCCTAGCATTACAGGCATTTAAGGACCTGCTCCCTCAGAGTGTGTTTGTCATACATTCCTAATATGGCATTAGTATGGTGCATCAACAAGCAAGGGGGGTCCATTTCTACCCACTGTGCTGAGAAGATGTGAGTGTTGGAGAGTACATTGGAATCTCACCAGTTTTTAGTGGCAATGCATGTACCAAGGACATCCAAATAATTGTGGATAAACTGAGAAGACAAATCCTTCTTCCCCACGAATGGTCCCTCAAAGTAGTCTAATGTATATTCAGGAAATGAGGCAACCTTGCAGACTTGATTCACTGTTCAGTACCAAATGCTCTTTATTTTTTTTTACCATATTCCTCTAGGAAGACAGTTACCCAGGGATGCATTCTCCAAGATTACCCCCCCATCTTGTTTGCACCACTTCCCCTTTCCCTCAATCCCAAGACTTCTACAGAAAGCCAGGAAATATAAAGCTAAGATAATTCTCATTACATCATTCTGGCCTTGTCTGATACGATTTCCCCAGCTGTGGCCACATCTAAAGAAGAGGCTCGTGTCTGTTCTGCTGTGCTGTGCTGTCCCGCCCTTCTGGGCTACCTCACCTAGACATTAGCTCCCTGAATCTAACTGTTTGGTTTCTCCAATTCTCTGACGGCCAAGGACCCTCGTATCCCTCCAGAAGTACCTAATCCTATGACAGCCTCCCAGAAAAATTCTACCAAGAAGATTTACAAAGGCAAATGTAACAAATTTGTTTTGGGGCTCAGAATAAGCATATCTTCCTAACTTTGGTGTAATTGGGGTAGTTTTGACATTTTTGACTGAGCTTAATAACAGGGATTCTAGTTATTTGTCAAAGTTCTTTTGGAAACCATCTCATCCTTTCATGAAGTGTTTACAAATCATTTAATGTGAAGTTGTTCAATCTCACCGTTCATTCTTTACTGATGGGTCGGCTCCGATACGGCCATTTGCAAAGCTTGAGGTTTACCAGTAGCTCCCAAGTCCCTTATATCCCATGATGCATTGCTGGAATTACCTCAGATCTGGTTTGCCGCGGCACAGATCAGAGGTTCCAGTTTGCTTGAGCCATTTTTTTCATCAAAATAAGCATTTTCGCAAGTTATTTAAATTTTTTTTCTATTTTATTCCATAGTTAGAGTAGTTTGTGTAGCTTCTTACAAACTCCCCTTTTCCTTTCTGTATTATTAACATAGTTTAGTAGTTTGTAGTGGTCTCGTGTTTCAGCCTAGTTGATAACTTACTTATAGATGTATAGCATTTAGCTAGTGTTGGCCCTTCTTCTTTTGGGCCATTATTTATAGTGTGTGTGTGTGTATTTTTTTTACAGTTATATCTGTAAATTTGGCTGTTCGCTAGGCTTTTTGTGCTTTGAGCCTAGGTGTGGTTCCTTATATTATATACTGAGTGTTTCTTATTAGGCCTTTTGTGCGCTTTGTTGCTGTTAAGCCTAAGGCATTTGTTGTTTGATTGTTAAGCCTAAGGTATTTGTTTTTGGGATATGTCTGAGGACAAGGACAAGCACCCAAAGTCTGGGTTTAAGAAATGTCCAGACTGCGGGCAAAAGATGTCTGTGACTGATAGCCACGTTCAGTGTGTCTATTGCTTAGGTGCTGTACATTTGCAGGAGTCCTGCAGTATTTGCCACTCCTTTTCCTCTAGGGTCTTATTGGAGAGGAAAAGAAAGTTAGTTGACAGAGGCTTGCTGAAGCATCCATTTTCTGAAGCATTGAGTGCCCATGATGGGGCCAGCAAGTCCTCCAAGTCCTTGAAGTCTTCAGGGGACTCCAAGGGATCTAAAGTGTCTAAAAAGTCCAAGAAAGTGGAAGCTCCTGGGACATCGGCTCCACAGATCTCTGAGCCAGCTGTGTTTTCGTTTCGGAGCTGGCCCACAGCACTGGAGCCGGTATCTGAGAGACCTGCATCTCCACTTCTTCAATCAGCACTGTCTGTGCACTCCTCTAGGTCTTCTGTCAGCCTCTCGGATTTGGATATGGACTGATTGGTGCAGAAGCTCTTATGGGCACCAGGCCTTGCTAAATTGTTGTCTGCTCCAACCCTAGCATCTGAACCGAAGACCACTACCCCAGATTTGACTGCTCCTCTGAACCATACTGGAACTTCGGAGCCGGAAGGGGCCGACCTGTTGATTGTGGAGCCTTTGGAGCCGAGAGCTGCTCCGGTGTCCTCGGTTCCATCTACTCTGATGTCCTCGGTGCTGACCGGGGACTCTAGGAGCCTGCACTCTCCTGTTGGGTCTGGAGAAGATAGTTGCACCGACTTGTCTGTGCCGACTCTTCCTCTCTGGGCTTCGGCTCCTCCCTCCAGCTCAGAGCCCACGGCCTCGGTGCAGGATGGGCTGGCTGTTCCTTCAGGTCCGTCAACTCCTTCTCATCGGAGCCATGATGCCTTCGAAGCCATGAGGAAAGCCTTTTCCCCAAAGACATCCTTGACACCAGGTCTGGCTTCCTCTTCCCCAAAGCACCAGTGTCAGCTTCTGCTTCCATCGTCCAGACTAGGCATAGAGACCCTGAGCCTCATGTAGCCCCACAGGGTGCCCCCTGCTCTTCTGAGACCTCCCCAGAGGCTCCCACAGAGGAGGTTCCCAGGCAGAGATTGTGCAAGAGGTGACACTTGGACTCTCCCCACAGGAGTCTTTGACATTTGACACTGACTTGGATGAGTCAGAAGCGTCCCCACGATCCCCCTCTAAGGATATCTCCTTTGTGGAGATACTCGAGATCCTTAGGCAGAGGGGTGATTGGCAGCCCAAAAGCCCTACTGAGGATGAGTCAGTTCTCCTGAAGGCTTTTGTGTCTCAACCTTCCACCTCTTGGGTGTCTCTGCCCTTCGATGAGCTCATGCAGCTGGTCTCTCGAAGGGCGTGGGAGTCACTGGAATCCATGGAGCCTGTCCCTTGGAGGCCTAACAAGTTTATTTCTGCTCCCGTAGATGAATCCTTTTTGTCCAAAGGAGTCCCTGTTGATGCCATGGTGGTGGCGGCAGCCACCAAAAAGGAAATGTGTGAGACTTCCTCGTCTATCCATCCTCCTAACAGAGAGTCCAAGATCATGGATAGATATGGGAAACGCATGTTTAGTTCAGCTACTTTTACGCTCTGATCTATGAACTATTTGACCCATTTCACTAGGTTGCAAAGAAATCTTAGGGAAATACTCTTCAGGGTACTGTAGCTGCAGGGGCTTCCAATAAAGTTGACGCCCAGCTTGCTACCCAAATTTCCTTTGTGAACTCGTCCATGCGTCTCATATCATATGCAGCTGATGGGACGAGTAGGGCAGCGGGTACAGGAATTGCTCTCAGAAGACATTCCTGTATGGGCTTGTGCTCCTTCGCAGAGCCCTTTGTCTTCATTCGTGAGCACCCCTTTTCATGGCTCATCTCTCTTTGGGCCTAAAGTGAAGGAAACTTTGACCAGGTGTGAACAGGAGGGAAAGATGCTGTCTGCCGTCAGTCCGTTTTTCCACCTCTACTCGGCCTTACCCCAAAGGCCAAAGGGGAGGAAAGATGTGGTTCCAAAAAGCCCAAGGAGCCTTTCAGGACACATGTGGTGAACCTCCCTCTAGGGGCAGAGGAGGTGGTAATAATGGAACACGCTGCCCTCACAGCAGAGGGGGTCCGCACCACCAGGGTGACAGAGATCATTTCTCTGGTCAACCCTATCTGCGCTCCTGAAAGTAGGCCCGACTGTCCTGCTCTGGAGGCAGTCAGGGGTCACTTATCATTATACCCAGATGCCTGGCAAGATATAACAAACGACAGCTGGGTACAAAATATTATTTCCAGAGAGTATTTCATACCGTTCTCCACTCCACCCCCATCCGCAAGGAGAATCCCGGATGTTCCACCCAATTACAGGGAACAAGCAACTATAGAGGTCCACATGTTGCTAGAAAAAAGTCATCCAGCCAGTCCCAGCAAGCCAAACAGGATCCGGAACTTACTCAAGATTCTTTTTGGTTCCAAAGAAAACAGGGGACTGGACACCCATTTTGAACCTCAACAGACTCAACCAATTTGTGAAGAAAGAGAAGTTCCCGATGGACACGCTACAGTCTATACTTCCCTTTTTAGGGAAAGACAGTTGGATGTGATCGATAGATCTCAATGATGCGTGCTACCACATAAAATAGCCAGGCCATCCAGAGATCACCTGCGTTTCCAGCTGGGAGCCAATCATTATCAATTTCGAGCCCTGCCCTTGGGTCTCACTACAGCCCCCAGAGTGTTCACCAAATGCATGTCAGTGATCACAGCACCTGAGGCGTGTAGGATTCCAGGTATTTCCGTACCTAGACGATTGACTCCTTACCTCCACCACCAGGCATCAACTGATTCAGGCAAGGGAATACACTCTGACACTCTGCAATCTCTTAGGCATTACAGTCAACTCAGAAAAGTTTGCCCTGTCGCCATCGCAGCATATTGTTTTTATAGGGGCAAAGTTAGACACTTCAACCACCACTCTACGACTACCAATTGAGAGATTCTTTCTTCTTCGCCAGCATGTCAGCTCATTGGTATCGAAAGACAGAGCACCAGCTGCAGAAGTTCTAAAAGTATTGGGTTTGATGGCTGCAGCGATCTTGGCCATACCATTAGCAAGGATGCATATGCAGAGGCTTCAGTGACTGCTGTTCACTCAGTGGTCTTATCAGGAACTCCCAGTGAATCACACGATTTTAATTATGAACACTTGCAAGAGAGATCTCCAGTGGTGGTTGATGTCTCTTCATGTAACCATTGGATGGCCCTTTGTAACCACTGTGACCACGGACGCTTCCCTGATAGGGTTGGGGGGGGGGGCATTTTCAGGGAAAGACTGCCCAAGGCACATGGATGGATCAAGAGTCACATCTGCATATCAGTGTTCTGGAGATGAGAGCAGTACTTCTGGCATTGCGGTACTTCCAGGACTCTCTTCCTGTAAGAACGATTGCAGTTCAGACAGACAATATGTCAGTAGTCTGGTACTTGAACAAGCAAGGTGGAACCAAGTCGTACCCCCTTTGCCGCGAAGCCATCAGAGTTTTGCAGTGGGCTGTCTCCTTCCAGCGCTTTCCGTTGGCAAGGCACATCCCGGGGAGATCCAGCGTAATAGCAGACAAACTGAGCAGGGCTGTTGCCTCACGAGTGGTCCCTCAAGAAAGAGATTGCGGATAGGAATTTCCACAAATGGTGCCAGCCTTGCTGCGATCTTTTTGCCAGTCACATCAACATGAAATGCAGAAGCTACTTTGCCCTGATTTCCCCTCCAGTAGAACCCCCCGAGAGATGCACTAGTACACGATTGGCCCCTGGGTCTCCTCTATGCATTCCCCTCCTATCCCGTTGATGCCCAGATTTCTACAGAAAGCAAAATCTCTGGGAAGGACCATCATTCTTATAGCCCCTCATTGGCCTCAGTAGATTTCGTCCGTCGGGGAACCTCCATCCTTCCTTGCAGTCACTGAAGCTAACAGCTTGGCTGCTCCAGTTCCCCTCATAGCCAGGCTTCATAACTTTTCCAGTGAGACAAACCAGATCCTTTTGTCTTCCCATAAGCTGTCCACCAGAAGATTATATCTTAGTAAGTGGAAGAGATTTTCCATATGGGCTTCTAAGCAGAACATTGATCCGTATCAAGCACACTTGATGTCCATATTAGAATTCTTGACTATGATCTTTAGTAAAGGAGCGGCAGCCGCAACAGTTCGGGTCCAGTTGGCTGCTATATCTTAACTTTCATCTCGGGGCTAACGGGCTAAGCATAATGTCCCATAAGTTGTCCAAGGCCTTTCTGAAAGGAACCTTTCACATGAGGCCTCCAGTGAAAACCCCTTATTCTCCTTGGAATCTAAACTTTATGCTGTCTCGTAAAATTCTTCCCCCGTTTGAACCAGCATCATCTTGTGATCTAAAATTTTTATCGTGGAAAAAACATATTTCTGGTGGCTATTACTTCTACCTGCAGTGTGTCAGAACTTCAAGCTTTATCTGTCAGCCCTCCTCATTTGATTTTTCATGCTGATAGAGTCTCTTAGGACAACCCCCTCCTTTTTGCCCAAAGTTTGTTCGGAATCTAATATCAACCAAGTCATTGAGTTACCAGTCTTCTTCTCTAACCATTCCAGTAAATTGGAGTATATGCTGCACAAACTTGACATTCACAGACAGCTCAGATTTTATTTGGGCAGAACAAAAGATATTAGGAAATCAGACCAGCTCTTTGTGTCATTCTCTGAAGCCAGAAAAGGTAGACCAGTGGCTAAAACAATGCTTTCTAAATGGCTGTCCGATTGTATCACCTTTTGTTTATTCAGCTGCTAAGATGCCCTTATTACACACGATTAAAGCTCACTCAACCAGAGCAGTTTCTACATCTTCTGCATTCCAAGCCAAATTGCCTCTTGATAATATTTGTGCTGCAGCCACTTGGTCTAAACCTCATACCTTTATCACTCATTGCAAAGTTGATAAGGCCTCCAGGGGCAGGGCTTTTTTGCGTCTATGGTCCTGAAGAATGTACTCCCGTGAGCCACTTGAGATTGAGGGTGCTAGGGACGCTACCCATCAGTAAAGAATGAATGGTGAGATTAAACAACTTCACATTAAGAATTATGTACTCACCATAACGTTCCATGTGAGTTGTTCCATCTCGCCTTCATTCTTACGTCCCTCCCTCCTTCCCCCACCTGGCTGATAGTTGACCTGGGTGCTCAATTCTTCTTCCTCTCCATGGGAGGGTAGTTCACTTATGTGGCTAGAGTACACGCAGCAAACAAGATCTGAGGTAATTCCAGAAGTGCATCATGGGATAAGGGGCTTGGTCTTGAGCTACTGGTAAACCTCGAGCTTTGCAAACGGCCGTATCGGAGCCAGTGGATCGGCTCTGAACCCATCAGTAAAGAATGAAGGCAAGATGGAGCAACTCACATGGAATGTTATGGTGAGTACATAACTTCTTATTAGCAGCACATAATTTTTGCAAAGCCTTCCCCAAAGGTGTCGTCAATTTAAGACCTCTATTAACTAGGCCAGCAGCTCCTTGGGACCTAAATTATTTTGTTTTGGCAGCGTTAGCCAGACCTCCCACTGAACCAAAATGCTAAGCAAATGTTAAGTTTCGTTCATGGAAAACAGCCTTCCTGGTAGTCATCACTTCAGCAAGTAGAGTTTCTGAATTGCAAGCATTGTCATCACAATTTCGGTATATTGTCTTTAATAAAGATAGTGTCTTCCTTAGAGCAGAGCCTTCATTTTTGCCGAAAGTGGCATCCCAGATGAACCTGAGTCAGGATAGTCAATTACTGGTCTTTATACAAAGTACTGTAACAAAATGCAGTATTTTTTGCACTACTTAGTTGCTCACAGACACTTGCATCTCTGGGCCACACTAGAGTATTCAGGAATGACCAACATTTTGTTTTATTAGTTTTATTACAGCTAAATTGGGTTACAAGATCGTCAGTGTTACTTTGGCTAAATGAATCATGGATTATATTTCCTTTTGTCATATGCAGGGAGCTGGCGTTTGCCTGTGTGTCTCATAGAGTACATTCAGTCAGGGCTCAAGTCACATCCACACTTTTTTCTAGAACCTGCCACTGCAGGATATTACAACAGCTACTTGATCTTCCTTGCATTCCTTTGCTAAACATTGTAAAACGGATTTAGTTTCTACAGTTAGGGCTTCCTTTGAGACAATCATTTTGAAAAGTTTACTGGCATAGACCAGCCAGGTTAGCTAGGTTATCTGTCCTGCTGAATCAGTGTCTGGACAGAACCTGAGAAATACGTAAGTTATGTACTTACTGGAACATTAGATTTTTCTGGTCTCTGTCTGGGCACTTGAACTTCCTGCCCTCTATCCCTCATCACATTGCCCTGGCCTTGGAGATCTGTAGGTCCATTGGGGAATGTGTTTGGGGTGAATTCTTTAAAGTGTTTCTTGTCTGTAGTAGGTGTACTCGATCTGGAGGATGACGGAGGTCAGGAAATTCCAGTGTCAAGACAGATCAGCTGTTGGGATGATAACCTGATCAGTTGGCATATTGGTTAAGATGTTCACCTCCTATGCACAAGGAACAGAGTTTGATTCTAATAACTGGCCAATGCTTGTTTGGAGTTTGCATGTTCTCCCTCTTGTCTCTTAGGGGTTCCTCCCACCTCCGAAAAATGTGTTGTATTTCCATTTCAGACTCACCCAAGAATGGAGCTTTGGGCAGCAGCACAGGCTGTGGATGTGGGGGAAGAGTTGTATAGACCAACTACTTTGGGCATTAAGATAGAAGAATATGAATCAGACTGCATGTCATGGGAGGGATAGCCAATTGACTGTGTAAAAAATATGGCTCTAGGTGATTTGGTTGTGTTGACTAATGTTGCCAAATGGGCATGGATATTTGCTGGGTATAAGTGGGTTGAAGACCTGGCCTACTCTGTTCTATGCCAGGTACCCATGCTAATGGTGAGAGGGCTGTAAGTGCCCCTATTGACCAGAATGTGCCTGCCCCAGTTTGGGTTATCTGTGATAGCTCTGTTGAGTGAAATCTACATGTAAAACTAATCAATCTGCCTAACATGAACTAAGAATTGCTAGACTCAGTGTAGATTCACTGACAGGATGGAGTTTGGAAGTGGATGATATGGTGATAAGAAAGCAGGACATTCTCTGTATCCAGGAGATAAGATGGAAGGGCAGTGCAGCAAACCACTTGGCTGGGATCCAGAGTTTGTACTCAGGAGTATGACTTGCTAGAAATGGTGTGGGAATTGTGGTGAGAGAGGGTTCCAGAAGACAGTGAGGGATGTCATCAGAATTAGTGACAGACTCATGGCAGTCAGACTCCAACCTAATGATAGAGCAGTATTCATAATATCGGCTTATGTATCACAACAGGGTTGTGATAGTGAGAAAAAGAGTACATTCAGATAGCATTTGCAGGACCTACTACATAAAGCAGGACAGCATGAATTTCTGTTTTTAATAGGTGACCTGAATGCACATATCAGGACAGACAGAATAGGATATGATGGCTTCCTGGGTCTACATGGATAGGCAACAGGAATAAAAGAAGGAGAAGCCATTCTAGACATCTGCTTGTTAAATTGTTTGATAGTAATCAACACATGATTTGTAAAGAGAAGTAGTCACAAGATCACATACAAGAGTGGCAAATTGTACTACTTGGTAGACAGCCTCCTAGTAAGCAAAGGGCAATAGGGTTGAATTAAAGATTGCAAAGTCATCCCCACTAAAATAGTCATCCCACAGCATAAACCACTGGTTGCCACAGTCAGCTACAAGCAGTGGTCCAAGGAGGCCCTAAGGACAACAGAGACCATGCTGAAGACCTGGATGTTGACTGGAGAGAAAGCACAACTGCTCAATGAATTACTCAGGGCTGTAGCACCTCAAGAAGCAGAGGAAATAAATAGAGTACCCCTTCACACCCCTTACTTTTTAGCTTTTTTTCTCTACTCTTACTCCCTATCACTCTTGCTATCCAATTTCAGCTGCCCCTTTCTCATTTTCACTACCTACACTATCCAGTAGATGGCGATCTCCTCTCTGATTACTTCTCTGCTGCTCCTACTGCCTCTGATTACCCCTTTTTAGTCTGCAAGGTTAGGTTTTGGTCTTCTGATCTCCCTTAGTCTCTGTATATACCTTGCTGTCTATCTACCTCCCTGCTAACTGTAGTTTTCTTTTCTTACTGCTGTAACCTGCCTAATCCTTACCTGCTACACTTTCACCTATTTCTTCTCCCCTACTGTGTGTTTTACTGCCCTAATCCTCCTCAACTTTATTCATCCCACTGGTGCTTTATTGACTTCTCTCTTACCCCTTCCTTGATTATACTTTCTATTCCCATCATACTTACTGATTGTCTCCTTCCTAGCCCACCTTCAGTTGTTTCTGCCCGCTCCGTTCGCCCTGCGGGCTCACTCCGCTCCTCTCCCTACCCCTAATTCCCACCCACCCCCAGGGGTCCTTACCTTATAGCTCTCTGGACACACCCCCAATCCTTGCCTTCCAATCCTTCTCCTTCCACCCCTATTCCTCCCACCCCCACTTATACCCTTTCTTCACCTTACACTCCCACTCATTTCCATAATCTCCTTTCTTATTTTCTTTCACTTTGCGCTCCCATTATAACTTCACCTTATTTAACTCCTCATTCTTCAGTAGTATATCCCTCTCTACTTTCTCCACTCATACTTTCTCATATCTTTCTATTATACTACTACTCCTCTTACTATGGCTTCCTACCAGACTACCCAGCTCTTATTCTCACTCCTACTTCTTTCCACCCTATGCTCAATGTACCTCCTGTCCTACTATGAGAAACCATTTTATGTCCAACACTTCCACAAGAGCAAACACACGTCAACATTTCTCCTTCCACTTATCCCATACCCAAATATTTCTTCTACCCCTAATTATCATTTACCAAAATTTCATAGACTCACACACCTCAACTATGTCGCGCCTTCAGAGAACAAAACTAAAATACAAACCCTTCTAAAGATTAACCTCATAAACAAACCTACAAATCCATCCCTTCTAGATGGAGACATCCACCCTAACCCTGGTCCTACTTTCCCTTCTCCCCTAGTGTCTATACCTAAACTTAATAACACCTTCTTAATAGGCCATCTTAATATCCAAAGCATAAACAACAAAGTACCATACCTGCATGCCCGCCTTCATACTCAATCATTTGATATTCTCTGCCTTTCAGAAACCTGGCTAAAACCTACCACTAAAGACACTGAAATTATTCCCCAGGGTTATAATATAGTAAGACTCGACCGTCCCAACCGCAAAGGTGGTGGTGTTGCAATTCTTTTTAAAAATCATCTGAATATCACTACCCTTCCAAACTCTCCAACTCAAGATAACAAGATAGAAGCCATCATTGCTAAACTTCAATTAAATTCAAAAAAATCCCTTTATATCATCTGCATGTACCTGCCTCCTGGTAACAATATACCTATCGTCGAAAATTATCTTAGTTGGGTATCTGCTACTTATCCTCAAGAAACCATAATACTAGGCGACCTTAACATAGACTGGAATAGCATTAATGCTGAAAACCCTTCATCTCATATCAACCTTCATAGTTTTACCCAAACTGTTACTTCAACTACTAGACTAAATGAACATAGTAACAGAGAAAGCATTCTAGACTGGATACTTAAACAGAGTCGAACATAACTACAGAACAGGAACCCTGCCTGATGATGTTAGTGATCACTCTTTAACTTTCATAACTAGGGAAAAGACTGATTGTATTATCCCCCACATTATAAGAAAAGTACGCACCATCAAAAATTTTAATCCAGACCTGTTTCAGACTGAACTTGGGTTATGTAACTGGAACCCCTTAAAAATGCTTCCTCTTGAAAATGCGGTAATCTACTTTAATACAACTTTTTTATCCATTCTTGATAAACATGCTCCTGAACGTAGTATTAGAATGAAATCTAATTCAGCCCCTTGGCTCTCCCATGAAACTAAAAAACTTATTCTTAATAGAAATAAAGTCTGGGCCTCATGGAGATCCCACAGAAATAACCCTGACTTTTTACACTTCCGTCAGCTTAGAAATTTAACTAAAAAGGCAGTAATATCTGACAAAAAGAAATTCTACCTTGAACTACAGCAAAATTATCTTAATAATTCTAAACTCTTCTGGTCCTCAGTCAATAAACTCCTCTCCCCAGGAACCTCTAAAACACCTTCCCCAATTAATGCTGACCCTGACACCCCTCAACAAACTGCAGATGCTTTTAACTCTTTCTTCACTGAAACTATACAAACTCTAGTTAAACAACTAAATGCCAACAACTTCTGTCTACCAAGTAACCTAACTAACTCCTCCTTTAAATTCTCTCTACAACCTATCTCTACATCTTACATTTATAGACTCCTTCTCAAACTAAAACCTTGCACCCCCTCTGCTGACAAGCTCCCTTCACTATTTCTTCAAAAGGCTGCCAAGGTCATCGCATATCCTATATCTATTCTCATAAATAGGACCATCAAAGAAGAAATCATCCCTGATATCTGGAAGGCCTCTCATATCATCCCATTTCATAAAGGTGGAAATTCCACTGACTATTCTAACTATAGACCTATTGCTCTCCTCTCAGCCTTGGCAAAAATTATGGAAAAATGTATCCATCATCAACTTGTACAATATCTCTCTCTTCACAACATTATAGCAGACTGTCAACATGGTTTTAGACCACATCACAGTACTACTATTGCCTTGCTTTCCTTTGTAGACACTATTAATCAGAACCGTAACAACAACTTACTCTCTTCTGCCCTCTTCATTGACCTTTCTAAAGCATTTGATATGGTCAACCACACTTTATTAAGACTCTAGAATCTCTCTTTTGAGACCTCAGCCATTACATGGTTTAATTCCTATCTCATAAACAGAAAACAGGCAGTTCTGTGGGATAACCACATTTCTTCTTTTTTGCCTGTTTCTATAGGAGTTCCTCAAGGCTCTAGCCTTGGCCCACTTCTCTTTTCCCTCTTCATTAATGATCTTCAAACAATAATCCCTCAAGCTACATGCATTCAATATGCCGATGATTCTACGCTCATCTGCTCAGCATCTTCCACTTCAGAACTTATCTCTCTTACCCAAAATGTCTTTAATACCGTGGAAACATGGTTCTCCAGTCGACTCCTCTTACTAAATGCTAAAAAAACTAAACTTCTTCTCTTTGCCCCCACTTCCAGGACCTCCCCCTTAAACTTTAATATCTCCTCCAACAGTGCCACTATCATCTCACCTGACTCTACAACTAAATTGTTAGGTATTACCATTGATAATAATCTCTCTTTTGACCAACATATTAACAACTCTATAAAACTAGTCAACAGAAAAATAGGATCCTTGTATCAAATTAGACCATTTCTTACACCAGCTACTAGAACTAGGATCGCTCAGTCCCATCTTATTTCTACTCTTCTTTATGCTTCACCCATCTTTACCAACCTCAAGAAAAACAACCTTAACAAATTGGCTACCTGCTACAATAACATTGCTCGCTACTGGTAACCCCTACAGAACCCATCATTGTCTTAACCTGAAACTACTAGGCTGGCTTGAAATTCAAAACTATCTTGCTATCCATCAACTCATTCTGGCCCATAAAATACTGTACCAACCAAATAACACCCCTATACTCTCCCAACTCATCATCCCCTATAACAATCTAAACTCTCTCCGCTCTTCTAGTAAACTCTTGACTACTTCTATAAAATCTAATAACACTGCTGGTAACTCCCTATTCACCAATTCTGTAGGTACAAAATGGAATTTGTTGCCTACTAACATAACAATGATTTCCTCTCTGTCTCTTTTCAAACAAAATATTAAACGACACTTCCAAAATCACTGGCTTTGTTCCTGCTGTAAACCTGATTAACTTTCCACTAGTACTACTTATCTTAAACTATCTCTCTTACTCTTGTTTCACTCTATTCTCCACTGGGATTTTTCTTTTCTCCCCTTTCATCCTCTCCTTGCTTCTTTCCCTGTTAACTATCTTAACTTGCTGTCTTCTCCTCTAACCCTTTCATATTCCTTACTCCATTCTTATTGTTCTACTTTGTTACTTATTATCTTTGTATCTTTATCTCCAAGTATTTTTATTCCTGTATGATGTTATTTGGAATTTCTCTGTGTGTGGTAGTAATTAATTCATGTTATACTAACTTATTAGAAGAATTTTGAAGAATTTTGCTGTTTTTGTTATTACTAACCTGATTACTAAATGTCTTATTGTTATGTATGTTGATTTTTATGTATGTATAAATTTTTACTTCTTTGGAGCTTTTCTCCTCGGGCCTCTACTGAAAATGGAAATATCTCCAGCTAGACTAGCCCGGTCAACAAATGTAAAATAAAATAAAATTAAGAGTTGAAGAATGGCAGCACCTCAGGACAGCATGTCTGAGGGTTACAGAACTGATACGTGGACGAGCCAGGTATGGAAATAAGCTACATAAGGATAGGCTGGTGATGGGATGCAGAAGTCCAGGAAGTTGTCAAAAGAAAGGAGTGCAGGAAAACGTGGGAGATAGAAAAGACAGACCAGGCTAGGAAGGATTTCTGATTGGCAAACAGAGCCTAAGAAAGGAGTTGCAATAGCAAAGAACAAACATCAGAGGCATTCTACTAGCTTCTGGAAAATGACTCAGTAGAAGGCACCAAGAAACACTATGAGATTGTAAGGAAAAAAAAGAAAGATAAAGAAGATAGTTAGACACACCTCATAAGGGATGACAACAGCAACCTGCTCTCCAGTCCATAGAACATCAAAGGAAGATGAAAGGAGTATTTCCAGCAGCTTCTGAATGAAGAAAAACCCACTGAAGCTGTACTGCTCCAGCCACAGCCTACAATGACAGACGAGGAGGAACCTACCATAGAAGACATAAGAACAGCACTAAGGAAAATGAAGTCAGGGAAAGTAGCAGGCTCAGATGAAGTCACGGCTTATATGACAAAGATGCTGGGTGAGATGGAGAAAAATGGCTTCTGAGGGTACCTATAGCATATGGAGAGAGACATATCACAGATGACTGGAGAATCAGCATTATAGTGCCAGTGTTAAAGAACAAAGTGGGCATTCACTACTGTGAACAGTAAAGAGGTATCAAACTCCTGTCACATTGCATGAAATTTTTAGAGGGTGATTGATAAATGAATACACAGACTAGTAGAAAGTCAGATGGGAGATGAGCAATTCATATTCAGATCAGGATGTGGCACAACTAACCCAATGTTTGCAGTGATACAGATACTTGTGAAGAAGCTAGAAATAAGGAACGAGTCCAACTGGGCATTCCTATGGGCAGATAGCCTAGTATGAACCCCCTAGGGCAGATAGCCTAGTATGAACCTATGAACCTATAATTTAAAATGGGTGGCGAAAGCCAAACACATTCTGGCTAGGCTTGTAAATGCCCTAGGGCAGATAGCCTAGTATGAACCTATGAACCTACACTTGAAAAAGCATATGACAAGGTCCCAGGAAAGCTGATTTAGGCAGTTCTGCACTGGTTTTTAGTCCCAGAAACATTGGTGGAATTAGGGCATGCTACATTAAAGGAAGCAGTGACTCAAGTACAAACAATATTCAGCTCTGAGCCCACTGCTGTTCGGTACTGATGATGGACTACGTTAGGAAATAGATCAGAGGGGACAGATCAACAAAGTTGTATGTAGACAGCGCAGCATTGCAAGCAGACTCTGAGCAAGAACTTCAGCAAAGGGTAGAAGAATTAAATGTATAACTCAAGGCACTTTGGATAAAACTGAGTACACATAAGGCAGTTGTAATAGCAGCAAATGGTGGAAATCAGAAGAAGCTGTGAACTGAGAAGGGAAAACAGTAGAACAGGTTAACAGCTTCATGTGTCTGGGAGTGGTGGTTGAGGGAAAGCAAATTCTAAATCAGAAGGTCAAAGCTAAAATCAGAACAGCTGCAGCGAACTAGCATAGTGTCAGGTGTAGTGTATGACATAAGAATGCCAAAGAAGTTGAAAGGTAAGGTGTATAAAACAGTGGTATGACCAGTACTTCTGTATTATTCAGAAACCTGGGCAGTAAAGACAGAGCAGTTGAAGTTGGAAGTGATGGAGATGATGTACCTAAGATGGATGGTAGGATGCACACTGTTGGACAAACGAGGAAATGAGGACATGAGAGCAAAAACCAAAGTAGCTCCAATTGCAGAAAAGGTCAAAGGTAACAGCTTGCAGTGTATCAAGCACTTGTGCAGAAATACAGAACTCAGCTGGTGAAGATTTGTGAGGGAGAAGACCTGCAACAGTCAGGCGTAAGTGTTGCGGAAAGTAGTAGAGTGGTATTGAATCTTGAGAGATAGTTACAGTTGACACGATACCCCAACCCAATGTAGAAAATGGAAAAAAGGGGTCTGATGATGATGATGATGTTGATGACGACAACTTAGTCTTGAGGAGTTATAGCATGAGACATTATGGATAGGGTAATGCTTGATGAATTTGTTGCCAACACAAGAGGATACTAAAAACAACAGTCCTGCTGTTCCAGTCTCCGGACAAAGAACAGTGAAATATGTATCCATCCATCCACAGCCCCCTTTTTCCACATGGGGTCAGGGTGTCTGTTCAACAATTTCAGTCATCTAGAGCAGGGGTTTACACTGCCTGGTAGCTAGCCATGCAATATTTTAATGGGATGCTGAAAATGCATCAGCTATTGGGGTGATAACTTAGTTTGTTTTTAAGGCTTGGAAATGTGAGCAGGAAATAAACTTTTCAATAATGATCTGATTATCTTTATAACTAGGACAGAAATTCCTTTTCAGTTATTTAGCAGTATTTAGAAACCTTTGGCAGCCTTGCAGGATGCACCCTAAATGGTTGGTTCTGTTTAGAACACAGTGTGAAGCTAAACTGTTTCCACTGGCCCACCAAAGTGAAGGACCAAAAGTATTTTCTGTGCGTGTATGTATATGAGCTTATGTGCGTGTTTGCACGATGATGCTGTGACTTTACTGAGTCAAAGTAGTATTTCACTGCCGAGGATTAGTAGAAATAAATGCTCTAAGTAGCAGTTTCAAATTTGTATTTATATTTGAAATTTCTGTTTCATGAGGAGATTTAAAAAATAAGTCCATTGTAACTGCCATGCCCAGCTGCTACTTCATTTTTTTTTTTTTTAATTAACTTAAGCTGCTTATCTTTTTTTTCTTACAGTTAAACCCGACCCTCCAGAAAACCTGTTGGTGGAGCAAGTTCCATTTTATCCAAGAAGTCTGAGAGTACACTGGGAATGTCCTTCTTCCTGGCCCAAAGCACCTCATCTCCATTTAAAATTTTGCATAAATTATCGGTCAGTAGCCCATAGTTCTTGGTCTGCGGTAAGTATGTTATGGTTTTGTTTAGAGGTTAAGAATCAGTAGATGGGCAGAAAACATACTGTTATGTTTGGATCTGAAGCAGTTTTATTCAGCCTTGACATACAGTTGGTTTCAGATAAGTGACTAAGACAGCAGTAAGAAAATACTGCATTTCATATGAATATTTGGATTTAGTAAAGACACCGTGTGCCTCACTTCAGTATTCATGATTAATGTATACTGAAGAAATGAAGTTTTCATTAACAGCAGTGTAATTATTGTGTGCTGTATATAGCACTTGGATGATGATGATTGTATTGCAGTAGTCTTAGCTTATATGGGTTATATACTGCCAAAGATATAACAGCCAGACAGCTTCCAAAGCTTCAGGGCATCCTCCACGTCCAAACTGTCAGGCAGCTTGAGCTGAGCTGACTAAATGAGAAGTTGAGGCACCATGCCCTTCAGAGTTTTACTGCCGCCAAAGAGTATGCTCTAATGAGGCTTCAGAGGATTGACGGTTGGCTTCATGTTTTTCTTTGCTGGGCCGAATAAGTTCCCTGTGGGGAAGGCCTTCCATCTTATAAACATTGTTTTTTATCACTAAATTATTGTAAAGCTAGGAGTTGCTATTTTAATGAACTGTAACGAAAATATGTTGCTCTTTTAAATGGGAGTGCTCCTTTTTTCCTTTCAGTTTAAAAGTTGTGTAAAGTAACTGAAAACAATTTTTGTGTGGGGAAATTGCATTTATTGTACTATTTTTGGTTAGACAAGGTGTTTTAAAGTGCTTATTAGTGTTTTTTTCTGTAAAAAAAAAAGTGACTTTTAAAGACTTGCAGTTTTTACCCACATCTTTTTCTTGTCTTCCCAAGGAAAGAGGTACCATTTTCAGGATGACTGGAACAAGCCACCAGTCCCGTGATCAGTCCTTCTTCCAGCCACAAAAAGACAAATTTAAGCAAATGGCCTTTGCCACCCCAGTAAGCTAGCAATTTGCCTCAGCCACAGGTAGGTGACTGCTGTGGCCATAGCTTGTACCTCACACCACTTATCTTTTACCCCGGATCACACTTACAGAAGCCGCGGTGGTACAGTGGTTGCGTTGTTGCCTCACAGCAAGAGGTTCTCCCGTTCGATTCTCAGCTAGTGTACGGGGAGTGCCTTCTGTGTGGAGTCTGCATGTCCTCCCCGCGGTCGAGTGGCCTCCGAAAGACACGTGTGAATGGGCGTGCCTTCGCTGAAGTTTGGGCGTCGGGCTGGCAACTCGGCACCATAAAAATCTACTGCCAATCATTAGCGGACCGGAGTTCCGCTGTGGCGACCCCTTACTGGGAAAAGCCAAAAAGACTGGTGTATCACCAACAGCCACTGTGGACTGCAGGTGAGCCAGGGGCTGTTGGGGTCTTCTCAGTGGTAAGGGAGATCCACTCTTGCTGATCCTTCCCTGCAGAAGCTGCTGCTGCCTTTAGTAACATAGAGGACTCCATTTTTCATGTAAAAAAAAAACAGCACATGTCTACTACTCAAATTTCCTTAGACAGGAGTATTTTAGAGGAATGTGTATTACTGCCTGCAATTTTCCTGTTAGCCAACCAGCTGCCCCTTAAAAGGCAAATAGGATCCATAGGCTTCCTCAGTCTTTAAAATTTTATGCATTTTTCCCAAATCTGACATGGCAGTTATAGCTTTACTTGATCCCACTGCTGCTAACAATTGATTCCAGCCCTGCTCTTTCTGATAAGAATGGGAACATTTTTGATAGGTATTGTGGGGGTGGGAGTATACTTCTGCAACTTTGATTTTCAGAATTTTGTATTGTCAGACTCAGTTTGTTCTGACTAATTGTGAAAGTATGTGTAATGTTTTATCTGCGGTTACTTCAGTAATCATTGTTTACAGCATGTGTATGACTCTGTTGATACTTGGCCACTGATACTGTTTTGAGGAGATTTGCATGGCTGCATTCTCTGAACCTCCCAGAGGATGTTAAAATGAGATTTTAAATTCCCTTTTGGATAATGATTTTTTGTCTCCTCTGCTGCAGAGGTGATAAAAAAGTTTGATGAAAGGGGTGAGCTGATTCAGAGATTTTTTCCACCCTCCTTTTCCAGATTTCTAAAGGGATTCTCTTACTTCTCATCCAGTTTTGGCAAAAAAGAAGAACAAACAGTCACAACAGAATATAGTTAAGACTTTTAAGAAGAAATGGCAAACATTCCAGAAAGAACCCTCAAACCTCCCAAAACCAAGGACAGTTCTTAGTGCCAAAGAAAGAAAATGATTGGAGACCAGGTCTGGATCTTTCTTTCCTTCCTAAACCTGTTTGATTGCGCTCAAATTAAAAAATGATGTCACTTCACAACCTATTAACTTCTTCCTCTTTCAGGTTTCCTGGTAACATTGGACTTAAAAGATGCTTATCATCACATCACTATTCTTCCAGACTTCAGACATTTCTTAAGGTTTTGTTTGTCGTGATCACATTTTCAAATGATCTGACTGAAATCACTGTTGCAGTATTTCTGATGTGTAGGTTGTCATCGCTGATGTTCAGCCGGGATTCCAAAACTTTACCTTTCCTAGGTCATACATCTGATGCACAATCTCAACTTGTATGTGCTGGGGTATAAAGAAGGACATACAAGCGTGAATCCCCAGACTCTCTCGCCACCGATCCAAATGCAGGTCATGCATCCATTGTGCACTGTTCACTGTTTGGTCCTTTGCTTTGATTGTTTATCCATATAACTGCTCCACTGGGGAACCTTTTTTTTTTATCTTACTTTATTTTGTTGAATGATGTAGATGTCAGCTAGGAGGGTAAGTCCAAGTACTGTAGTCTGATTCTGTACAAGGACTTGTCTTGTTCGGTCAATCATTCTTTCCAAAAACCCTTAGGTCTAGGCTGTCTACTCTCATTACCTTTCTCAAGACAAAGCTTCTTAAAACACTTGGCCTAGACCCAGGTGGCTGACTCTGCATCCTCGGACATCCCTCTGTCAACAAAGAAAAAAATTAAGAGGCCACAAACTGATCCACAGTCCAATGTTTGACTCCCGACATACCTGCTTAGATTATAGACCTTACGGAATGTCAGGCTACTTTTCAGTTTACCACTACTGAGACCTCATCAGAGGCCAGTATGGCTCTTGTGGCCTTGCACACTTTCAATATGTCTGAAGAAACATGTGTCGTCATTTCAGAAGGACTGCATGGCGTCCCTTAAATTTTAGTTAGGAAAGAGATCACAGGCTGTCAAATAGAGTTGAGACAGTTCTGAGCTTCTGCATCTCATGCAGACAGGTATCACACCTAAAAAGAAAAAAAAATAGATGACTAAGCACATAGCCTCTCCCTCAGCAGCTAGGGAGAAGGAATAGATTGACTTTGCAGAAGGGTTGGTCAAAGCTATTATGTCTTTGAAACCTCCCTGCTTTGGGTCTCCGTAACCACAGACTACTCTTGTAAAACCTACTCTGGTTTCCTCTTCTGCTGAGGAGCATGACTATGATTCTGATCAGTCTCTAGACTATTCCTTTCAGCTGTATTCTCCATGGCAAGTGATGAAGTGGACTTCCTCTCACTCAATTCCCTTATTGAAGAAGCTTCCTTTGTGTAGATTATAGAGAACATGACGAAACACTTCGATTGGCAATCCCCGCAAATCTCTGATGTTCAGAAGAGGTATTACACCATCTTGAAGATGGGTACTCCTGCCCCTTTTCCAGTCACCCGTGTTCTTTAGGCTTTCTAGGATGTCTTTCAGTATACCTCTTCTGCACCTGATTCATAACCACCAGCTCCCAAGAGACCAGACAGGTTTTACAAGGTCCCTGATGACCTTAAATATTTATATAAGAACCCAGTGGCATACCCTTCTTCAGTCTCTCTCGCTCTCTTCAGAAAAGCCCTGTAAGCTTCTGCCCAGTACTAATGCCCTAGATAATGACAAAGGTAGTAGGGCTGTGAATAGATGGTTAAGAAGGTTTATCTCTCTCCAACCCCTGCCTTTAGGGAAAATAATCACTAGACTCCTATGACAAAGTATTTGATCTCTATCCTTGACTCCTTAAACAGAGTTATCCTGGATCTTCCTACAACAAAGTCTAAGCAGCAAATGCCAAGCTTATTTTTGCAGGCCACTCGGACTGCCATATACTGCATTAAGTGTTGTTACAATGCTGAGGATGCTTCTTGTAGTGCTGCTGCCACTGGATCTGAGGATTTTAAATCTAAAGTTATAGATTTACCATTGGACAAAGACTTTACTGTCTGTCTGTCAGGCATCCAGTGTGTTCAAAGTTCTCCAAGTCCAAGTTAAGACCTTGAAATCCTGCAGACAGATCCTACTCTCTTCATTTCCTACATACCATAGGACCCACTTGTCTAAATTTACCTCCTTCATTATAAGGGATCCTAGGACAGTTAAGAAACAAAGAAAACTCCTAGAAAAAAGATTCATATAAAAACCTCCAAGGAAACCTGCAGCTGGGAGGACACCCTTTGGAGGCAAACAAATGTGACTATTTCTACAGCACCCATCCCCCTGTCCTCAGCCTCATTATCCCTCTTTGTCAAAGGTTGTCATTCTCTCTATCCAGGTGGGGAAGCTATTAACACAGACAAGTGAGGCCTCTCCATCATCAGAGATGACTATGCCATGTCTTGGGAATACATTCCCTCTCATAGGGGTATGCCACAACCTTTTCAAAATCCCTGCTGGCCCCCATTATTCAAGACCTCTTGGATCAGAGTACCATTGAGCAAGTTCCAAAAGAATTCATGGGAAAAGGGTTTTACTCTTAAGATTTTTTCTAGTCCCAAGAAAAGAAGGGAAGACGAAAACCATCCCACACCTGTTTATCCTGAACACTTACCTGATGGTACCATCTTTCAAAATGGTCTCTTTTCAGACTCTTCTACCTTTCATCTTCTCGCAGGCTTTCTTAATGTCATTAGATGTGAAGGAAGTCTACTTAACATGCCCCATTCATCCTTCTTTCAGGAGATTCCTTGGGTTTTCTCTGACTCCTTGCATTTTCAGTTTACTGCTCCACCTTTTGGCCTTTCCACAGCTGGATGAGTATTGACAAAGTGCCCAGGGCCTATAGTAACTTTCTTCACAGTCAAAAAATGCAAATTTTCACCTACCTGGCTGACCTACCAATCCAGGCGGTCTCCCCAGAAATTCTTCTTCAGCATTTTCAGTGCAACCTCCATCATCTAACAGGCCTGCCTTTTACTGTAAACTACAAAAAATGACACACAGTTCTTACACAGCACCTGGTGTTTCTGGATGCAGATTGAACAAGAAAAAAATGCATGCCTTCCTTCCCCACGAGAAGGTTCTCAGTCTGTCCATTAACTTCCAAAGCATCTCCTCTGAAACCCATTGCTTTGCAAGGAAGATGCTAAGGACTTTGGGATTTATGGCAGCCACCATTCCTATGCTCCCCCTGGCTGGGCTTCACAATAGTAAATGAAATTTGTGTGGTCCCAGCACTGCCATCCCTTGGACACCCTGTTTCCCCTCCTCCCTTATCTCAAGAAGGGTCTACTTTGGTGGAAGGGACAAGTCATTCTCAATCCAGGATTGCCTTTCACACTACCTCCTCCTTCTGTACAGATTCACACGGTTGGCTCTGATGAGGTGTGGGGGTGTGGATAGACTTGCACGAAGAGCAGGGGAGGTGGCAGTCCCAGTTCCAGAGGGAACATATCATCCTGAAATGAATGAGGTCTCTTCTGCAAACTCTTCATATTTTCATCTACCTTTGGAAATCAAGACCACTACAAGTGTACACAGACAACACCACAGCCACTTGGTAGTTAAACAGGGAGGCTCCAGGTCTTGCCCACTATGCAGGTAAGTACAGAAGTAATTGAACTTGGCAACAAAAATGAACATGTTACAGCCATTTACTTCCCTTCTCAGGACAATTTGCTAGCAGACTTTGTAAGCTGCTCCTTGAAGGACCCCCATGAGTGGACTTTGAACAGAGAGATCTTCCAGAACATCACACTTCAGTATGACACTCCTCAGACAGACCTGTTTGCTTCACTAAACAACAATCAGCTCCCACAGTTCTGCATCAGGGACCCTTGCCTCACAGCCTGGAGGTCAGATGCCTTTCCAGTGGATAGTGAAGTTCCTCTATGCCTTCCCTCCTCTGCTTCTTCCAAATTTTTTTCTTAAGGCACAAAAGGAAAACACAAACTACATTTTGGCTGAACCAGCATTGGTTTCCCCAACTATTTCACATGGAAAGGGAAATTATGGGAGAATTCCTCTACAGCCAGACCTTATAAATCAGCATAAATGATTACTACTCCACCCAAATCTCCCATCTCTCAGCCTGATCCTTGCACAGGAATGTTCCTGTATGCTTTTTCACCTTTTTTAGTAACATCAAGAGTAGTGCTGAAGATTCAGAAGGAATCTCCCAAGATCATTGTGGTGTCTCCTTTTTGGCCCAGGCAACCATAGTTTTTCCTTCTTTTGGAAATGGCCATGGGCAAGCAACACAAGCTTCCAATCAGACTAGATATACTCACACAAGAACAGGAATGGTTGATATAGCCCTACAATCAGTCAACTTCAATCGAGTGTGTGGATGATAGGATCTTAATTCCTTTTAGGCATCTGTTTACTGAGGATGTACAGCAGGTACTAATGGAGGCAGGAAAGCCTGCTGCTGGAAGACCATATATTAGCAAATGGAAAAAAGTTTACTAGTTTGCGCCAACATAGCCAGCACCCATTCAGTGCTAGTTGTTCTCTGATTTTATAATGTGTGTGTGAGATACTATCCTATGACTTTTTTATTCCTCTGCCAAGGTTAATTTATCATCCATTTTAGCATGTTTGCCCATGGACCCTCCTCTTCCATGTAGTCTTTTGCCAAAATGTTTTTGAAAGGGGTTTTGCACAAGAGGCCTCCCAGTAAATCAGTGGCCCCTCCTTGGGATCTTAATTTTGTGTTAGAGATGCTAACACTTTCTCTCTTTGAACCAGATAACCTGGTTGACTTGAGGTGCTTATTAACATGGAAACAGTTTTACCGATTGCTTTGACCTCCGCAAGAAGAGTATCTGAGTTGCAAGCTGTTATAAGTCAACCCTGTCTCATTTTCCACAGGGTCAGGGTTTCTTTGAGAACTAATCCTTCTTTTATGTCTAAAGTGGTGTCCGAGTTTACTTTGTTAAACTGTCTATCTCTCCATTTTATTTCCTGAAACTAAAATGAACAAAAAAGGATGCTGCTTACCTTGGATTTCAACAGACAAATCCTGTAATATCTTGACAGAACTAAATCTTTCAGATCTTTGGATCAGTTATGCATTTCTTATGAAGGTAAGAAGAAGGGACAACCTCTGTCAAAATAGACTACTTCCAAATGTTTGTTTTAAGTCTGTTATGTTATTTTCACACCAAAACTATTTTTGGCAGGGTCAAGGCCAACTCTGCCAGGGCCTTGGCTTCATCTATGGCTTTCTGGAAAGGGTTGAATTCTAGAAGTATTCTAGCAGCAGCAAGTTGGTCTTCTGTACATATTTACAAGGCTTTATAAGCTTGATTCCTTCTCCAGGTCCATCTTCCTATTTTCTTTCTTGAACCTAGAAATGAGGGAAAAAGAATACTCCATACATTGGACGTCTACGTGCCAATCAAGTACTGTCTTCACAGAAATAAATCTTTGAGATCTTCAGATCAATTGATCATTTCTTGTGAAGGTAAGAAGAAGGGACAGCCTGTACCAAAACAGACTATTTCCAAGTGGTTATTTAAGGCTGTTACTTTCTGATCTGAAGTAGGAGATTCATTTGTCTGCAACCTGTGGGTTATGGATCCGATATCGGATCCGAACCGGCATGGTTTTACCAGCTATGGCTCCGAGCTCCTAGCTCCTCCCCTCACCCATAATGCCCTGCTCTCCCTACATGACCTCAGATCTAGTTTGCCGCGCTGGTAACCAGGTCTTGGATTCTGAGCTCTTCAGCTAATTGGTTTTTGTATTTAAAGAAAGCATTTTATTCAATAGTTTTTGTGTTTTTTGAGTGATTGTACTAGGTTCCCTTTCATAATTTGTTAGTTTTAGCTTAAAATTCTTAATTTTAAGAACTTTAGTTTACCCTCCCCTCGCTGGTCGTAGTTTCAGTGCGAGTGTATTGTGTGGGGCCTTGTGTGTGTGTACTAATTTAGTACCAGTTTCTCTCTTGTCTCTTGTTTTTTGTTAAAAAAAAAAAAACTTTACCATGTCAGAGGCCCCTAAGGCAATTTTCTCCAAATGCTCCGAGTGTGGCCATAAGCTATCCCCTGCTGATGGCCACACTCGGTGCGTTCGATGCCTTGGGGTTGAACACCTCACTTCTGGATGTTCCATTTGTGCAGGGTTCAACCCCAGGGCATTGAAGGAGCGGAGGTCGAAGCTGGTCCTGGCGGGACTTCTGCCCCCGGACTCTGCTTCGGCTCCCGCTCCTGTGGTGGGAACCGTGGCTTCGGTTCCCGCCTCTCCTGCTCTCCCTCCTCCACCTGGGACTCAACCTCCCGCTACTGGGTTGGAGGAGAGAGAGGCAAGAAAAAAGGACCGGAGGGAGAAGCACCACAAGCGGCGGGCCGAGACCTCCGTTTCGGCCCCGCCAGCTAAGCGGGCTTCTCCTCCGGCCTCCTTGGCTACTGGCTCTCCCCTCCCTCGGCTCCGGTCACCAGTCTGATTTTCACCGGGGCCTGAGGAGGAGGAGACCCGATCTCCGTCGAGGCTATCGAGGAGGCACTCAAGGCCTACCTCGGTAGCCTCTTCGAGATCCACTTATTCTCTTTCTGACGCCGATCTGGACCGGATGATGAGAAGGTTCATCCAGGCCCAGATGCAGATGGGAGTGCTCCTGCCTCCTCCCCCCCCCCTCTGGGGGGGGAACTCGACCCCATTTTTCAAGCCTATAGCTCCTTCTCCGACCCGCTACCCGGGTTCGGAGCGTTTGGAGCCGGGCAGCTTCGGAGCCAGGGGTGGGTCAGCGCCGATAGTACTAGTTACTTCGGATCCAACCTTGCCCTCGAGTGTTTCGGATCCGACCTCTCGGAGCCTGGCTCCGAGCTTCGGATCCGGGGGACTCAGTGTGCCTTCGGCGCCGTCTGTGTCAGAGCGCACTGGCCCCTCGGATCCGAGTGTCTCGGGGCCGGCTCCGATCCACTCTTCGGATCCGAGGGGGAGCCGACTTTCAGATCCTTTGGTCGAGGCTGGCTCCCCCTCGGCTTTTGATGTAGTGGAGAGGGCTCTGTTGAGGGCTTCCGGGCCCCCGGCATTTGCTTCGGCTCCGTCCCGTGCTCCATCTGCACTGGGTCAGGCTTCCACCATCCGGTCACTGGAACAGCCCGCTTCAGTGCCCCAAGCTGTTCCTTTGGAACAAGACACTGCTTGCGAGGGCTCCTCGGACAGCCCCCCCGAGGAAGCCCCTCGCAAGCATACGTGTAAAAGGAGGCACATAGACTCCCCCGAGTCTTTAACTGAAGACATGGATTTGGAGGAAGGGGAAGGCTCCCCAAGATCACCCCCCAAGGATGTCTCCTTTGGAGACATCATGGAAATGCTTCGCATAAGGGGGGGGGGTGGTCTGCCCCAAAGTCTTCCTCGGACGAGTCCGTGTTCTTGGAGGCATTCGAAGTGGGCCCGTCTACCTCTTGGGTGTCCCCTCCTGCCGACCCCCCTGGTGGACCTCATTACCACCAGGGCGTGGAAGGAACCGGACACCGTGGAGCCAATCCCCAAAAGGCCAGACCGAATCCTTAGCCCCCCTGCAGACCGTGCCCACTGGAGTAAGGGGCCCCCTGTAGATGCCATGTTGACGGCAGCAGCCACCAAGAGGGAACTCGCCCAGGAGAGTCCCTCAGTCCACCCTCCGAGCAAGGAGTCTCGGATGATGGACCGCTTGGGGAAGCGAATGTTTAGTTCTGCGACCTTCTCAGTGAGGGCGCTCAACTACTTGGCACATGTGATCAGGATGCAGAGCGATCTTATTAAAGAATACGCTGCATCCCCCCCGAGTCCATGTCGGAAGAGGACAAACTCTTGCACTCTACCCGTATGGCCACTCTTCGATCCGTAACAAATACCTCTATGCAGTTGCTGTCCCATGCTACTGAGGGAGCCGCTAGAGCTGCAGGAGTAGGCCTAGTCACAAGATGCCAGGCCTGGCTCCGCCATTGCGATTTCAAACGCCCCTTCGATGGTTCTGCCCTTTTTGGCAAGACGGTTCGCGACACCTTGACCCAGAGCGAAAAGGACGGGAAGACGCTGTCTGCCATCGGAATCCGCTTCTCTGTGCCCCGGAGGCCCTACTCTAGGAACCAAAAGGGCCAGAAGAAGATGTGGTTCCGGAAGTCGCAGCAATCCCATCCCGCTCCGGACAATCAGTCCTTCCGTGGCAGAGGAGGACAGGGAGGACGCCGCCCCAGAGGCAGAGGGGCTCCCAGGAACTTCTGGTCCAGAGAACCTTTCTCTGAACGGCCCGTACAGCATCCCTGAAGGGTTGCCCGACTGCTCCACTCTGGAGGCAGTCGGGGGACGTTTTTCGGAGCACCTAGCGGCATGGGAGTCCATAACATCAGACCGCTGGGTCCTCCGCATTATATCCAGAGGATACAAGATTCCTTTTCATCACCTTCCAAAATTAAAATCCCTCCCCGACGTTCCACCCGGTCAGCGGGAGGCCGCTTCGGCAGAAATTGGCCATCTGCTGGGGAAAAGAGCCATCCAGCCCGTCCCCCCAGACCAGATTGGATCAGGGTTCTACTCCAGGTTCTTTTTAGTGCCAAAGAAGACAGGGGACCTAAGACCAATTTTAGACCTGTCCCTGTTAAATCTGGCAGTTCCCAAAGAGAAGTTCCGAATGGTCACCCTACAATCTATCCTTCCCCTTCTGGGAAAGAACCACTGGATGTGCTCTATAGACCTCAAGGATGCGTACTACCACATACTAATGGACAGACGTTCCAGGAGGTTTCTTCGCTTCCGGCTGGGAGCCAGTCACTACCAGTTCAGGGTCCTTCCCTTTGGTCTCACCACAGCCCCCAGGGTGTTCACCAAAGTATTAGCAGTGGTTGCGGCCCACCTGAGGCTTCAGGGGGTGCAGGTCTTCCCATACCTGGACGACTGGCTCCTTACCGCCCAACAAGGCATCTACTATCATTGTCGCGAGACTCCTTTCTTCATCTAGCTCCCCGCTTGGGCATCACGATAAATGTAGCAAAATCCAACCTGGCCCCTACTCAGTTGATAGATTTTATAGGTGCCATGTTAAACACGAGGGAGTTAAGAGCCTTCCTCACAACCGACAGAGTTCAGAGTTTGCGACTCCAGGTGCGGGCCATCCTACACTCCAGCTCTGTTCCGGCGGAATTGGTCCTGAGGGCTCTAGGGTCCATGGCGGCAGCAATATCTCTTCTTCCTCTCACCAGATTCAACATGCGGGTCCTTCAGTGGACACTTTAGGTTCAGTGGTCTTACCTTGCTCTACCTCTGCATCATCCCATTGCGATCAACAAGGCTTGCAAGCGGTCCCTCTTGTGGTGGCTCCACTCACAGGATCTCCACGGAGGCCGCCCTTTTTGTGCTTCTCCCCCTCTCGCCACGGTGACCACGGACGCCTCCCGCCTCGGGTGGGGGGGGGCATATTGCAGGCAGGACAGTCCAAGGCACGTGGAACGACTCAGAGACCTCCCTGCATATCAGTGTTCTAGAGATGAGAGCAGTGCTCTTGGCGTTGCGAGCACTTCAGGCCTTTCTTCCCCTGGGAACAATTGCGATTCAGTCAGACAACATGTCGGTGGTCTGGTACATCAACAAACAGGGGGGAACCAGGTCTTATCCCTTATGTCGAGAAGCCATGAGAGTGTGGGAGTGGGCGATCTCCACCAACCGCTTTCTCATCGCAACGCATATTCCGGGTTGGTCCAACATCCTGGCGGACAAACTCAGTCGCACCATTCTCTCCCCGTACGAGTAGTCTCTCAATGCTCAAGTAGCGAAACGTATCTTCGCACGGTGGGGAACTCCTTGTTGCGATCTTTTTGCGTCTCCCTTAAACACCAAGTGCGACAGTTTTTTCGCTCTAATCCGTCCTCCAGGGGATTCCCCGAGAGACGCTCTGGTGCATGCTTGGCCTCCCGGTCTTCTTTATGCTTACCCCCCTTTGCCCCTGATGCTCCAAGTTCTTCAGAAAGCCTCTCGGTTGGGGTGCAGAATGATCCTCATTGCCCCATTCTGGCCTTGACAGATCTGGTTCCCTTTCCTAAGGTCTCACTCGGTGAATCCACCTTGGATTCTAGATCCCATTCCGGATCTGATTTCGCATCCATCGAACCTACCAACTCCGAATCTGGGCAACCTGAAGCTAACGGCTTGGCTGCTCCAGTTCCACTCCTAATTAGGACTCCCGGTATCTCGTCTCCCGTTAAGGCCATCTTGGTAGCGGCTCATAAGCCATCTACCAGGAAAGTTTACCGCAGTAAATGGAAACGGTTTTCCATTTGGGCGGAGCGGCAAGGTCTAGATCCCTTCATGGTTCCCCTTCCTCTGGTGCTAAACTTCCTCACCACTCTTTTTAATGATGGTGCCAGTAGTTCCATGGTCAAAGTGCAGCTTGCGGCCATTTCTCACTATCATGTTGGTCATGACTCTGGACCACTTATGTCTGCCAAATTGTGTAAAGTCTTCCTTAAAGGCACCTTTCTCCTTAGGCCCCCTGTTAAGCAAGCTGTTCCTCCTTGGGATCTGTCCTTGGTTCTTCAGGCCTTGACCGCTCCCCCATTCGAACCTGCGGCCACAGTAGATCTTAAATTTTTATCCCTTAAGACTGCTTTCTTAGTGGCCATTACTTCGGCCAAAAGAGTTTCGGAACTTCAAGCCTTATCTTCTAAGCCTCCTTACTTGATTTTCCATCCGGACCGTGTATACCTCAGGACCAATCCCTCCTTTCTTCCTAAGGTGGCCTCAGAAACAAATATTAATCAGTCCATTAACCTCCCTGTTTTCTTTCCTAAATATCAAAACAAGGGTGAATACAAGCTGCATTCCTTGGATGTTCACAGGCAGCTTCGTTTTTATCTTAACAGGACAGCTGGTCATAGGCAATCCGACCAGTTATTCATTTCCTTTGCCAAATTCAATCTGGGTAAGCCAATTTCCAAAGTATCCTTGTCTCGCTGGATTTCACAGTGTATTCTTCTAGCTTATCAAGCCTCTGGGAGGCCCGCACCGGAGGGAGTCCGTGCCCATTCAACTCGGTCAGTTTCTACCTCAGCGGCCTTTAAGGCTAGGATTCCTCTGGATGACATTTGTTCAGCAGCCACTTGTGCTTCATCCCATACCTTTATTTCTCATTACAAGCTGGATATCACATCTAGAGGTAGAGCATCCTTTGGCTCCGCGGTGCTCCGGAATATCCTTCCATGACGGCCGCCCAAGATTCAGGTAGCTGGGGACTCTGTCCCACAGGTTGCAGACAAATGAATCTCCTACTTCAGATTTAGAAGTTATGTACTCACCATAACGTTTCATCTGAGTAGGTGGATTCATTTGTCTGCAACCATCCCGCCCTCCTATCCCCCTGGCCTTGTCAATTTCCTGCATATTATATGTTACCCCTTCAGGGTATTTTGATTCAGGGCAAACTTGATCTGAGGTCATGTAGGGAGAGCAGGGCATTATGGGTGAGGGGAGGAGCTAGGAGCTCGGATCCATAGCTGGTAAAACCATGCCAGTTCGGATCCGATATCGGATCCATAACCCACAGGTTGCAGACAAATGAATCCACCTACTCAGATGGAACGTTATGGTGAGTACATAACTTCTAATTATACTTACCATAACAAAACTATTCAAAATAGGGTTAAGGCCCCATTCTACTAGGACCTTGGCTTCATTTATGGCTTTTTGGAAAGGGTTGGGTTCTAGAAATATTTAGAAACTGCAACTTGGTCCTCTGTACATACTTTTATAATGAACATAATGTAGTTGTGTACATAAACTTGCCATAATAGAAGATGTTTGAATGATCACTGCTGCCATAGCCATGCCTTCTCTCCATCCCCCTCATTTCTTGGCGTGATGTCCTTCAAGAATGCAACTGCAGTCCTTACATATGGGTTGTCCTGCCTCAGGCAGCCCTCGGTCGGCCGGATTCCAAAGTCTGGTTCCGGCATCGGCTGATGTCGCCTCCTCCCTGACGTCAGAGCGGCTGGGGTATAAAATCCGACGCCATCTTCCTCAGTCTTTCTTGCCGCGCAGTGCCCGAAGCAGAAGCAGTTCGCAAGTGCCAGTCGGTCAGCTCCTGTGTTTTACGTATCCAAAGTCATCAAAAAGCTAAGTACCCCGTTGGGGAACCTTTTCTTGCCTCGGCCGATGTCAGAAAAAACTGAAAAAGTTAATAACTGTTTGTCTTGTGGTAAACAAATACCTCATAAGGACTTCCATTCTTACTGCCTCCCCTGCTTTGGCCCAGACCACGACGTCTCGGCCTGTGCTGCCTGTGCTTGCTTCAATAAGCACACACTCAGGCTCCGGGCAGAGTTTGCTGAAGACTTTTTTGGTGATAAATACTCTTATAACATGCCGTCGGAACAACCGACACCACATATTTCCAAAAAACGGAAAGATCGGGACCGACATTCTCGGCCCGCGACTTCCACCGACACCATGCTAAAAACTACCGCGAGTGCATCGGTCTCTTCTGAGGCGGTTGTTCCGCCGCTCCGGACCGACGACACCGCTTTACCGATCACTCCGGCCCCGGAGCCTGCGCCGGTGCCGGTTGTTGATTTTCCCCCTGGAACTGAAGCCCAGGATTTGCCTGAGACCATACCCGTGGACAAGGTGACTCCAGCACGTAGGGCAGCTAGGCCCCCTATGTCTATGTCTATCAAGGCCTACACACATGCTAAGGCTGCCAGCCAGGCTAAGTGTCACCCTCCTAAAGCTTTGCCTCAGCCCACTACTGATAAACAAATTATGACTTTAGCTGCAGATTTAATTTCCTTAATCAGAGGCTCCCAGGCCCATCCTGACAGAGGTTCTCAGCCACCTTCTGACAAAAGGCCCAGGGTTGAGCATACAGACATCCTTTCTTCAGATGAAGCCTCTGGTGACTCTGATCACTCAGATATCCAGGAAGAGTCCTTCCAGGTCTACAAGGATTCTGATGCGGAGGAATCTATTCCTTCTGCCTCTCCTCCTGAGGATATTTCTTTTGGGGAAATTCTCCACTCCATGAGAGAGCATTTTCAGTGGCAAGGTCAGGAATTCTCCGACTCCAGGAAGCGGCTTCGTACCTTCCTTAAGCTTCCCCAACACAGACCTTTAGCTATCCCTCCAGTGTTAGATGTACTGGATGATGTGTACTCAGATTTGAGTGCTTCTCCTGATTCTCTCCCCCCTGTTCCTGTCAAACCGGACAGATACTACAGGGTTCCTGAGACTCACAAACATTTATTTAAGGCCCATTCTGTTGATCTAGAAACAATTTCCCAGGGGCCCAAAGGGGTGGCCACAACCACGGCCAAAAATCCTTTGCCCTCAGACAGGGAAGCTAGGTCCCTAGAGAGGTGGGGCAAAAAAGTTTATACCTCAACCACACTTGCCATGAGAGCCCTTAATTGCCTTTTTCATATGTTTCAGTATCAGGATTTCTTGATGGATGATTTGCAGAAAAAGTTAACCTCTCCTGAGCCTTTAGGCAGAAAGGCCTTGCAGGATTTGGTCCATTACACTCAGCAGATTAGCAATCATTTTCTTCAGTGTGGTTATGATGCATTGGAAGCTTCATGTAGGGCAGCTATGACAGGGGCAGTCATTCGTAGACATGCATGGTTGAAAGAACAGGCATTGCCAGATCATGTTAAAGTAAAGCTTCTAGATGCACCTCTGGAAAAACACAAGCTATTTGGTGCTAATGCTCAGGATGTGTTGAAATCAATTGAGGAAAAGGCTAAATCAGTGCAAACAGTCAAGGATTTCCTCCAGGTTCAGCCACCAAGGTTCAGCAGGAATTGGCCTTCTAAGAATTGGTCCTTTCCAGACACTGACAAGTTTCAAAGGGGAAAAAACAGGCGTACCCGAGGAAGAGGGCAATACAGAGGCTCCTACAGAGGACGCCAATGGCAACCGGACTAATCAGAGAGGTGGCGCAGGGACATCCCCTGCTCCACAGGGACAATCACAATGACTTGACTTTGACACCGCCGACCAGGGCTCAAAGAGAAGCACCTTTAGGCAGAAAATTATCCTTATTTTCAAAAAAATTGGCACATTTTAACAAAGGACAAATGGATTCTGGACATAATAGACCAAGGCTACAGGTTCCACTTCCATACTTTACCAACCAGACAAGGCATGCCAAACCTGCCACAAAATCAAAGGGCAGAGGCATTCAAACAAGTTTCAAAGCTGATAAAAATCAAAGCAATAGAAAAGGTTCCTCCTCAGGAACAAGGCCAGGGATTTTACTCAAGACTGTTCCTTGTTCCAAGAAAAGAAAAGCAATGGAGACCTATTCTGGACTTGTCCGCTCTAAACACTTTTCTCATTGTACCAAAATTCAAAATGCTGACGCTACAGCAACTCCTTCCCATGCTGGGCAAGGGGTCTTGGCTGGTTACTCTGGACCTCAAAGAGGCATACCTGTATGTCCCAATCAGACACAGTTGCAGAAGATACCTCAGATTTCTTGCAGGGTCAGAGCATTATCAATTCTCAGCATTACCTTTTGGCTTATCTACTGTGCCCAGAGTATTCACGAAATGCCTGGCATCAGTAATTGCACACTGCAGACTCCAGGGGATACAAATATACCCTTACCTGGATGACTGCCTTATACAAGCAGACAGCAAGCAAGCCTTGACAAAAAACTTGAATTATGTCATTTACTTACTACAGGCTTTGGGATACACAGTCAACTTTCAAAAATCAAGACTACTGCCATCCCAACAAATAATTTTTCTAGGAGCCAAACTAGACACAGAATCGCAAATGGCTTACCTCATAGAAGAGAAGCAAGAACAATTACCACATTACTTCAAAAGCCTAGCAAAGCTCACCCAGATGACTGCAAGGAAAATCCTGCAGGCCCTGGGTTTCATGGCATCTTGCATTCTACTGATTCCACTGGCAAGACTACACATGAGAAAACTGCCATGGTACCTAAAAAGTCTATGGTCTCAACACAGCCACAACTTAGAAGCAATTATCCCACTCATCCCATGTCTAAAAAGGGAATTCTTGTGGTGGCCCCAAGCAAGCCAGTCAAACAAAGGTATGCCTTTCAACAAACCTCAAACAAGCCAAACCATTACAATGGACGCCTCAGACCATAGATGGGGGGTGCACATGGAGGGCAGATGCATTCAAGGGCAATGGACCCCCCAGGAAGTACATCTACACATCAATCAAAAAGAGATGTTAGCAGTAATTCATGCAATCGAGGCCTTCGGAAAATATCTTCAACAAGGCCATCTGCTAATAAAGACAGACAACACCACTGTTATGTGGTACATAAACAAGCAGGGAGGTACTCATTCTTACCCCCTTTGCAGACTAACAATGACTCTTTGGGAAAAGTCCTTGAAACTGAACTTAGAGCTGCAATCCCAGTTTGTTCCGGGCAGGGACAATGTTCTGGCGGACAGTCTAAGCAGAAACATCCTGGACCCGCACGAATGGATGTTGCATCCAGACATTTTTGCTCAAATAACTCATACATGGGGGAGGCCAGACATAGATCTCTTTGCCTCCCACCTCAATCATCATCTGAAAAAGTTCTGCTCGAGGACACACCATCCACAAGCCTGGAGAATAGATGCTCTCTCATTCAGCTGGAACTCTCTAACAATCTATGCATTCCCACCTCTACCATTAATGACCAAGGTGTTACTGAAGATCAAAGCAGAGCAACCAAAAGGCATCTTAATAGCTCCAGATTGGCCAAGACACTGGTATCCATTACTAAGGAGCATAACTTGCACCAACCCGTGGCCCCTGCCTCAATGGCCTCTACTCTTGACTCAGCACAATTACAGGACGGTTCATCCCAACCTGCAAACTCTGCAGCTGACAGCTTGGAGGGTTCCATGATTTCTACCCATATCTCTCTTTCCAAGGAAGTTCAACAAATATTATTGGAAGCACGCAGACCTTCCACCAGAAAGACTTATTCAGCCAAATGGAAGAGATTCAACATCTGGAATACCACCAAGGGACAGGATGCATCAGTTATGAGCATCCCACAGATACTGGAATACTTGGCAGAAATGCTGCATAATGGACTTTCCTATTCTTCCATAAAAATACACGCTTCAGCAATTTCAGCATCATACAACACTGATCCTCCTGTGTGTTCACATCCTTTACTAAGACAATTTCTAAGAGGGATAAAGAATATCAAGCCTCCCAGTAAACCACCAGTGCCTGCATGGGACCTCAACTTTGTGTTGGAAAAATTAACTCTTCCTCCTTTTGAACCAGCAGCATCTTCAGAATTGCAATTTCTTTCCTGGAAAACAGTTTTCCTGTTGGCAATTACCCCAGCAAGAAGAGTTTCGGAGATACAGGCCCTCATGGCAGTACCTCCATTTCTCATTTTTCATCAGGACAAGGTTTCTTTAAGAACCAATCCTTCTTTTATGCCAAAAGTGATATCCAGGGTGTCTCTAAATCAAGCAATCCACCTGCCCACCTTCTTCCCCAATCCTCAAAACAAAGGGGAAAAGCTGCTGCACACTTTGGACATACACAGACAACTACGCTACTACTTGGACAGAACAAAGGCCAACAGAAAGTCTGACCAACTATTTGTAGCATAAGCTCCTGGAGTGCAAGGAAAGGCAATTTCCAAACAAACAATTTCAAAATGGATTGGACATTGCATCAAATTCTGTTATTCTTTCCATGGAAAGGGTGTGCCAGCCAATATCAGGCCACACTCCACCAGAGCTACAGCCACCTCCACAGCCTTCCTAAGAGGGGTGGCTACAAAGGACATTCTAGAAGCTGCTACATGGAGCTCTGTGCATACACTTTCCAAGCACTACCACCTGCCTTTATATTCCAGATCCCGAGCAGGCTTTGCTTCGGCAGTCCTGCAGGGCATTTTAGCTACACCATCTTTATCTTAGAACCTACCACCCCCAGCTTGGCTATGGTATTCAACCCATATGTAAGGACTGCAGTTGCATTCTTGAAGGACATAGTACAGTTTTGTACCTACCATAAATGTAGATGTCCGATAGATATTCAACTGCAGTCAGGTTTTCCCTCCCTCCTACCCCTCTGTGTATTGGGTCCACTTCCCTCCTTTTACACTTAGCCGGGGATATCTGTTATGGTGTATCTGTTTATTGCTATTGTGTTTGTCTGGAATTTTTATCCAGTTCTAAATTTAGCCTTCCTTGGAGGGCACCTGGCATCTGGGGCAAGAAACACTGAGGAAGATGGCGTCGGCTGATGCTTTTATACCCCAGCCGCTCTGACGTCGGGGAGGAGGCGACATCAGCCGACGCCGGAACCAGACTTTGGAATCCGGCCGACCGAGGGCTGTCTGAGGCAGGACAACCCATATGTAAGGACTGCAGTTGCATATCTATCGGACATCTACATTTATGGTAGGTACAAAACTGTACTTTTTTTTTTTTTTTTTTCCTCTTTCCAGGTTGTGGACATATATTTTTTCTTGTTCCTAATTTTGTTCTTTCAGGGCTCAGCCTCCCTCCCTCTCTCTGTTGGCAGAAATGCTCTGAAGGACTTTGCACCTAAATGTGCCTTTTATTCAGCTCAGCTTGGGCTGCCTTACAATTTGGTTCATGGAAGGTGCCCTGAAGCTTTGGAAGCTGGCCAGCTGTTATATTCTTGGCAAAATATAACCCATATACCTAATGGTACTGCAACAGTGATCATTCAAACATTTATTGTTATGGTAAATTACTTAAACAACTGCACCTTCTTGTTTTGCAGCTTATTTTTTCCTTACATTTTATTAAAATAGTAAACATTGTGTCTGTGGGAAATTATATGTAAGTAGTACTGTCTGCTGAAATTTTGTATTACTGCGCATATCAAAGTGATTTGTCAATATTCTTACCTTTGTGATCTGACGTTAGTCTTCATTGGTGAGATACTTTTGGGGTCTTTCCAGTTGCTGAAGGTGTCGGGTAAGGTACATCCCAAACGGGGCATTGTACTCAATTATGGGCCTGATAAGTGATGAGTAGAGGGGCACAATGACCTCTCTTGATCTAGATGTGAACCCTTTCGTGATAAGGTGAGCTATATAGAAGGTCTTTCTAACCACTTTGGCAATGTGATTGTCAAAGGAGCGATTGCTATCTACTTGGGTCCCCAAGTCCCTAATTACTTCTTCCATACTTAATGGATTACCACCTATGTGGTAATTTGTGGGTACTTTGTTTTTCCCAAAGGGGGTGATTATGCACTTTTTGGCATTTAGCTTTATGCCATGGCTCTAGCACCAGTTATCCGTCTCTGTGAGACCCTTTTGGAGGATGCTTGTGTCAGCCAGAGAGTTGATTACAGCACCCAGTTTGCAGTCATCTGCGAACTTGGTCAGCCATAGTCCACCCATGTTAGCCTGTAGCTCGGAGAAATATATACTGAACAAGAGAGGTCCCAGGACTGAGCCTTGTGGGACACCCCTTGCAACTGGTTTAGAGTCTGACATGGCACCTGCTATTCTGACCATGTGGGTTCTATCCCTGAGCCAGTTTGCAACCCATCTTGTGACATAGGGGTTGATATTTAAGCTGGTGAGCTTATTTATGATGCCCGAGTGGGGTATTGTGTCAAAGGGTTTTGTGAAGTCCAGGTAGGCTGTGTGGACTACCTTCCCTTCATCTATGGCTTTGGTAACTGTTTCAAAGAAATCAACCAGGTTCAAGAGGCAAGATCTGCCCTTAACAAAGCCAAATTGGGTAGGATCCAGCGTCTGGAGGTTCCCAATGTCTTTGTTTATGATTTCCATGATGATACGCTCCATAGCTTTGCAGACCAGGCTAGTCAGGCTTATAGGGCGATAGTTTCCGGGGTCTGTTGTGGCACCACCTTTGTGGAGTGGGACCACTGTTGCTGTACATATCCTATAGGAAGGCTGAGATTGAACAGTGACTTTATATGAGGGTTTAGTTCTTCTTGGAGCTCGTGTAAGATGCAGCCCGGGATACCGTCTGGTCCCATTGATGCTGTGTTTTTTGCTTTGAAGAGGGCAGTTCTCACCTGTGCGTCTGTGATCTCAGGAAGGCTACACTCTGTTGGGATAGACATTTGCACTTTTGGGGGGGAAGGGGGAAAGAAGTTTGCACTGAACCATTCTGCCAGGATGTTGGCAATGTCTGTGGGTTCAGTGTATTTTTTGTCAATTTGCACTAACTCAGAGAATGTCTGGGAGTTGCCTCCCAGGTTTCTGACATAACTAAAGAAGGCCTTGTGATTATCTTTAGTGTCTTGTGCAATTTTTCTTTCGAAGCTGGCCTTAGATGATTTTATGAGGGATCGTAGTTTCTTGCTAGTACTAATCAGTGACGCCTTCCCTTTTCGGGATTTTGCTCTGTCATGTAGTAGCTTTCTCCTTCTGTTGTATAACTTATTTATGGCCGGGGTCCACCAGACAGGTCTCCTGCCTTTGGAGGAGTGAGTCTTGGTTTTATTTGGGATAGCTTGCTCCATGCATTCCTGTAGGTGTCCATAGAATGCTTTTGTAAAGGATTCTGCATTTTGGGCCGTATTTTCCACTGGCCTGGGGGCTTTCAAGGATTCCACCTCAGTTTTGAGAAGTGTGAAGTTTGCTTTTGAGAAGTTCTTCACCGTGGTTTCCTTGGCTAGGGGTGGGGACGGAATATGGATGTCCAATGAGATTTGTTTATGGTCTGATCTTACCAGTGAAGGGTATACCTCTGGTGTGGAACATAGAGACCCCATGTTGGTGATGACCAGATCCAATATGTTTTCCCCTCTTATGGGAGTGGTGACCAGTTGTACCATAGCATTTGAGTTTATAAATTCTAGGAACCGTTGGGCGTGGGTGTTTGGGCTTGAGTAGTTTTCCCAATCAATGTTTGGGTAGTTGAAGTCACCCAATATAATAGTGTTTGGAGAGACCTTCATATTCTCCAGTGTTCTCAGGAAAGCCGAGTGAGGTTCCTGTGTTTGGGAGGGTGGTCTCTAGCAGGCTACAAACTGAAAGGCAGTTTTTCCCACTGTTAGTTGCACATGGATGGTCTCCGATGCTTCGTGCAATGCCACTAACCTGGAGGTGTGGGTATCTTTGATAAATATGGATACTCCCCCTTCTTTTGTGGTTTGTCCGAGTTTTGGGGTCGGAAAGCATGGTATGAAGTATAAGCTGTTAGTGCTGGGGTGCTCTCGGGAGCCTTGAACCAGGATGTTCATCGTGCATACAGCTGCAGCCATAACAGATGGGTTTTCCTGCCGTCAGGCGGGTCCTCGGTCGGCCAAATTACAAAGTCTAGGTCCAGCGTTGGATGTCGTCGCTTCTTCCCTGACGTCAGTGCGACAGGGGTATAAAGGAACCAGCCGACGCCATTTTCTTCAGTCTTTCTTGCCGCGCGGTGCCCGAAGCAGAAGCAGTTTGCAAGTGCCGGTTGGCCAGCTCCTGAGATTACGAATATTTTTCAACCGAAGTCTTCTTGAAAGCTAAGTACCCCATTGGGGAAACTTTTCTTGCCTCAGCCCGATGTCAGACAAAGTTAATAATTGCATTTCATGTGGGAAGCATATACCGCATAAGGATTTTCATTCCCTCTGCATTCCTTGCTTAGGCCCAGACCACGACGTCTCGGCCTGTAGTTTTTGTGCTACATTCAACAGATGCATTATTAAGTGTCGGGCGGAGTTCGCCCAACACTATTTTGGTAAAAAGTTTAATTACATTATGTCGTCGGATACTCCGACTCCAGTTTTAAGTAAAAGACGCAAAGATAAGGACCGACATACGAGGTCCGCGACTTCTACCGACACCACGTGAAACTCAGAGTTTAGACAGGCCTGCCACCTCTCAAGGTGTCTTCAGGCCTTCCTCTTCTTTTTCCATCAAGGCTTTCACTAAGTCTAAAGCAGCCATGCATTCTAAAAGACAAGCCCCACAGGGCCTCTCGCAAGACCCCATGCCTAAAAAGCAGATGCTCAAAATGGCTGAGGATTTGATTACTCTTATCAGGGGTTCTCAACCCCCTCCGGACAAAAGGCCCAGAGTGGAGGAAGAATCTCCTTTCTCGGACCAGGCATCCATTATTTCAGAACATTCTGAAGACCAGGAACATTCTTACTCCCCTTTTGAAGATTCTGATGCAGAGGAGTCCATTCCCTCTGTCCCCCCCTGCCCCCTGAGGATTACTCTTTTGGGGAAACCTTACATACCTTGAGGGAACACTTCTACTGGGAAGGCCAAGAGTACTCAGACTCCAAGAAAAGGCTTAGGGATTTCCTCTTGCTCCCTCAGCACAGGCCTCTGGCTATACCTCCCGTCTTAGACATACTAGATGATGTGTATTCGGAGGCCTGCCTTAGCCCAGATTCTTTACCTCCAGCTCCAGTCAAGCCTGACAGGTATTACCGGGTTCCTGATTCACACCAATTTCTATTCAAAAGCCACGCGGCTGACCCAGAAACTATTTCACCGGGTCCCAAGGGAGTTAAGGCCTCCACTGCTAAAAATCCATTACCTTCAGAGAGAGATTCCAGAGCTTTAGAAAGGTGGGGGAAGAAGGTATACACCTCGGCCACCTTAACCATGAGGGCATTAAACTGTCAGTTCCATATGTTAAAGTACCAACAGTTTCTGTTATCACAGTGGAAAAGCAAAATGTCACAACCTGAACAACCAGACTTGAAGGAGTTGCAGGAGTTGTTATATAGTGCAGAACAAGTGGGTAAACATACCTTACAATGTGGTTTTGATGCTTTAGAGGCCTCATGTAGAGCTACTGTTACAGGATCAGTCATACGTAGACATACTTGGCTCAAAGAGCAAACTTTACCAGATCATGTTAAAGCTAAATTACTGGATGCACCTCTTCAAAAAGATGTATTTTTTGGTGTTAAAGCTGAGGAGGTATTAAAGAAAATGGAGGAAAAGGCAAAATCAATGCAAACAGTGAAAGATTTCCTACAGGTACAACCTCCACGTTTCAGTAGAAATTGGCCTTCCAAAAATTGGTCCTTTCCAGCCACGGACAGACCCCAAAGAGGTAGATACAGGCGCCCGAGGGGTAGAGGGCAATCTCAAGGATCATTTAGAGGCAGACAATGGCAAGCACCTACACAAAGAGGTGGTGAGGATAGCTCACAGCCATTCAGAAAACAGAACCAATGACTTTCCCCTTTGCATGCCAAGCAAGGCTCAAATGGCAGCACCTTTAGGCGGAAAACTGGCATTATTTTCAAAACATTGGCATATTGTCACAAAAGACAAATGGATCCTGGACATTATAGACAAAGGCTACAGATTCCACTTTCACACCCCTCCAAAAATGAGAGGCATGCCAAACCTGCCACACAATCAAAGGGCAGAGGCACAAAAACAAATTTCAGATCTCATGGACATGAAAGCTATTCAAGAGGTACCTGCACAAGAACACGGTCAAGGTTTTTATTCCAGACTATTCCTGGTACCAAGAAAGGGAAAAGATTGGAGACCTATTTTGGACCTATCCATCCTAAACACATTTTTACTCGTACCAAAATTCAAGATGCTCATATTACAGCAGCTTTTTCCCATGCTGGGCAAGGAGTCTTGGCTGGTAACATTGGACCTCAAGGAGGCATACCTGCGTGTCCCAATCAGACAAGATTGCAGAAGATACCTCAGATTTCTTGCAGGTTCAACCCATTATCAATTCTCTGCATTGCCCTTTGGCTTATCTACTGCGCCCAGAGTATTCACGAAATGCCTGGCATCAGTAATTGCCTTCTGCAGACTTCAAGGGATACAAATATACCTATACCTGGACGACTGCCTGATCCAAGTGGACAGCAAGCACATACTTCTGAAACACCTGGCCTATGTAACAATGTTGTTGAAATCTCTCGGATACACAGTCAACAAAAAGAAGTCAAGACTAATACCCTCTCAAACAATAATTTTCCTGGGTGCCAGGTTGGATACAAACACCCAGATGGCCTACCTTATGCGAGAGAAACAAGGGCAACTATCTCAATAATTCAGAAAACTGGCAACTTTCACCAGGCTGACTGCAAGGAAAATCCTGCAGGCTCTGGGATTCATGGCATCTTGCATCCTACTAATCCCATGTGCAAAGCTGCATATGAGGAAACTTCAATGGTACCTAAAAAACCTATGGTCTCAACACAGCCACAGTTTGGAAACAATAATACCACTGATTCCATGTCTTCAAAAGTGATTTCTGTGGTGGGCTCAAGCATGCCAAAGAGACACAGGTCTACCATTCTGCAAGCCTCAAGCAAATCATGTCATCACAAAAGACGCCTTGGATTACGCCTGGGGGGTGCACATGACAGATCGGTGCATTCAGGGCAAATGGTCCCAAAAAGAAAAGCACCTACACATCAATCAAAAGGAAATGCTAGCAGTCATAAATGCTATTACAGCTTTCAAAGACCTGCTGCATCCAGGCCAGCTATTGATAAGGACAGACAACACCACAGTAATGTGGTACAAAAACAAACAGGGAGGAACCCATTCATACCCCCTATGCAGACTAGCCATGTTTCTTTGGAACATGGCTCTGGAATTGCAAATCGAGCTTCAAGCACAGTTCCTGCCAGGCAAGGAAAACACGCTGGCAGATAACCTAAGCAGAAATATGACAGATGCACACGAATGGAAGTTGCATCCTCAAGTTTATTCAAAGATAATTCAAGCATGGGGAAGGCCAGACATAGATCTCTTTGCCTCCCACAGAAATCACCAATTGGCAAAATTCTGCTCAAGGACCTTTCATCCACAGGCCTGGAAAGTGGACACACTCTCTTTCAGTTGGACAACAATGACAGTTTATGCCTTCCCGCCTCTTCCTCTGCTGCCCAAAGTTCTATTAAAAATCAGAGCAGACAGACCAAAGATGATTCTCATTGCTCCAGACTGGCCAAGACAACACTGGTACCCACTCCTGAGGAGGCTGACGCATTCCCCACCATGGATCCTGCCTCTAATGCCTCTTCTACTGACTCAGCACAACTTCAAAACTCTTCACAGTCAGCTGAAAACACTCAATCTAGCCGCATGGAAAATTCTTTAAAATCACAATAGACCCTACTCTCCAAGGAGGTGCAGGATGTCATTTTGGAGGCTAGAAGACCTTCTACTAGAAAAGCCTACTCCGCCAAATGGAAACGGTTTTGTGCTTGGAATGAGAAAAAGGGCCAGAACCCTGGAATACTGAATTTACCTCAAATATTACAGTACCTAGCTGAGCTGCTAAGCAGAGGACTTTCATTCTCCTCCATCAAAATCCATGCCTCAGCCATTTCTGCAGAATACAACACTGATCCTCCTTTATTCTCTCACCCCCTCTTAAGACAGTTCATCAGAGGGGCTAAGAATATAAAATCCCCAAGGAAACAACCAGTACCTGCTTGGGACCTCAATTTCATTCTAGAAAATCTTACTTTGCCTCCCTTTGAGCCAGCTGCCTCCACAGAACTGCAATATTTGTCCTGGAAAACAGCCTTCCTGCTGGCTATCACCTCAGCTCACAGGGTTTTGGAACTACAAGCCCTCATGGCTGTGCAGCCTTTCATCATTTTCCATCAGGACAGAGTATCCTTGCGAACCAACCCTTCCTTTCTGCCAAAGATAGTATCGAGGGTAGCCTTGAATCAGGCTATCCACTTACCTACCTTTTACCCCAATCCTCAAAACAAAGGGGAGAGACTACTACATTCCTTGGACATTCATAGGCAGCTACGTTATTATTTGGACAGAACAAAGCCTTTCAGAAAATCAGAGCAATTTTTTGTGTCCTATGCTACAGGAGCTCAAGGGAAGCCTATTTCCAAACAGACAATCTCAAAATGGATAGCCCACTGCATACGCTTTTGTTACTCTTTTCATGGTAAAACTGTACCTGCAGGCATCAGGTCTCACTCCACAAGGGCCACAGCCACCTCTGCAGCTTTCCTCAGGGGGGTTCCTACCAAAGATATTTTGGAAGCTGCCACTTGGAGTTCTGTACATACTTTCTCCAAGCACTATCACCTACCATTATACTCCAAATCTAGAGCAGGCTTTGCCACTGCAGTCTTGCAGGGCATCCTGGCTCCTCCTAGTTCCACCTAGTGCCTACCACCCGTTTTTTAGCTTTGGTATTCTACCCATCTGTTATGACTGCAGCTGTATGCACAATGAACATAGTACAGTTTTGTACCTACCATAAATGTTGATGTTCGAGTGCTAATACAGCTGCAGTCCAGGTTTCCCTCCCTCCTTCCCCTCTGGGACAGGCCTAATGGCTAACTCTTCCTCATACAACCTGATTGGGGTATTCTTTTATGGTGTATTTGCTTGCAACTACTGTTTTTTGATTATACTGCATTGCATTATTACATAAATTTATGTATTGCCTTCCTTCTGGGGGCACCTGACATCTGGGGCAAGAAAAACTGAAGAAAATGGTGTCGGCTGGTTCCTTTATACCCCTGTCGCACTGACGTCAGGGAAGAAGCAACGACATCCGACGCCGGACCTAGACTTTGGAATTCGGCCGACCAAGGACCCGCCTGACGGCAGGAAAACCCATCTGTTATGACTGCAGTTGTATTAGCACTCGAACATCTACATTTATGGTAGGTACAAAACTGTACTTTTCTGTTACTGCACAGATATAGATATTCTCCATACTGAGGAGAGTCTCGAGTGAGTGCATCTTGAGGTTTAGACTTCTGGCGTTGAGCAGCATTACCCTTAGTTTTTTTTTTCTTTTTGTTGTCTATGGGGGTGGGTTTGTCTTTTGAGCCTTGCCTAAAAAAGGCACTATGGGGGAGGCAAGAGCCTTTGCCAGTATTCGAAAACCCAGGGCTGACAGGTGCAAGCCGTCCCTAGCGAAGCAACGTGGCTTGTGGAGCATGTCATCCCAGGCTGACAGACACTGGATCCCCTTTGAATGACACCAATACTTTAGCCAATTGTTAAAATTGATCATTTTGTCTTTATACTGTGGCATCATTCTTGGTGAGGGTAAGATGCTACTCAAGGTCAGGGTCATACCTGCCTGGGCTACATGATCAAAGAGCTCCTGTACGTCTTTTTTCATGTAGTCCAGGGAGGTACGTCTCAGGTCATTCACACCAGCATGGACAGTGACGGAGTCATATTTTTACTTGCTTTGGAGTGACCTGAGTGCTTGTGTTATGTGGCGGATCCTGGCACGCGACAGGCAGCTTACAGTAACCTTCTCCTTGTTCAGCCTGGTGAGTGGGACGTCAGTGTGTCTGACAGTAGAGTCACCTATTACAAGTGTATTAGATGTGTTGTTTAGCCTTAAGGGCTGTGACTGTGTGGCACACTGACTTTGTGAGCTATGTGCTACGTGGATATTGTTTCGTGGTAGGTGTTGCTTGGATTTCTGCTTTGGAGGTCTCTGCTGCTTAGGCAGATTTTTATTTAGAGCCCCCGAGTATATTTTTGTGTGTTTGTGTTTGGTTTGCTGATGCAACAGGTCTATGTGAGACTGGATTTGTGGTGTGTGTGGTTACCTTCTCCTCCTGACAGGCTGTGCCAGTACTGGGTTGAGAGAGCTTAGCCTCCAGTTTGGCTATATAGTTGCATCTCTCACATATATTTGAGCTTGTTGGGAGGAGGAGAGGGTGGTCTGTATACATAAGGCAGTTGTAACATTGCCTCAAGATTCCCAGATTCACCAGCAGGACTGGTGAGTAAACTCGAAATTGACCTTTGGACATGCCTGAATAATATAGGGAACTACTTATTGACTGATCAGAAAGAACCAATAGGGAGCAAGTGCTTAGGAGTATAAGAGGATGTAGTGCTTTAGTTTTTGTTTACCTATGAGATTACTTATACGAGCAGGTGCAGGACTTTAGAATGAAAATATAGTGCTTAATTAGAGATTTAGAGCAGTTCTAAGGGAAAAAGTGAAGAGCAGACTTTGTGGAGCCGGGAATAGTTTAAACCTATTTAAGCGGCGCTGCCCAACGCTGCTCTGTGCGCAAGACCGCGCAAAAAGAGACTTGTATCTTCAGCACCAGAGCAGACATTTGAAATGCTTGACAAGACTTCGGAACCAATAACATTGGTTCCATTCACCATATGGGCACTGACACTTATGGTTCCCACTCTGATTCTTCAGGAACCACAGTACGCATTTCCAAGAACACAATATTCCCCATGTATAGATCCATATGCGGGACAATTGCCTAGTCCATTTCTGGAGAGACCTAAATCTCCGTCCTCCAATCAGTTTGCTCCACCAACAGCTTATCACAATTGGACGTGCTGAGGCTAATGGATCAGGTTCTTGTGGTGAGAGGATTGCCTTCTGTGTCCTCGGATCTGACTGCCTCCAGTTCTGGAACTACTCTCTGCACAACTCCACCAAATCTTCCTCCTCTGATCCATCTGTGATTTTGGAGATTCAGGCTCTGATCTCTCCAGTATCGACTGCAGCCAAATCTTTTTCTCCAGGGCCAAATACTATTCTGATCACTTCAGTCCTCACAGAACCAGAGGGATCCTAGGGCTTGGGTTCCTCTGTCTGTTCCAAGGGTCAGGTTTCAACTCCAGTTTTTTTCAGAGCCATCCCTGCACTTCGGAGCCTTTGCACACATGAGCTCCACGTTGGGTTCAGTGTCGGGAGTGGTCTCCTTGGCGTAGGGATTGACCTCGGTTCCAGGGCAGTCATTCCTGGTTCTGGGCTCCCTTCCCTCTTTGGGGGACCTACCTTCAAGGCAATGGAGAGGGCCTTTAACTCGGTGGGCACCCAGTCATCTGCCCCCCCCCCCCCGATCTGAACTGATCCCTGATTCTTCATCTTGTTTTGACTCGCAACCAGCCTCTGCATCGGGACTGTGAGGGCCAAAGCTGCAGGATACACCTGTCCAGGTTTTATCCTCTTTTGACACTTCTTCAGATTTTTCCCACTGAAGAAGTCCCTCGCAAGAGAAAGTGCAGGAGGAAGCATGTTGATTCCCTGGAAGAATCCATCACTGAGGATCTTGACTTCGATAAAGGGGATGGTTCTCCTAGGTCACCCCCTGAAGATGTCTCCTTTGGAGACATCCCTGAGATCCTTAAACAGAGGGGTGGCTGGAAGTCCCAACATCCTTCCCCTGAGGAATCAGTATACCTGCAAGCTTTCGGCTGTCGCCCATCTACTTCTTGGGTGACTCCACCATCTGATGATCTCATCAAACTAATTGCGCAGCGGGCATGGAAGGCTCCTCATTCCATATAGCTGATCCCTAAGAGGCCAGACAAAATTATCTCGGCTCCCAAGCTTGTCAATTTTAGTCTAAAGGGTTAGCAGTAGATGCCATGGTGGCTGCGGCAGCCAGTGAGAAAGAACTGTATAAGGAGAGTTCTACCATCCATCCTCCCAATCTTGAGTCTTAGGTGATGGATAGGTTCAGGAAGCAGATATACGCATCCTCAACCTGCGCTCTGCTGTCGTTGAACTTTATGACATATTTCCATAGACTGCCAAAAGGATTTGTTTAAAGATTTATGAAATACCCTTGTAGGAGCCATATCTGAAGAAGTTCAAGAAAAGTTTGCTTCTCAGTTGGCCACCCTCGAGTCCATATTCAACTCGTCCATGAGGCTCTTAGCACATGCAGCCGAAGGGACGACCAGAGCAGCTAGTTCGGTGTAGCCATAAGGAGGCATGCCAGAATGTGCTTATGTGAATTTGCAGAGCCATTCAAGTCTTCGTTCATCACTGCACCCTTTGACAGATCTTCTCTTTTTGGCCCGAAAGTTTGTGAGACCTTGTCCAGGTGTGAGAAAGATGGGAAGACCCTTTCCGCAGTGGGAGTATGTTTTTCCTAGGAACCAGTAGAGTGGAAAGATGTGGTTCCAAAAGTCCCAAGGGTTTTTCCAGGACTCGCGTGGTAGTAGCTCCCCCAGGGGCAGAGGGTGAAGATTTAATAGAAGACAACCATCCACGAGGTAGAGGTGGCCTGCAAAATCAGGGTTCCAGAGATTCTTTCTCAGCCAAATCTTACCAGCGATACTGAAAGGAGGCCCGATTACTTGGCTCTGGAAGCAGTTGAGGTGATTATCCTTACACCAATATGCCGGGTTAAAAATATCTACAGATGTTTGGGTGCAAACGATTATTATCAGAGGATACGCCATTACTTTTCATACTCCTCCCAGAAAACTCAAAATATTCCCCAATGTTCCACCTAGTCAGAAGGAACCAGCAGTTTGAGAAATCAAAAAACTTCTAGAAAAAGAGAGTTATCCAGCACGTCCTCGCAGACCAGAAAGAATCCGGAATTTACTCAAGATTCTTTTTAGTGTCAAAGAAGACAGGGGGATTTCAGACCAATTTTGGATCTCACTGTATTGAACAAATCTGTTTGGCAAAATTCTGGATGGTCACGGTTCAGTGCTGAATAGATCTCCAGGACACATATTACCAAATCAAGATGGACAAGCACTGCAGGAGATTTCTGCACATCCAGATGGGAGCCAGTCACTATAAATTCAGAGCGATGCCGTTTGGTCTCACCACAGCCCCCAGGGTCTTCACCAAATGCATGGCACTAGTGGCGTCTCACTTGAGACTACATGGATACCAAGCATTTCCTTATATAGACGACTGGCTCATCACTGCTCCCACCAGGAATCTTTCATAAAAATCAAGAGACTATGTCCTTCAGACTTGTGCCTACCTCGGAATAACAATAAACCATGAGAAATCTCATCTGATTCTAATGCCGAATCTGGAATTTATAGGGGCAGATCTGAATATGAACACTTGCATAGCTTCCCTTATTTTTTCCTGTCTAGAAAAGATCAAATCTCAAGTCAGCAGAATCATCATCAGCAAGACAGTAACTGTACATCTGGTGGTGCAGGCTCTAGGTTCTGTTGAAGCGACCATTACTTTGGTACCTCTAGCAAGATTACACATGAGGATCCTACAATGGCTTCTGGCATCCCAGTGGTCCATTCTTCATCAACTGATGTTGCATCATATTTTAGTGACCTACCCTTGCAAAAGGGATCTTCTCTGGTGGGTTCAGTCCACAGATATTCTAGTGGGATGACCTTTGATACAACCCCAACCCCAGGCCATAGTGACCACAGACGCATCCCAGATTGGGTGGGGGGCCATTATTTGGGCACAACAGTCCAAGGCACTTGGTCACTTACAGAGGCCAGCTTGCATATTAGTTTCCTAGAGATGAGGTCAATGTTGTTAGCATTGCAGGCCTTTTCAAGCTATTCTTCCTCCAGGGACAGTTATGATCCAGACAGACAACGTCGGTCATCTGGTACATCAACAAACAGGGAGGAACTAATTCTTATCTCCTTTGTCGAAAAGCCCTCAGAATTTGGGAGTGGGCGAGCTCTTCCAACCACTTTCTAATAGCAATGCACATACCAGGGACTTCCATTGTGATAGCGGACATGCTGAGCAGATGCATTCTCATGCCTCACGAGTGGTCACGCAACCAGAAAGTGGCACAAATGATTTTTCGCCTCTGGGGCATGCCTTGCTGTGACCTCTTTGCATCACCCCAAAACAACAAGCACAGCAGCTACTTTGCCCTGGTCCCCTCTCTGGGAGAGACCCCAAGCGATGCTCTCCTTTGTGATTGGCCCTTGGGACTTCTATACACCTTTCGCTTGATGCCATTAATCCCTCAATTTCTGAAGAAAGCAACCCAGATTGAAGGGCAATGTGATCCTCATTGCCCCATACTGGCCTTGATAGATTTGGTTCCCCTTCCTCTGGCCTCATTTGATTTAGCAACTGTGGACTCTGGACCCAGCTCCATATCTCCTGTCCCATCCAGATGGATTAGTTTGCCCGAACCTTCAGAACCTAAAGCTCACAGCATGGCTTCTCCAGTTCCACTGATTGCCAGGCATAACATTATGTATTCTCCAGTCTGTAAAATTATTTTGGCTTCACATAAACCATCCACTAGAAAACTTTATTGTAGTAAATGGAAAAAATTCTCATGTTGGGCTCATAATAATGGTGTCAATCCTCTTTCAGCCCCATCAAAAAATTTGAGTTTTTGACATTGCTCTGTGAAGAAGGAGCTTCTGCTTCTACTATCAGGGTTCAACTAACGGCCATTTCATATTTTTACAGTGGGTTACAGGTCACCTCATTAATGTCTCATAAACTTTGTGATGTTGAGGCCTCCTCCTAAAGACCCATATGTTCCATGGGATCTCAGCTTGGTTCTTCAGACTTTGATATACCCACGTTTGAGCATGCAGCCACTTGTACTTGTCTTGGAAAACAGCTTTATTAATAGCCATTACCTCTGTTAGAAAATTTTCAGAGATTCAGGCACTAACTTATAAATCACCATATTTAGCTTTTCATTCAGATAGTTTCATTAAGGCCTAATCAATCCTTTTGTGAAGGCTGCCAGCCTAGCCAGATAGGATTTTATACATAATTATATCATTTGTAAATATGAATGCTTCTCTCCAGACTCGACTCCAAATTCTAACTTCAAAGAGACAGACCTAAAATAATTTAAACTTCGAAAGACAGACAGGAAATGCTTGACTTAACTTTCTCTGCAGCAGAGGGCAATGTTGCGACATTGTTGTAAGTTCGGCATTTCACAGCATATTATTTCAATTAAGAAAATAAGTCTGTAGTTCAACATTCATATCTACAAATTATAGAATTATGTATAAAATCCTATCTGGCTAGGCTGGCAGCCTTCACACCTTTCTTCCAAAGATTGTGTCCGAGTCAAATAATAATCAGACTGTTAATTTACCAGTTTTCTTTCCAAATTTTTCAAATAAAGGAGAATATTATTTGAACTTATTAGACATCCACAGGCTGTTTCTACCTGCATAGAACAAAATCTATCAGAAAATCTGATCAGCTGTTTATTGCCTTTTCTAGTGTTAGACTGGTATGGTTGAAAGATTGCATATCCTTCATGTACATCAAAAAGAATGTTGAATTACCTGGACTTGTTAAAGCACACTCTACCAGAGCAATAGCCACATCTGCAGTTTTTTTACTCAAGATCTTCCTTGCATGATGTTTGTGCAGCAGCAAATTGTGCTACTTCATATACTTTTATTACTCATTACAAATTGGATTTGGCCTCCAAGGGAAGAGCTCTTTTAGTTCTATGATGCTCAGGAACATTCTTCCGTGAGTCCACCCAAGATAACAAGTATCTGGGGACTCTGTCCCACAGGCAAGGAATAAATGAAGATTGACAACATCAGATGAAGAAGTTATGTACCCACCACAATGTTCCATCTGTGTTGTCGATTATCATTGATCCTTGATGCCCCTCCCTTCATCTCCCAACCTTCGATATCTCTTGGGGGAACAAACTGAGTCTTTATTTTACAATCCTTTTAGCCATCCTTTACCATCTGGTCTCCACAAAAGTACTTTCAGGATACATATCTTACCTATCTGTTAGCAAACTCGATCGGAGGTAAAATGGATGGGAGCATTATAGGTAGGGAGAAAAGCTCTAGGGGTTTTTGGTCCTTGCTGGCTGTAGTATGACCGAATCAGTTTCTTTCAAAGACAGTTTCCATTGACTTTAGTTCGTAACCATTCAGTGTCACAGTCTAACATTTTGCTTTATACTCTCTTTTCATTGTGGGTTTTGTAGGGATTTTTTTGCTTGATATTCTGTGTCCAGTAATTGCCTAAAATACTTTTTTTTACTAAGTGACCCCCCCCCCCCATTTTTAGTAAACTTCATTGTAAATAGACAAAATTGTATATGTGTGTACAGCTAGAATCACCATGTCAGTGCATTTTGTAGCTGAAGAAATTACTTTAATACTTTGTGTTGCAAGGAGCCACCATTAGTCTTATGTGGTCATTTGAATGCTCTGATTTTGATATTTATTTCACAAAAAAATTATATTTGGTATCGTCTCAACCTGCAGAACAGTATCTATCTCAGTTTTATCACTGGTGTCTTCTTATGAAACAGGAACCAAAAATAATACATTTTCCCAGGTATGAATATATTTTGTGTCATTTTATGTTATAGTAAAGTATGCATATTCTACATACTTTGACAGCAGTATACATTTCCCAGATGATGCTGTTTGTTTCTGTTATGGTAGTGGATGTCAATAAATACATATTTGCCCCTTTTTTAACTTCGTGTACCTGTTGCCTGTTGCAGTCAGCAGCTTGTGGCACCTCTGGTCACCAGGTTCCCCTGATAGAAGAGTGAATGCCCTCTACCTTGGGCTTTTCTTACCTCTGTGTATACCCAAGTCATTCATTCATTCATTAGCAACACCAGTTAAGTAATTATGCCAATCAGGTCTTATTTTCTTAAACATATAGGTTATTTTTACACTAAAACATACCTCAGGTAAAGTAATATTGCTGTAATGAATACCTCTATATGCAGTTATTTGCAAAACTTCATCCAGTTTTCTGACCTTTTAGATCACTTGTATACCTCACAGTCTTCCAACATAGTGTGTATTAACAATGTTAGCATGACCACCAGTGTTGCATATTTAGCAAACGGCAGACCTTCTTTGCGGTTTAAGTGCAGATGTTAAGTTGTCAATCTCGCCTTCATTCTTGCTTGATGGGTTCGGAGCCGATCCTCTGCTCCGACTCGGCACTTTGCTAAGCTCGAGAGTCACTTTTACCAGCTCGAGGCAGCCCCATATCCCATGATGCAAGGCGGTAAGTACCCAGATCTCGTTTGCCGCTTCGCTGATGAGGTCCTCCTTTTGCCAGCTCCTGGTAAGTGTTTTATATAAAACTATCAGCAAACCAAAAACGTCACTGGGAACTGCTGCTGTACAAATACTGTAAAATGTTTATTAAAACACAAAACAATCCAAAAAGTATCAAAGTGAGCGCTTTCGGGCTAAGCCCTTCTTCAGACAAAGTGCTTCTCAGAAACATCACATTTTAAAATAAACATACACCAATCACTCTTCAGTAAAAAACCCCACCCTGTTTTAATTGTTAGCTGAAACTAACAAGTCATCATTAAAAGCACTCTTACTTAATAAAAAGTACGCCTACTTTTAAGTGTTGGCTTCACTTAAAAGTAGGCGTACTTTTTATTAAGTAAGAGTGCTTTTAATGATAACTTGTTAGTTTCAGCTAACAGCTTAGCCCGAAAGCGCTCACTTTGATACTTTTTGGTTTGTTTTGTGTTTTAATAAACATTTTACAGTATTTGTACAGCAGCAGTTCCCAGTGACGTTTTTGGTTTGCTGATTTATTTCTTTGCTGAACTGGGATTTGGCTAAGCACTAGCTTTATTCTTTTTGGATTATATAAAACTATCTTAGCCCCTTTTTCACTTTAAATTTTATATTTAACGTTTTTTAGTTATTTTAAGCCCTTTTCTGACTAAAATTTCCCTCACTCCTTAATTTTTTTAGTCAGGCCTTCTCCCCTCCAGCCCCCCTCTTGTTAGGGTGTGTGTGTGTGAGAGGTTAGTTATCAATATTTTATTTGGGATAACTTGTTATTGGGACTGTGTTGTGTGTGTTTTCTGCAACTATGTCCAAAGAAAGGGTCTCAGGCTTTAAGAAGTGTGACTCGTGCTGTCAGAAGATGTCTCTGACAGACGGTCACACTTCTTGCTTATACTGCCTGGGACCTCTCCACCTGCAGGACTCCTGTGTGATTTGTCATTCCTTTAGCCAGAGAGTCCTGCAGGAGAGGAGAAATAAATTGATTTTAAGGGGTCTTCTTAAACCGGAGGGCTCTCCGGCTAAGTCGGCTCCGAGCAAGACTTCTAAGTCTTCCAAGGCCCAGGCTTCTGTGTCTAAGCCTGCGGCCTCGGTTCCGACTCTTTCTGAGTCGAGATCGGCTCCGGCTGGAGCCGATCCTGGTTTGCATAAACCTTCGGCACCGATGGCTATCGGTGCCGATACTGGTTCAGTCACATCGGTGTCTGCTCCGACTGGCTCCGACCACCATGTGGCTCAGGCTTCGGTGTCGGTGCCGACCGGCACCGACACCCTTACCTTTATGTCTGTATCGGCTCCGGCCGGAGCCGATGCATCGAGACCTTCTGTCGGTGCCGAAAAGTCCTCGGCTCTGACTGCATCTATGGTTTCGTCGGCTCCGATGGTTCCTTCGAGGAAGAGGTCCAGGTCCCCTTCCTTGGAACTGATACTCTCGGCTCCGGCCTCACCTCTTCTCTCGGAACGGAGCCATCGGAGCCGATCATCTAGGTCATCCAGGCTTTCTGACCATGATTTAGAGAGGGTGGTCAGTAGATTATTGAAATCACAGGCACTGGCCCAGATGCTACATAGTCCGTCTCAACAGACGACTATTAGTCCACACCCTCTTGCAGTTCCTCCTTCGACTCTACCTCAGAGTTTGGAGCTGGAGTCTTCGGGAATAGTTTCTGCTATGGCTGAGGGGCAGATACCCCCCCCCCCCTTCTTCTACCTCAGCATCTACTCTTATCTCCTCTTCGAGACCTTCCTTAGAGGGATTCGGTGGTCGGGCTTCCCTGGTCTCCTCCGAGAGGGTGAGTGGCATCGGACCCTTGTCCGACCCACTCTTCCCCTTGGGCCTCGGCCTTGGTGAGCTCTGCTCCGACATCTGCCTTGGAGCCTTCCCTTCGGTGGGCCCTGGAGTTCGGTTTCTTGAGCGGGTTCTCTCGGACCTCCCTGGGAGGGGAGCCTTCGAGGTGATGAAGAGTGTGCTGGCCACTGGACTCAGCCAGCAGTCTGTTCCCTTAGCTCCTCCCTCTACGGTGCCTGTCGATATCTCTGCCATCTCTCTTGCTCCCAGACCCAGAGATCCTCCGCCTCAGGTTTCCCCACTGGGAAGAACCCCCTCTTCTGAGGATTCTCCTGATCAGTCAGGGGATCCTCCGCGCAAGAGGATTTGTAAGAGGAAACACATAGACTCCCCTGAGTCTATCACTTCAGATATCGACTTAGATGAGTCGGAGGGATCCCCAAGATCCCCCTCTGAGGATGTCTCCTTTTCAGACATCCTAGAACTCCTTAAACAGAGGGGAAACTGGCCCTCCAATAATCCCTCTGAGGATGAGTCGGTATACCTAGAGGCGTTTGGATCTCGGCCCTCCACCTCCTGGGTGTCTCCGCCTTTCGACCCCCTTATGCAGGTTATTGCTCGAAAGGCTTGGGCTGCTCCTGACTCTGTAGAGCCAGTTCCTAGGAGGCCGTCTAAATTTATTACTGCCCTTCCGGATAAGCAATTCCTTACGAAAGGTGTCCCTGCTGATGCCATGGTGGTGGCGGCTGCCACTAAGAAGGAACTTGCAGATCCTTCCGTGCAGTCCATCCTCCTAATAAGGACTCTAGGACCATGGATAGGTATGGTAGCGGATGTTCTCTTCAGCGACCTTTGCTATCGCTCGCTGAACTACTTATGTCACTTCACCAGACTCCAAAGGGACATCCTTAAGGAGCTAGGTGAAGTAGTACAGGATCCCACAGCTGCAGGGGCTCAAGAAAAATTGCTTCGCAGCTAGGAACCCTTAATTCTATTGCTAACTCCTCCATGCGACTGATATCATATGCAGCAGATGGAGCGAGTAGGGCCGCAGGTACAGGGGTGGCTCTTAGACGCCAAGCCTGGATGCGGCTCTGTAATTTTGCAGATCCCTTTAAGGCGTCCTTCACAAACTCTCCCTTTGATGGGTCAGCTTTGTTTGGCCCTCAAGTGAAGGATACATTGACCAGGTGTGAGCAGGACGGCAAGACTCTTTCTGCCGTAGGGGTCTGTTTTTCCACCCCTTCTAGACCTTACCCTAAAGGACAGAAGGGTGGCAAAATGTGGTTCCGCAAATCCCAAGGAGTCATGCCAGATACACGTGGTCAGTTTACCCCTAGAGGCAGAGGGGGTAACAATAACAGACACCGCTCTAGAGGCAGAGGGGGTCCACAAAACCAGGGAAGCAGAAAGCCTCTCTCTGACAAGCCCTTTCAGCATCCCTAAGATGTTGCCCGACTGTCCATCCTTGGAGGCAGTCGGGGGAAGACCATCGCTGTACCCAGAAGCCTGGCGTTCCCTTACTCAAGACAGATGGGTACAGTCGATCATATCCGAGGGTTACAAAATTCCTTTCGAGGAAAGTCCTTTCTCTCACTCAAATTCCCTTCCAGATGTACCACCCGGTCTAAGGGAAATTGCAGAGTTAGAAGTATTAAAACTTCTACAAAAAAGAGCCATTCAGCCAGTTACAACAGACCATTCAGAGCCCGGAATCTACTCAAGGTTCTTTTTGGTCCCCAAAAAGACGGGAGACTGGAGACCAATATTGGATCTCAGCAGACTCAACAAGTCTGTGAGAAAGACGAGATTCCGAATGGTTACACTTCAGTCAATTCTGCCCTTCCTAGAGAAGGACAACTGGATGTGCTCAATAGATCTTCAGGATGCGTACTATCACATAAAAATTCACAGACGCTCCAGAAGGTTTCTCCGCTTTCGGCTGGGGTCCAGTCATTTCCAATTCAGAGCCCTGCCCTTTGGTCTCACTACAGCCCCCAGAGTGTTCACCAAATGTATGGCAGTGGTCACGGCTCACCTGAGACGTCAAGGATTCCAGGTGTTTCCGTATCTCGACGACTGGCTCCTTTCAGCCACCACCAGGCATCAACTTCTTCAAGCCAGGGATTACACAATAAATCTTTGCACTCAATTGGGAATTTCGATCAACTACGAAAAATCCTCCTTATTGCCCTGCCAGTCTATTACTTTCATAGGCGCAAACTTAAACACTGTTCGGATGTCAGCTACCCTCACAGACCAAAGAATCTCAGATATACAAAGTCACGTGAGGATCATCCTAGCCAGCAAGAAAGTACAAGCCAGAATGGTTCTAAAGGTGTTGGGCCTCATGGCTGCGGCCATTACCCTTCTTCCCCTGGCCCGCTTCTATATGCGCCTGCTTCAGTGGATTTTGTTCACTCAGTGGTCTTACCAACAACTTCCGATGCGTCACCAAATACTGGTGACACAAATTTGCAGGAATCATCTTTCATGGTGGATTACTTCTCCCCAGATTCACCAAGGCAGACCCTTTGTACCCCCAGCCCTGGTAGCCACTGTCACTACGGACGCCTCCCTGATCGGGTGGGGGGGCCATTATCAGGGCAGGATGGTTCATGGGACGTGGCAACCGTTCGAATACCACCTGCACATAAATGTCCTACAGATGAGAGCAGTGCTTTTAACGTTGCAAGCCCTCAACGACTTTCTTCCCTTGGGAACAATTGCAGTCCACACAGACAACATGTCTGTAGTATGGTATATCAACAAACAGGGCAGAACCAAGTCCTACCCCTTGTGTCGAGAAGCTCTCAGACTTTGGCAATGGGCGATCTCCTCTCATCGGTTTCTGGTAGCAACGCATATCCCTGGGAAAACCAACATTTTAGCGGACAGATTGAGCAGAGCTATTCTCATGCCTCACGAGTGGTCTCTCAAACAATCTATAGTGGAGGAGATTTTTCTAGAATGGGGCCCATGTTGCGATCTTTTTGCTACTCCCCAAAACAGCAAATGCCCAGACTTCTTCTCTCTCTTCCCACTGCCAGGCCATCCCCCCAGAGGCGCTCTAACCCAGGATTGGCCCCAGGGACTTCTTTATGCCTTTCCTCCTTTTCCGCTGATTCCACAAGTACTCCAGAAAGCCACCGTTTTGAGAGCCAAAATGATTCTCATTGCTCCCTATTGGCCTCGACATATTTGGTTTCCGTTCCTCCATCGTCACCTTTTGGTGCAGCCGTGGCATCTGGACCCAGTGCCAGACCTTCTGATTCACCAATCGGGTCAGCTGCACCGGTCTATCCCTTCTCTCAACCTCACAGCATGGTTGCTCCACTTCCTTCCTTAGCCAGGCTTCCTGTGATCTCTAATCCTGTTAGAGACATCATAGTAGCTTCCCTAAAATCCTCTACTAGGAGGATTTATACTAGCAAATGGAAACGCTTTTCTTGTTGGGCAAAAGCTAAAAATATTGATCCCTTTACTGCTCCAGTACAAGCAGTTTTGGATTTCTTAGCGGAAATCTTTCACGCGGGCTCCTCTTCTTCCACGGTCAAAGTTCAGTTGGCTGCTATCTCGAACTTTCATGTCGGATTCGCAGATCACAACATTATGTCTCACAGGCTTTGTAGAGCCTTCTTAAAAGGAATTTTTCTCCTGAAACCTCCAATCAGGAGTCCTCCTCCTCAATGGGACCTAAATTTAGTGCTGACATCCTTGATTCTTCCTCCTTTCGAGCCAGCTGTTTCATGTTCCCTGAAATTTCTTTCATGGAAAACTTTATTCCTGGTTGCTATTACATCGGCTAGGAGGGTATCTGAACTTCATGCTCTCTCTGTTCGCCCCCCCCTATTTAGTCTTCCACAAAGACAGAGTATCATTAAGAACTAATCCGACCTTTTTGCCTAAGGTCGCCTCAAAGAGTAATTTGAATCAGGCTATTGATCTTCCTGTATTTTTCCCAAACTACTCAAACAGATCGGAACAAAAGTTACATTATCTTGATGTTCACTGCCAACTCAGATATTATTTGGACAGAACAAAACAATTCAGGAAATCCGATCAGCTCTTTGATGTCCTTCAAGGATGCATCTGCAGTCCTTACAAATGGGTTGTCCTGTCGTCAGGCAGCCCTTCAGTCGGCCGGATTCCAAAGTCTGGGTCTGGCCTCGGCTGGTGTCGCACTTCACCCGACGTCATAGCTGCAGTTATTCGGGTATAAAGGCATCAGCCGACGCCATTTTCCTCAGTCTTTCTTGCCGCGTGGCGCCCGAAGCAGAAGCTGTTCGCAAGTGCCGGTCTGTCAGAACCAGAGATTACTACTGCCGAAGACTTCTAAAAAGCTAAGTACCCCGTTGGGGACTCTTTTCTTGCCTCAGCCGATGTCAGAAAAAGTGAATAACTGTTTAACTTGTGGGAAACAAATACCTCATAAAGATTTCCACTCTTACTGCTTACCTTGTTTAGGCCCAGACCACGACGTAGCAGCTTGTCTAGCCTGTGCTTCTTTTAACCGACGGACGCTTAGACGTCTGTCAGAATTTGCTGAGGAGTTTTTCGGCTCCGATTTTGCTTACATTATGCCGTCGGATCCTCCGACTACGCAAATATCAAAAAAGCGCAAGGAAAAGGACCGACACTTGCGGTCTGCGGTTTCGGCGAAACGCGGTTAGGCCAACCGAGTGTCTCAGTTTCGGCTGAAACCGAGCAAGCGGTTCTTCCTTCAGCCGAAAACTTACCTCCTACCGAGGCCTCTTCCAACCTCGTGGAATCTGCTTCTGATTTACCTTCTGCTCAGGCAGTTTCTCAGGAATTATCTGACACTATCCCCCTGGATATCTCCACCCCTGCACGTGGAGCTGCTAGGCCACCTGCAGCCATGTCCATTAAGGCTTTTGCCAGGGCTAAAGCAGCTAAAACTACTAAATCTGTGCCTGCTAAGACCCCCTCTCACAGGCCTAGCTCTAGTTCTCAAATGCTTAGTCTAGCAGAGGATCTCATTTCTTTAATCCAGGGATCCAATCTCACACAGACAGGGCCTCTCACCCACCTCCAGAGAAGAGGCCTAGAGCAGAGCCCCCTGAACCAGTTTCTACAGATGATTCCTCTGATGATTCAGATAATACTAACCCTCCAGAGGCTTCTTTCTCCCCTTATGAAGACTCTGATGCTGAAGAGTCCATCCCTTCTGCCTCTCCGCCTGAGGAATTTTCCTTTGGGGAAACCTTGCATGCTATGAGGGAACAATTTCAGTGGCAGGGCCAGGATTTCTCATACTCTAGGAAGAGGCTTAGAACCTTTCTGCATTTACCACAACATAGGCCTTTAGCCATTCCTCCAGTTCTCTCTGTTGTAGATGATGCATTTAATGATGCTTGCACTGCTCCTGATTCACTTCCACCGGCCCCTGCTAAGCCCGATAGGTACTACAGGGTTCCGGATACTCATCACCATTTGTATAAAGCTCCTTTTGCAGATCCCGAGACTATCTCCCAGGGTCCTAAGGCTGTAGCAGCTACCTCTGCCAAAAAACCCCTCCCCTCTGAAAGGGAATCCAGGTCCTTAGAGAGATGGGGTAAAAAAGTTTACACTTCTGCAACACTTTCAGCTAGAGCTTTGAACTGTCAATTCCACATGATCCAGTATCAAGAATTTATGCTAGACCAGTTAACCAAAAAGTTGTCCTCAGATGAACCATTAGACAAAAAAATCTGTTCAGGAAATGGTACATAACATTCAGCAGGTCAGTAACCATTCCTTAAAATGCGGCTATGATGCACTGGAAGCTTCCTTCAGATCAGCCATGACTGGCACAGTTATCAGAAGGCATGCATGGTTAAAAGAGCAGGCCTTACCAGACCATGTGAAATCCAAATTACTAGATGCTCCCATGGACAAGATCAATTTGTTTGGCTCTCCTGCACAACAGGTGCTTAAGAAGATGGAAGAGAAGGCAAAATCTGTCCAAACAGTGAAAGATTTCTTACAGGTCCAACCTCCAAGGTTTAGCAGGAATTGGCCCTCCAAGAATTGGTCCTTTCCCAACTCCTCCAGAGCCCAGAGAGGCAGGAATAGGCGTTCAAGAGGCAGTCAATCCAGAGGTGCCTACAGGGGCGCCAGTGGCAGGGTAACAACCAGCGAGGTGCAGCCACGGACACAGCCACCACCACTACTACAGGACAATCACAGTGACTTGGTTCTAGCACCGCCTACCAGGGAACAACTAAAAGCACCCTTGGGCGGGAAGCTAACTTTATTTTCAGTAAACTGGCATTACATCACAAGAGACAAGTGGATTTTGCAGACAATAGACCAAGGTTACAGGTTTCACTTCCATACTCTACCAGGGAAGAGAGGAATGCCAAACCTACCTCCAAATCAAAAGGCAGAAGCTCTAAAACAAATATCTCAATTATTAAGGATGAGAGCTGTGGAAAAGGTACCATCTATGGAGCAAGGACAGGGATTTTACTCCAGACTCTTCCTGGTACCAAGACAAGAAAGCAAATGGAGACCTATTCTCGACCTGTCCGCTTTAAACACATTCCTCATTGTTCCAAAATTCAAAATGCTGACCCTACAGCAGCTTCTTCCCATGCTGGGCAAGGAGTCTTGGCTGATAACTCTAGATCTCAAGGAGGCATACCTGCACGTCCCCATACGACCAAATTGCAGAAGATACCTCAGATTTCTTGCAGGATCAGAGCATTATCAATTCTCAGCATTGCCCTTTGGCTTATCTACTGCGCCCAGAGTGTTCACGAAATGCCTGGCATCAGTAATTGCTCATTGCAGGCTCAGGGAATCCAAATCTACCCTTACCTGGACGACTGCCTGATACAAGCGGACAACAAAATCAAGTTAGCAGAAGACTTGAAAAGGGTCATTTACCTACTACAAGCCCTGGGATACACAGTCAATATAAACAAGTCAAGGCTGATACCATCCCAAAGGATAACCTTCTTGGGTGCAGAGCTGGACACATCGAAGCAAATGGCATTCCTAACAGTAGAAAAACAGGAACAACTCCCTCTATACTTCTTGGCATTAACAAAGCAGAACCATCTAACAGCAAGAAAAGTACTGCAAGCCTTGGGTTTCATGGCATCCTGCATAATATTGGTTCCACATGCCAGACTGCATATGAGAAAGTTACAGTGGTACCTAAGGAATTTATGGTCTCAGCACAAGCACAGCCTAGAAACCCAAATTCCAATAATTCCATGCCTGAAGCAAGAATTCCAGTGGTGGGCTCAGGCCTGTCAATTAGACAAAGGATTGCCCTTCCACAACACTCAACCAAGCCAAACCGTTACCACGGACGCCTCAGACCTCGGTTGGGGGGCCCACATGCTAGACAAGTGCATACAAGGCTTATGGACTCAAGACCAGCTGCACCTACACATAAATCAAAAGGAAATGCTGGCAGTAAAACTGGCAATTCAGACATTCAGACCATTTCTTCGACAAGGTCAACTGTTGATAAGGATAGACAACACCACAGTTATGTGGTACATCAACAAACAAGGAGGCACACATTCGTACCCTCTATGCCGGATGGCAATGGATCTCTGGAATGTGGCCCTGAGTTACAACGTTCAGTTACAAGCAATTTTTGTACCAGGAAAAGAAAACATTCTAGCAGACATACTAAGCAGGACTACCACGGATGCCCACGAATGGATGCTGCATCCGGACATCTTCAAAACCATTACAAGACAATGGGGACTCCCTCAAATAGACTTATTTGCATCCCCACGCAATCACCAACTAAAGAAATTCTGCACAAGGACGTACCACCCACTTGCTTGGAAGGTGGACTCCCTATCTTTCAGTTGGAAAAACCTGACAGCATATGCATTCCCACCACTTCCTTTGATGCACAAGGTGCTATTGAAGATCAAGGAGGACCGTCCAAGGATCATCCTGATAGCTCCAGACTGGCCAAGACAACATTGGTACCCATTACTGAGGAGCATGTCTCGGGAACAAATATGGCACCTACCCCTTGTTCCCTTGCTGTTAACACAGAACAACTACAACACCCTGCATCCAAACCTGAAAACACTGCAGCTAACTGCCTGGAACATTGCATAAGAACAAATAACCCAAATTTATCCCAAAGGGTAAAAGACATTATCTTGGAGGCTCGCAGACCCTCAACAAGAAAAAAATTATTCAGCAAAATGGAAAAGATATTTCATTTGGAGTACTGCAAAAGGAGAAAATGTGTCACTGGTAAACATAGCCAACATCCCGGAATACTTGGCAGAGCTCTTCCACAAAGGCCTGTCCTATTCTTCCATCAAGATTCATGCATCAGCTATTTCAGCAGAATACGACTTGGATCCTCCAGTCTTCTCACATCCTCTGCTCAGGCAGTTTCTGAGAGGAATTAAAAATGTAAAACCGCCTAGGAAGCCACCATTGCCAGCATGGGACTTGAACTTTGTGTTAGAAAAATTGACACTTCCTCCTTTCGAACCAGCAGCAACAGCAGAATTACAATACTTATCATGGAAAACTGCTTTCCTGTTGGCAATCACTTCAGCAAGAAGGGTATCTGAGCTACAGGCACTAATGGCAGTACAGCCCTTCCTGATCTTCCACCAAGATAGAGTATCCATGAGAACTAATCCTACTTTTATGCCTAAGGTGGTCTCCAGAGTATCTTTGAATCAGGCTATCCACCTACCTACATTCTTCCCCAACCCTCAGAACAGGGGAGAAAGGCTGTTGCATACCTTGGATGTGCATAGACAATTACGCTACTACCTGGACAGGAACAAGGGCAATAGGAAAACTGACCAGCTATTGGTAGCATATGCAACAGGAATGGAAGGAAAAGCAATTTCAAAACAGACAATCTCTAAGTGGATAGGAAATTGCATTAGATTTTGTTACTCCTACCATGGAAAGAAAACTCCAGAAAACATCAGGCCTCACTCTACAAGGGCTACAGCCACTACCACAGCTTTTCTACGAGGAGTGGCTACCAAAGACATTTTAGAGGCTGCTACTTGGAGCTCCGTGCATACATTTGCCAAGCATTATAATTTACCTTTATACTCCAGATCCCGAGCAGGTTTTGCCACTGCTGTTTTGCAAGGGATCTTAACTACACCTTAATTTTATCTCTCCTCCTCCCCCAGTTTTGCTATGGTATTCTACCCATTTGTAAGGACTGCAGATGCATCCTTGAAGGACATAGTACAGTTTTGTACCTACCATAAATGTAGATGTCCGATAGGAATGCATCTGCAGTCAGATCCTCCTCCTTCCCCTCTGTGGTACTCCTAGGGTATTTGCCCATCTTGTAGCTAGCTGGGGGAATCTATTATGGTGTATTTGTTTGTATATGTGTACATACATGCCTATTTTTTGTTTGCTCTCTACTATTTGGAATCATTTGCATTTATCCAAATTTAGCCTTCCTAGAGGGCACCTGGCATCTGGGGCAAGAAACACTGAGGAAAATGGCGTTGGCTGATGCCTTTATACCCGAATAACTGCAGCTATGACGTCGGGTGAAGTGCGACACCAGCCGAGGCCAGACCCAGACTTTGGAATCCGGCCGACCGAAGGGCTTCCTGACGACAGGACAACCCATTTGTAAGGACTGCAGATGCATTCCTATCGGACATCTACATTTATGGTAGGTACAAAACTGTACTTTTCTTATGCTGATAACAAAAAAGGCCTTCCTGTCTCAAAAGTGACCTTATCTAGATGGCTTTCTTCTGTCATCTCTGAAATTTATCACCTCAGGGGAAAACAGCTGTGCTGGAAACCTAAAGCGCATTCAACCAGAAGCTTAGCCACTTCCACAGCTTTTCAAGCTAGACTTCCATTAGACACTATTTGTGCAGCAGCCACTTGGGCCACTCCTCATACCTTTGTTTCTCATTACAAATTGGATTTGGCCTCCAGGGACAGAGCCAGTTTTGGCTCTACAGTTCTCAAGAGTCTGTTCCATTGAGCCACCCAGGATAGAGGTGCTAGGGACGCGGTCCCATCAAGCAGAATGAGCGAGATTGACAACTTAACATTGAGAAGTTATGTACCTACCATAACGTTCCATGTTAGTTGTCTTCTCTCGCCTTCTTTCTTGCGACCCTCCCTCCTTCCCCCTGGCCTGGACAGACCTTTTCTCTCTACATGGAAGAATGCTTCTTAAGACAATACAGTACTGGTCCTCCAAAACCATCCTTCAGGCTTTTTCTCTCCTTCTTTCTTCCTTTTGGGAAGTTTTTTATGCTAGGTGTTATTGCCTATAGACAACAAATGAGATCTGGGTACTTACCGCCTTGCATCATGGGATATGGGGCTGCCTCGAGCTGGTAAAAAGTGACTCTCGAGCTTAGCAAAGTGCCGAGTCGGAGCCGAGGATTGGCTCCGAACCCATCAAGCAAGAAAGAAGGCGAGAGAAGACAACTAACATGGAACGTTATGGTAGGTACATAACTTCTCATTTATTTACAGTACAGGTATTTCAACTCAGTTTCTTCTTCAAAAAAAAAGGCAGAAGCACATTGTTCAGGTAGCTTTCAGTTTGTGCACTTCTAAGATTTCTGAAACCATAGTCCACAAATATCTCTTTCTTGATGCACTTCAGAATGAGCCACTTAACATTCAATGTCGATTCCTAATAAGTCCACAAGTAAACTGGTACTTCATAATTAAAAACATACCTTTCTGGTACTCCTCAAGTAAGTACAACTTTTTCTTATTTTGGTATTCCCCAAGGGCTTCCACTTCTGGTCTTGCAAATCCCTCTTCAAGACAGGTAAATATTTCTGTTAACTATTCAGGTCTTCCTTTTAACAGCAGGATTGCAGGTGCTTTACACTTGACGTGTAAGATTCAATTACCATATGTTGTAGTATACACATAGCATGGCTGACTGTTATAAGCATTTGCTTTCATGGCAACTAGTATATAAACAATTTGTATAAATATAACAGTGTGCCACAGTTAATAAATATATGCACCATTTTGTGATATAGATGGCTTGTCAGTTCTACTTCAGTTTGTGACTCCATAGTAAGAGTTCAGTGACAACCTATCCAGCCACTGGACGGATGTCTTTGAGGAAGGTAATCTTTGTTTGCTCAAGGATATGTGAACTGTAATTTTATGTTAGTATTTGTGGCATAACAGTAAAACTGCGTATAATGGTAGTGTAAGGTAAAAACAATTTCCCTTTTGTCTCCATACACTTACTGTGTGCATGCTGATGTGGAACCACTCCGAGGGCTGAGGGAAAGACAGGAAACATTTAGCTATGAACACCAGTTCTTCATCTTAGGAGACCTGCAGTGGATGGTTATTGTTAACACTCAATTGGTCAGACTGAAAAAAATAATAAGATGTGTGTTGAAAAGCTAATTTTATTTCTTGTTTTTACAGTTAGAGTCCACAGATACGGCAGTATTAATCACCGATGCTATCGCTGGTAAACCGCATGTAGTAAAAGTGAGGGCAAAGGACTTCCTGGATTCTGGGAGTTGGAGCAATTGGAGTGCTGAAGCATATGGTGTCCCTTGGACTGGTAAGAACATGAAGTTTGGCAATACAGCTTATTACCAATGCATGGCCCATGCAGAAACTACATTTCTGCCATTTCCTGTCATGAAACATGAAGGCCTAATTTTTCTTTTCCTTTTTGCTGACTCAGGATAATGCATCTGTGATATGATATAAGAATTTATTGTGATCAAGTATTGTATATTTATTTACAGTTGGTTTGCTAGTCTTTCTAATGCCACACATTGGTGACTGTGAAACTTGGGTAGTACATATATGTTTTACATGTAATTAAAGATTAAAGCACCAGTTCATACAAAAGTGCAATCCAGGTGTCTTTTGGCCTCATCCCATTCTATTATTTTTCCCTCTCTAGTTATTTGTTCCCAATACTTTGGTTCCTATACAAGTTTTCTCTAGTAAATTCCAGCCCTTCATGCCTACTCTCTCTACCCCTACTTGCAGTCATCCTTATTGGAAAATTCTTCTTTCTCCATTCTTGTGTTGGCTTAGTGCTTAAAATAATTTTTGCTGTTTTATGAGTATAATATTCGGTATGCTGCTGTTATTCTCCTTAAGGATCTGCATCCAAAATCTATTTCTTGAATTTCCCGCCTGTTTCATTATTACTTCCTTTCACTTTGAAATACAACTTTCTTCTTGCATTATGTATATGAGCCTTAATTGTGTAGCTCTAAAATATTCTTTCAGATCAGGTAATCCTGAACCACCTTGTATTATTGCAAGGATCAATTTAACCCACTTAACCTTTGCACTTTCACCCTCCCAGATAAATTTCTTTAACTCCTTATTAACTATTGCACACAACTTCTCCTCTGGTTGATAAAAATGTGCCTGACCTATATATAAAACTAAAGGGGCTAAAATATCTTCACTGTTTGTATCTTACTATCCATATCCATAAACAAGAGCTTCCGACTTCTCAGTTTTTGTATTATCTTTTGCTTAGTCTCTTCCCACATATCTTTAGCTTCCATAGCAGAATACTTTTTAATCCATAATCCTAAATACTTCATCCTAACTTGTGTGCATAAATATGAGTATTGCTGAAACAATTCATGTGTGGGTACATCATTTGCAGCTATAAACTTTGTATTATTTTCATGAATTTTATATCCTGGAAAGATGTGAAACTGTCAACACTGAGATGTCCTTTCTGGATTTATCAGGTATAGAATAATATCAGCAAATAAAGCCAACTTTTCTTTATTATCATACCAATTATATTCTTGAATTTCTGAACCCTTTATTTTCTTTGTCAATGGCTCTAAATGTAAAACAAATAAAGGGGAATTGGACAGCAGTGTCTGGTTCTTTTCTTCAGACATAACTTATTAGAAAGGAACCCTCACACTTTAATTTTTGCCTCTAATCTGTCATATATCCTCCTTATTAACCTTATTGTATCAGAGAATGCAAATGCTCCCATTGCCTTTACTCATAAAATCTCAGCTTACTCTGTCAAATGCTTTCTTTGCATCATGACATACTTGTTCTTACCCCCACTAGAGTAGAAACATCCTTGATCTGGTCATTACTAACATGGGCGACCGTTGCTGTACAACAATAGTCAGCTGTTCCCTGGTTAGATCCGACCGCAAACTAATCACCTTTGAAATCCACCCCCACCCCCCAGCAAAAGCTAACTTTGGGATCCTAAAAACAGAGGTGGCTAACTTCACGGCACCCATGCAAATGGAGAATAGTTGCATGACTGCAGAATCGTACACCAATGCACTTGTACAAACACATACACAAATGCATGGATCTTGCCATACCCAATAGAACCAAGACACACTCCTCCAAAAAAAGAAAGCCAATCTGGTGGTTCCCTGCCATAAACAAACTCTACAACAGAAGGAGAAAACTGATGCAGAGTAAGGTGAAGTCCCAAGACTGGAAAACCTCCCTTATCTGCCTCAACAAAAAGTTGAGATCCCTCATCAAATCCTCTAAAACTAGGTATGAAAACAGAATTGCAGCAGATAGTAAAGACAACCAAAGGCCTTCTATAGTTATGTAAAGAATTTCCATGGCAATACCCAGATTTGCTCTGAGCTACTGCACAATGGTACCTCCTATACCGAGCCAACATATATTACCAGTATACTGGCCGACAGACTCAGTGCCAACTTTACCCCCCCAGACACACACACACACACACACACACACACACACACACACACACACACAGGTCCAATCACAATACCAGTAGATTGCCAGGCACCCAGTATTACTGCTGCACAGGGTTAAACATCACTGTTGAAGGCCAAGAATACAGCTTCTATGGGACCTGACAGTATCCCTGGTTGTGTTCTACATGAAGTACAGAATGAACTGGCACCTCACCTGTGTGCTCTGTTTAATCACAGCCTCACCTCAGGCTTTGTCCCTGCCGAATGGTGCACTGCCATAGTTATCCCTCTCCACAAAGGAGGAGCGACTACAGACCCTGGGAATTATCGTCCCATTAGCCTGACAAGTCTGATATGCAAAGCTATGGAACCCATCATCATGGACCTAATAAATAAGAATATAGGGAATCTCCAAACACTGGATCCCACACAGTTTGGTTTTGTGAAGGGTAAATCATGACTGCTCAACTTGGTCGATGACTTTGAGTCAGTCACCAGAGCTGTGGATGAAGGCAAGGTGGTTCATACAGCCTACCTTGATCTGGCCAAGGCTTTTGATACCATTCCCCACTCGGGAATCCTACAAAAACTCACTAAGCTTGGCATCAACCCCTATATCACTAAGTGGGTTGCAAACTGGCTCGTAGATAGAACCCACAGTGTGAAAGTAGCTGACTCCAAGTCAGACTGCCGATTAGTCACAAGTGGAGTACCACAGGGGGTTGGTCCTGGGTCCTCCCCTGTTTGGTATCTACTTCTCTGAAGTCCAGGCCAACACGAAGGGACTTTGGCTCACAAAGTTCGCAGACGATTGCAAGTTGCAACTATTATTAACTCCCCAAGTGATGTTGACGTCCTACAGAATGACCTCACTGTGACCAAAGACTTGTATCAGAACCATGGCCTTAAGCTTAATGCCAAAAAATGTCATCATCCCCTTTGGGGAAAAACCCGGTTCCCATGAATTACCACATTGATGGTAGTCCACTGAACACAGAAGATGTGATTTTGATCACCACATTGCCAGTGTGGTCAGAAAGTCCTTCTATGTGGCACATCTCATTACTAAGTGTTTTACATCCAGGAAGAAAGAGGACATTGTCTGTCTCCCTCTACTCTTCCCTCATTAGGCCAATCATCGAGTACAGTGCCCCATTTGGCATGTACCTCACTAGACACCTGCAACAACTGGAGAGGCCGCAAAGTACCTCACAAAGAGGGTCATGGGCCTTAAACACTTGTCCTATATGGACAGACTCAAAAAAAAAACTCCCAACTATTCTCTTGTCTCATATCGACTACTTAGAGGCGATCTCTGCTTGACTTACAAAGCGATGTCTGACCCAGCTCTGTTAGAAATGCTACTTCTAAAGAAATCCCAATCCCTCTGTACCACACACTCCAGAGACCTCAACCTCATTACCACAATTAACAGAACATGCTGGAGGGACAGGTTCATAACCCAGAGACTGCACATGCTATGGAACAGACTTCCCATACATGTCAAGCAGAGCACCGTGCTGACCCTCTTCAAGAGAAATCTTGATAAGTGGATGGGAAACAGAAAATTCACCCAGGGGATAACACCAGTGGCTCTACTCAACAGAGGCACTGTGAACTAAGGTTGGGTGGCACTATGCCAGGGTAATCCTATGGCTTGGCTTGTAAAGGCCTTAGGGCCATTAGTCTAGTACACGCCTATGAACCAACAACAGCTGTGTTTTCTTAGATTCATCTTCCCTTTGGATTATCACTGTTCTATTAAAGTCATATGTTTGCCACCCCTCCACAAAATCACATTGATCCATATATATTAATTTTGACAACACTTTCTGCAATTCGTTTATCGTGTATAGACATAAACACTTTAATAATCATGGTTTAAAATTGAAATGTGTCTATATGAAGGCTAGGTCTGATGGATCTTTACCATCTTTAGGTATTACAGCCACCACAGCTTTTTTCCAAGATGATAGTGTTTTCCCTCCTTTTAAAATACGGTTAAATAGAACATTCCAGATCTTTATCACTTTCTTCCCTCCTAACTTCCAAACTTCCACATGAATACCATCTATTCCTGCAGACTTTCCTCAAGATTGATTATACATCACAGTTTTTATCTCATCTGCTTCTGTCACAACTGTTAATCGTTGAACTTCATCTGCCTCTAACCTTGCCATACTTAAGTCTTCCATAAATGTTTCAATTTTTCTTTCTTGATTTCCACATTTTTTTGCAGTATACAATTTTTTTTTTAATTTCAAAAATATCTCCGACACCTCTATTAGATCTCTGGATATTTTTCTTTTTGGAGGCTCCCTTTCTACTTTTGTTTGCCTAAGTTGTTGTGCTCCAGAGTTATTATAAAAAAAAAAAGTTGTTTATTAGCAATCCTTCTAAACTTACAGATATTATCCAGATACTCCCTTGTTTTCTAGTAGTCTGCATTTGCACCACTTCTTGTTCCATGATATTCTTCTTAATCTTTACTTTAACCTTTTCAAACACTCTAAATAATTGCTGTTATTTCTTAAACAGTTATTTTTTTTATTTCATTCCTATTTTAAACTCATTTTTTCATTTTATCCCACACACTATTCTGAAGAAAGTTCTGTCTTCCCTGATAACTCTCAAATAATTTCTACTACTTATTCCTTAAATTCCTCTCCTTTTGATGGGTAGGTAGGAAAGTGTCATTGTCTCATTTTTACCTCTTTATCCTACATTTTTAACTTAGTTTCTGTTGGTTCATGATCTGAAATAGTTATTGGAAATTTGTCAAAACTTTCAATTAAATGCATATGTTCCTGTGAAAAATAATTTCCATCTAGTCTAGTCCAGTTATTCTGCCTTGGTTAATAACATGCAAATTCTCTTAGAGTTCCTACTACTGACTTCACATCTTCCATACCAAATATTTTCATACATTTCTTCAGAAATCTACCTTTTATTTTATTTTCAATTTTATATCCCCTAGATACATCCTCACTGTAGCAAATCAAATGCAGTCCCGAACTATAAGTACTTTTTACAGGAGCATTAATCCAGATCAGCTATTCAAAAATAAGAGAAAACATCTCAGCTCTACATATAGTCTATCTAGTGCACTTTTACACAGCATCTCTGACCCCCAGCAGCTCAAGATTACAACATATTCACCTAAACTTCCTTTTGTCCAGCCTTTCTTTTGTTTTTACATGGTAATGCATATTTTTGTGAAAACAAAAACAGAACTTGTTTACATTAATGTCTTTATCACATAGAACAATCATTAAAAAGACTCGCCCACAACCTCAAATTTAAAATTCCCCAATAGCATAGGTTCATAGGTAGGTACTAGGCTATCTGCCCGAGGGCATTTATAAGCCTAGCCAGAGTGTGTCGGCTTTCACCGCCCATTGATTAATTAACTGATCCTCTGTCAAGCAGAGCCAATGAAGTGATCCCAGGGGTGTATTTTCTGTTACCCATCCACTCGTCAAGGTTTCTTTTGAAGAGTGTTAGTGAGGGTCCTCTGCCTGATGTAATTTGGAATTTTGTTCTAAAGCATGGGGAGTCTCTGTGACAGGAATATATCCCTCCAGCATGTTCTATTTATTGTTGTGGCGAGGTTTAGCTCACTAGAGCGTGCGACTTGCAGTGACTTGGATTTCTTTAGGTGGAGCATGTCCATCAATTCTGAGTTGGACATGGCTTTGTAAGTCAGGCAGAGATCACCTCTGAGTAAGCTATACTACACAAATCTGTCTTACTGTATTGTATGTAGTTTATATTATGCAATGTAAACATATACTATTAAAAATGCTTTGCTTATAGGTACTTTTTCCCTTTTAGTGTCTTTCTAAACATTAATAACGTAAAACTTACTAGTTTAACAAAGTCAACAAAAGTCCAGTCTTTCTGAGTTACTTTTTCTCACAAAGCCAGATATGATTGATGATGTTAAGTTGTCAATCTCGCCTTCATTCTTGCGGGATGGGTTCGGAGCCGATCCTCGGCTCCGACTCGGCCACTTACTAAAGCTCGAGAGCTTATTTTACCAGCTCGAGGCAACCCTATATCCCATAATGCTAGGCGATAACTCCCCAGATCTCGTTTGCTGCTTTTGCTTGTGAGGTGCGTATTTTTTACCGGCTCCTCGTAAGTCTTTTGAATACTAGTTTTCAGTCACCCTTTTTGGTTAGTTTTTCACCCAGTTGTTTTTTAGTACTTAACGACTACTTTTAATCCTATTCCTGTTAATACCTTTCCTTTTTTTCCCCTTATATCCCCCCCCCCACACTCTTAGGTTAGGCCTTAAGCCTGCCCCTTTCCTAGTTATTTCTTAGGGATTCTGTGGAGTGTTTGGGTGTGTCAGTATCCCACCTAATATTTTTATTGTTTTTTGAGTGTTGTGTGTGTGTGTTTCTTTTTCCTTTTGTGCTCACTCAGCACTGTTATGTCGAAGGAACCAAAGGAAACTAAGGTCTCAGGCTTTAAGAAGTGTGACTCGTGCTGTCAGAAAATGTCTCTGACAGACTGTCACACTTCTTGTGTTTACTGCCTGGGACCCCTGTACCTGCAGGACTCTTGTTCTGTGTGTCATGCGTTCAGTCCAAGAGTCCTGCAGGAGTGCAGGAACAAACTAATATTGAGGGGCTTGTTAAAGCCCGAGGGCTCCCCGACTAAGTCTGCGTCGGGGAGGCCTTCGCAACCAGCAAAACCATCGGCTCCGAGTACTAAGCCTTCGGCTGCTGGCTCTTTGTCTGTGCCTAGATCGGCTCCGGCTGGAGCCGATCCCTCTGAGTCGCAGATTCCTGTCTCGGCCCCACTCGGTGCCGATACCTCTGAGTCCATGCATTCATGGTCGGCTCCAGCTGGAGCCGACGTGTCTTCGGCTCCTTTGGCTCCATCCAGATCTAAGAAGAGGTCAAGATCCCCTTCATTGGAGTCCATCCATTCAGCTCCGAGATCCCCCCCTGCTCTCAGAGCGGAGCCATTGGAGCCAATCTTCTCGGTCATCCAGGCTTTCAGACCACGACCTTGAGAGAGTGGTAAGTAGGCTGTTAAAGTCTCAGGCATTGGCCCAAATGATCTGTAGCCCATCTCATCAGACAGTAGCTATTACGACTCCACCTACTTTTCCTCCTTCGACTCTCCCTCAGAGTTCGGAGCCGGAGCTCCTCGGAGCCATGACTATTGTGGCGTTGGAGCCGATACCTCCCCCTTCGGCTCCTTCGTCTTCCGCTCCGATCTCCTCCTTGATGCCTTCATTGGAGGGATCCGGGCGCCTGGTCTCTCTCGTCGGCTCCGAGGGGGCAAGTGGCATCGGACCATTGTCCAACTCCATTCTCCCCCTCTGAGCGTTGGCACTGGTGCGCTCGGCCCCGACATCGGCCTTGGAGCCTTCTCTGTTGGTGCGGCCTGGGGTTCCCACCTCTTCGGAGCGGGAGCCCTCTGGCCTTTCTGATAGGGGAGCCTTCGAGGTGATGAGGAGTGTACTAGCCCCCAGGGCATAGTCATTGGTCATCTCCATCAGCTCCTCCCACTACAGTGCCTGCTGATGTCTCTTCCCACTCTCTTGCTCCCAGACCTAGAGATCCAACGCCTCAGGTTTTCCCACTGGGAATATCTTCCTCTTCCGAGGCTTCTCCTGACCTGTCAGTGGAGCCTCCGCGTAAGAGGACATGTAAGAGGAAGCATGTGGACTCCCCTGAGTCCATTACGTCTGACACCGACTTGGATGAGTCAGAGGGATCCCCAAAGTCCCCCTCTGAGGATGTCCCTTTCTCAGACATCCTAGAAATCCTAAAGCAGAGGGGGAACTGGTCTTCCCTTAATCCTTCCGAAGACGAGTTGGTGTACCTGGAGGCGTTTGCTTCTCGACCCTCCACCTCCTGGGGGTGTCCGCCTTTCGACCCACTTATGGAAGTAGTGGCTCGGAAGGCGTAGTCGACCCCGGATTCAGTGGAACCCACCCCTCGGAGGCCATCTAAATTCATCACAGCACCAGTTGACAAACAATTCTTAACAAAAGGTGTACCGGCAGATGCCATGGTGGTGGCTGTAGCCACCAAGAAGGAACTAGCTGATCCTTCAGTACCTATCCATCCTCCTAATAAGGATTCTAGGACCATGGATAGGTACGGTAAGCGGATGTTTTCTTCAGCGACCTTTGCCATGCGGTCGCTGAATTACTTGTCACTTCACCCGACTTCAGAGAGATATTCTCAAAGAGTTGGGAGAAGTCTTACAGGATCCGTTAGCTGCTGGGTCCCAGGATAAAATCAACTCACAGCTTGGAACCCTAAACTCGATTGTTAACTCCTCCATGCGTCTAATTTCATATGCAGCCGATGGAGTGAGTAGGGCTGCGGGCACAGGAGTGGCCTTAAGGCGTCATGCCTGGATGCAGCTGTGTAATTTTGCAGATCCTTTCAAGGCGTCCTTCACAAATTCCCCTTTTGATGGTTCGGCTTTGTTCGGATCTCAAGTGATAGACACCTTGACCAGATGCGAACAAGATGGCAAGACTCTTTCTGCCGTAAAAGTCCGTTTCTCCACCCCTTCAAGACCATACCCTAAGGATCAGAAGGGTGGGAAAATGTGGTTCCGCAAATCTCAAGGAGTCACGCCTGACGCAAGAGGTCAGTTTACCCCCAGAGGCAGAGGGGGTAACAACAACAGACGCCATCCTAGGGGCAGAGGGGGTCCGCAGAACCAAGGTAGCAGGGAGCCTCTCTCTGACAAACCCTTCCAGCATCCCTGAGATGTTGCCCGATTGTCCACCTTCGGAGGCAGTCGGGGGAAGATTGTCGCTGTACCCAAAAACCTGGCTTTCCCTTACTCAAGACAAGAGGGTACAGTCGATCATATCTGAGGGTTTCAAAATTCCCTTTATCCAAACCCCAATTCAGTAAAAGGGAACCCTTCCAGACGTTCCACTCGGTCTAAGGGAACTAGCAGTACCAGAGATATCAAAACTGCTAGCAAAAAGAGCCATCCAGCCAGTCCCAGCAGACCAACTAGGATCCGGAATCTACTCAAGGTTCTTTTTGGTACCGAAAAAGACAGGGGACTGGAGACCAATATTAGATCTCAGCAAATTAAACAAGTTTGTAAAGAGAACAAGATTCCGGATGGTCACGCTACAGTCCATTCTACCCTTTCTGGGCAAGGACAGTTGGATGTGCTCCGTGGACCTTCAGGATGCGTACTATCACATCAAAATCCACAGGCGCTCCAGAAGGTTTCTCCGCTTTCGGCTGGGGGCCAGTCACTACCAATTCAGAGCCCTGCCCTTTTGTCTCACTACAGCCCCCAGAGTGTTCACCAAATGTATGGCAGCAGTTACGGCTCACCTGAGACAGCAAGGATTCCAGGTGTTTCCATATCTAGACGACTGGCTCCTCACTGCCACCACCAGGCATCAACTTCTCCAAGCCAGAGCTTACACCATTCACATTTGCAGAGGGCTAGGAATCTCTATAAATTTCGAAAAGTCTGCCTTGTCAGTCTATTACCTTTATAGGTGCCAACTTGGACACCATACAACTTTCAGCAAAGTTAACAGATCAAAGGGTCTTAGATATTCAAAACCATGTCCATGTTCTTCTTCAGAGCGACAAAATTCAGGCCAGGTATGTCCTGAAAGTATTGGGTTTTATGGCGGCCGCCATAACACTTCTTCCTCTTGCAAGTTTTTACATGCGTCTTCTACAGTGGATGCTTTTCTCCCAATGGTCCTTTCAGCAACTCCCTATGCACCACAAGATCATGATAACTCCAACTTGCAAAAGTCATCCGTCCTGGTGGATATTGTCCCCTCAAGTCCATCAAGGCAGACCCTTTGTTCCTCCTCCCCCGGTCGCCACGGTTACATCGGATGCCTCCCTGATCGGGGGGGGGGGGCATTTTCAGGGCAGGATGGTCCATGGCACTTGGCAACCTTTCGAACGCCACCTGCACATAAATGTCCTAGAGATGAGAGCAGTGCTTTTAACGTTGCAAGCCCTCCACGACTCTCTTCCCCTGGGAACTATTGCAATCCAAACGGACAAATATGTCCTTAGTGTGGTATATCAACAAGCAAGGCGGAACCAAGTCCTATCCCCTGTGTCGAGAGGCACTCAGACTTTGGCAATGGGCAGTCTCCTCTCAGCGGTTTCTGATAGCAACGCATATCCCCGGGAAGTCCAACATCATAGCGGACAGGTTGAGCAGAGCTATACTCATGCCACACGAGTGGTCTCTCAAACAATCTGTGGAGTAAGGGATTTTTCAGAAGTGGGACCTTCCTTGCTGCAATCTTTTTGCTACACTCCAAAACAGCAAATGCCTCGACTTCTTCACCCTCTTCCCCCTTTCATGCCATCCCCTCAGAGATGCTCTAGTCCAAGATTGGCCTCGGGGACTTCTCTGTGCCTTTCCACCCTTTCCTCTAATCCCATAAGTAATTCAGAAAGCAACTGCCTTGAGAGCCAAGTTGATTCTCATTGCCCCTTATTGGCCTCGACAGATATGGTTTTCGTTCCTACATCTTTATCTTTTGGTACAGCCTTGTCATCTGGACCCAGCTCCAGATCTGCTGACCCATCAGTCGGGGCAGCTGCACCAATCCCTACATTCTCTCAACCTCACTGCTTGATTGCTCCACTTCCGTCTTTAGCCAGACTTCCTATGATTTCTAATCCCATCCGGGATATCATAGTAGCTTCCCTTAAATCTTCCACCAGAAGGATTTACACTAGTAAATGGAAACATTTCTCCTTCTGGGCAAAGGCAAGGAATATAGATCCCTTTACTGCCCCAATTAATTCGGTCTTAGACTTCCTAGCTGAAATTTTTCATTCAGGGTCTTCTGCCTCTACAGTAAAAGTTCAGTTGGCAGCCATATCGAATTTTCATATAGGCTTGTCGGACCACAACATCGTGTCCCATAAGCTTTGCAAAGCTTTCCTTAAAGGTGTATTTTTACTTAAGCCTCTGATCAAAGACCCTCCACCTCAGTGGGATCTTAATTTAGTCTTAACATCATTGATTTTTCCCCCCTTTGAACCTGCGGTCTCCTGTTCGTTGAAATTTCTTTCCTGGAAGGCACTCTTCCTAGTCGCCATTACTTCTGCTAGAAGAGTATCTGAGCTTCACGCCCTCTGCATTCGTCCTCCCTACTTAATCTTTCATAAAGACAGAGTTTCTCTAAGGACTAATCCATCCTTCTTACCCAAGGTGGCTTCGCAGACAAATTTAGATCAATCAATTGATCTCCCAGTTTTTTTCCCAAACTATACTAATAGAGCGGAGCAAAAGTTACATTATCTAGATGTTCACCGCCAGCTCCGATACTATTTGGATAGAACCAAACAAATAAGGAAGTCTGATCAGCTGTTTTCATCATATGCAGAAAATAAGAAAGGCCTTCCTGTATCTAAGGTAACCCTATCCAGGTGGCTGTCTTCTGTGATTACATCTATTTATCAACTCAGAGGCAGAGAATTAACTTCTAAGCAAAAGCCCATTCAACTAGAGCACTAGCTACATCTACAGCTTTTCAAGCTAGACTACCAATAGGCACTATCTGTGCGGCAGCCACATGGGCCTCTGCTCATACCTTTGTTTTGCATTAAAATTAGACATGGCCTCCAGGGACAGAGCAACATTTGGTTCCACCGTTCTCAAGAGTCTGTTCCAATGAGCCACCCAGGATGAAGGTGCTAGGGATGCGGTCCCATCCAGCAAGAATGAAGGCGAGATTGACAACTTAACATTTAGAAGTTATGTACCTACCATAACGTTCCATGTTAGTTGTCTTCTCTCGCCTTCTTTCTTGCGTCCCACCCACCATCCCCCTAGCCTGGACAGACCGAGAAGATCTTCCCTTCTTTGAAGGGTCCTTATATTCCCTTGTTTCACCATCTAGGTGTCCTAGGATATCTATAGTGTAGATAATGATCTTTGGGAGTTTTTATCCCTCTTCCTCATCCTTTCCAGTTGGAAGATTTTGTTTTATTGGCCTATGCTAGGTTTTTCAGCTTCCAAACGAGATCTGGGGAGTTATCGCCTAGCATTATGGGATATAGGGTTGCCTCGAGCCGGTAAAATAAGCTCTCGAGCTTTAGTAAGTGGCCGAGTCGGAGCCGAGGATCGGCTCCGAACCCATCCAGCAAGAAAGAAGGCGAGAGAAGACAACTAACATGGAACGTTATGGTAGGTACATAACTTCTCATTTTATAACCTCACGTTTATTCACTTACTCCAATCTTGCTGGTCTTCTTTCTGTTCATCTTCATCTCACAACACCAGACTCTGGTTCAAGTTCAAAGTACTCCTGATTCTTCTAGTTAACTGTTGTGTTATTTGTCTCTCAAGCATTTTCCTTTGGACTATTCATAGGTTAGTACTAAGCTAACTGCCCTTGTGAGTCATTGTAAGCCTAGCCAATTATCCCTTGTGAGACTCAAACCCTGCACCTTGTGTTTGTAAGGCAAACACTTTAACCATTAGGCCACCCTTGTTAAAGGTTTCACTGGCAAAGTCCCTCTATGAGCTTTATTGTCAGAAGAATAAGAAGCAGAGTCCCTTTCTGTTTGATTATAGGTTCATAGGTTCATACTAGGCTATCTGCCCAAGGGCATTTATAAGCCGAATAAAAACTATGCCTATCATTTTGCTGTGCCTCTGTCAAGCAGACGCTGAAGTAATCCATATCTGCAATCTCCCATCCATTGGTCAAGATTCCTCTTGAACAAGACCAGAGAGGTGCTCTGCCTCACATGTACCGGGATTTTGTTCCACAGCATAGGGAGTCTCTGGGTGATGAATCTGTCCCTCCAGCACGTTCTATTTATAACCGTGTCAAGGTTTAAGTCTCCCGCCCTTGTGGTTCTGATAGTTGACTTTTTGTTGGAAACACTTTTGTAGTCCCTCATTAAGCCTGTCTTGCATCAAAAAAAAATTGTTAATCCTCCAGGAAAAAATATTCTGAAGATAGCTGAATGCAGTAGCTTTAATATCACACCTGCCTCTTGACATTTCCTGATTGCTGGGGAAAAAAATTGCATCTCTTCTGCCTGGTGTACAGTGAATAATCATTTTCAACAAACACTCTGCTATCTCAGATTTTTAACACTTTGCCCTTCTGCCACAGTTTTGTCAGGATCAAAACTTTCTGCTGCTATGATTGTGTGTTTACTAATATGGGTCTTGGTTGATTTCTCATGTCTAGGTTTGGAGCATACAATTGATGTGTCCTTTCAGTTAACAAATCTTCCTGTGGAATAACAGCCCAGTTGCTTATTTGTGCTTTTATAAAATTAGTAGTCTGTTCATCCAGTTTTTCTGGTACAGAAGAAAATCTCAGGCTTTCTCTTTATGCCGTGTCTTTTCTAACTGTACCATTTTTTGAAACCGCTCTTCTTGAAGTCTCATACTCGGTCAGCCTTTTTTTTTTTTTGTAGGTTAATAGATAAATACTAGGCTAGCTTCCCTTGCCGACCATTTTAAGCCTACCAGTTTCCCTTTTTGTGCTTGAATTAACCTATATAATTTGGTTACAGATTGGCCTTACTCATCCCATGGTGTATAGTTATATATTACCCCTAATAGGAATAACTGGGATCATATCCGAGACTATTTGAACAGACCCATGCATGGGATAAAGCATTTAGGAGCTGCCTCTGTCCATTAGTAATACAGAGTGCAGACCTGGGGTAAATGTTTTGTTTCCCATCCTTAGATCCATGTTGCTCTTGAACATGGACAAGGATGAACTTATTTTTATGTGGATGGGGGGAGTCTGTTCCAAGGCAATTGTATCATAGTTTCATAGTTTAGTACTAGGCTATCTGCCCTGGGGCATTTATAAGCCTAGCCATAGTGATGTGGCTTTCGCCATCCCATATAATGGTACAAAAGTGTACAGAATAGATTTAGAATACTGTGCTTCTGTCTAGTAGTGACACAGAGAAGACCCCCTTACATAATAGAATTAGTTTACTGTGCCTCTGTCTAGTAGTGAGACAGAGATGACCCCTGGGGTAAACCTACAGTCTCCCATCCACTCGTCAAGATTTCTCTTGAAGAGAGTCAGTGAGGGTCTCTGCCTGACATGAACTGGGATTCTGTCCGAGAGTATGGGAATCCTCTGAGTTATGAATCTGTCCCTCCAACATGTCCTATTCATATTTGTGCTGAGGTTTAAATCTTTAGCTCTCGTGGTTCTGATGGATTTGGATTTTTTGAGGTGAAGCATGTCCATCAATTCCTGATTGGACATGGCCTTGTATGTCAGGCACAGATCACCTCTGAGTAGGCTGTATGCTACTGAATAGAGCTGGAGTTTCTTTAGTCTGGCAGCATATGACATATGTTGGAGACCCTTGATCCTCTTGGTGAGGTACTTTTGGGGTCTCTCTAGCTGTTGCAAGTGCCGGGTGAGGTACATACCAAATGGTGGGGCATTGTACTCAATCATGGGCCTGATAAGGGAGGAGTATAGGGGTACAATGACCTCCTTTGATCTGGATGTGAATCCCTTCATGATAAGGTGGGCAAGGTAGAAAGTCTTTCTAACCACTTTGGCAACGTGGGTGTCAAATGAGAGGTCACTATCGACTTGGGTCCCCAGGTCTCTGATTACTTTTTCCATACTCAGTGGGTTACTGTCTATGTGATAATTTGTGGGTACTTTGTTTTTCCCAAACAGGATGACTATACATTTTTGGCATTTAGTTTAAGGCCAAGATACAGCTGTCCCTACAAAACATTCTGTTGATGTTGCGGAAGAGGTTTAGATCCCTAGATCACTTATTTCCTATCCCATTTGACTTGCTTGATATGCAGTAATTACATCAGTATTGGGGTGGTGGATGCCTTTTATGCCAGACACAGGTCATCTGTTAGCAATCTGTAGGATACCGAGTATAGTGACAGGGCTTCAAGTCACTCCATGTAGGACATGTTGTTTAGGCCTTGTATCCTTTTAGTAAGATATCTCTGTGGGTGTTCAGTTGTTGCATCTGTTTGAATAGATACATGCCAAAGGGGGTATTATATTCAGTGATTGGCCTAATGAGGACTGGTTAAAGGGCAAAGTGACATCCCTAGGTCTAAACACAATCACTTTGTTTGTAAGCTGTGTAGTATAGAAGGGCTTTTTTACAGCAGTGGACACATGATGGTCAAATGCTAGGTTACTGTCAAAATAAGTTCTCAAATCCCAGATAACTGGGTCAACTCTTAAGTTTTTTATTTCCTTCATCATGTCTGAGTCATTTGGCAATCCACTGGGTGACATAGGGGCTTATCCCATTTTATTTAGCTTTTCTTCTATGCCTGACTGGACAACTTTGTCAAAAGCTTTGGCCTGGTTGAGGTATGTAGTGTGTACCCTTTTGCCTTCATCCATTGCTTTAGTGACCTTTTTAAAAATAGTCCATTGTGTTGAGTAAGCATGAGTAATCATGAGTTGCCCTTAACAAATCCAGAATGAGATGGGTCCAGTGTTTGAAGGTTTCCTATGTCTTGATTGATTAGTTCCATGGTACATCTTTCCATGTCTTGGCATAAAATGCTAGTCAGACTTATGAGTCTTTTGCCTGGGTCTATGGATGGTCTTCTCTTATGCTGGGGAATAACTGTAGCTGTTTTCCATTCGCTTTGTACAAAACCTGTATGGAGGCTGTGATTGAACAGTGCTATTAGGGGTTGGCTAAATCCTGCTTCATGCTATGAAATGTGCATCCAGGAATATTGTAAGGACCCATTGATGCAGTATTTTTAGCTTTTGATAGCACTTTTAAGACTTGGTCTTGTGGATTAGATGGAACTGAGCCAGTTTTAGATATATTTTAAAGGACAGACTGATGGGAGAGAGGGGTAAAATTCCAGCTATATTTGCTTTATCTTTAGTGTTGTTGTAGATAACATTATTCACAATCACCTCAGCTCAGCTTATTGCTGCTTTCTGCTTTTAGGATTACAAAGATAACTAAAAAGTTCCTTTATTTTATTTATTTATTTTATTTTACATTTGTTAACCGGGCTAGTCCAACTGGATATATGTCCATTTTCAGTGGAGGCCCGGGGAGAAAAGCTCCGCTATAAACTACTAAAACAAGTTAAACTTATACAAAAAATATAAAATAATGCAGAAATAAAGAATATATAATAGTATTTAAGAAACGTAACATAACCAACTGCAAGTTGCCTAAGGATCAGAGTACAAAATGAGGCTTAACATAGAACAAAATGATGAATACCAAGCAAGAATACTCTGTTGCAGAATTGAAAAGAAAATAAATATAGATATGTATTAATTTGAAGAGGACGTTCAAGTGGGGTAGAAATTAGGAAAAATAAATAAGGGGATAAAGGAATCAGAGGGCAGGAAAGAAAAAAGTTCAACTAGGGTTGGTACAAGAGCAGAGCCAGTGGTTGGAAAGGAAGAGTTTTACTTTAGCTTTAAAAAGTGGGAGTGAAGATAGTGTAGAGAGGTATTGAGGTAGTTGGTTCCATGTTCTGCCAACTGAGTTGGAGAATATGGAGTCACCTGCTGAGTTATTTGATCTTTGGTTTGGGTAACTATCTTAGCTTCAGAGTTGGCTTTGGTGGATTTTATTTAGCTCCTGAGTTGTTTGTTTATTTCAGTGTCATGGGCTGTAACATTCTGAGAATTTTTCTTCTTACTTTTGCTTAAAATTATTTTCCTTTTATTGTAAAGCTTGTTGATATATTGTTCAGTTCATCCTCTGATTTTTGCAGTTTTATCAGTTCATCTGAATAGCAAGTTAAAGCTTCCTCTATTTTTCCAGAATTTTGTAATTTAAGTTTATGTAGTCCGTTAGTGTTCCCTTTATTTTAATCAGATCTGTGCATTTGATTAATTTTTTCCTCTAAATTACTGGAAGTAAGTCTCCATAGACAAGGTTCCATACCATGTAGTGGCCAGCTACAGGTCACTCTCTGTGAACCATGAAGTTCATAACTCTTACCTTGATCTACTAGATGCGTTCACCATCCAACCATATACCTTATTAATGGAAGACTTTAACTAACCATCTATAGACTGGGAAACGTATACTGCCTCTACCTCACAGGCACAGCATTCCCTGGACTTAACACAAAATGAAATTCAACCCAGAAAATCCAGCAAAACCCTTAACAGTTAGGAACTATACTAAAGCAAACTACATCCTATTAAGTGCCGGTCTCTCAAAATTCATGGCTCCCGAAACCCCAAGGACACGGCTCGTTGAAAGATGTGCGTCAGCGCTGGCAACTCTGCACGTAAAAATCTACTGCCAATCATTAGTGGACCGGAGTTCCGCTGTGGCGACCCCTAACAGGGAAAAGCCAAAAAGACACAACATTGGTGGAATCCTTACTTTAATAGGCTATATAACAAATTTAAAAAGTTGTGGTCAAAATCCGAAAGAGCTACTCTCATAGAAACAAGAGCTCTTTGATTTAACTAAATAAGAAACTAAGAGAATCTAGTGAAGTCCAGCAAGGTCAGTTATGAGGTCAGGATAGCCTTGACTGGTGCAAAAGCCACAGATTAAAACGCAGTGCAAAGAAATGCATTGTAATGCCCTTTGGTAAAGCATCCACCCAAGCTAATTACTTCATCGGTAAAACACCACTTAGAGTTGGCCCAATAGTATAGACAGTAATCTGGCATTTGATCAAAACGTAGCCAAGATAGTTAAAAAAAAATCATTCTGTGTCCCCTAAGGAAGTAATAGTACCACTCTACTAAGCCCTTATCAGACCCCTGATTGAGTACAATGCCCCCTCTGGCATGTACCTAGCCAAGCGCTTGCAACAGCTGGAATGCCCTCAAAGGTTCCTCACCAGAAGAATTCAGGGTATGAATACCATGTCCTACACGGATCACCTTAAGGTCCTATTTCTTTATTCGGTCTCCTACAGGTTACTGAGATGCGGTCATCTATGCGTAGCTTATGAGGTGTCTTTGGATCCAGCTCTGATGGATCTCTTGCACATCTGCAAGACAGGCAACACCAGAAACACTAGATCCAAGGACATGAACTTTATCTGCAACATAAATAGAACCTGCTTGAACAACTGGTATGTGTCTCAAAGGATCCTGTCAATGTGAAGCAGAGTTTATCCCTGATTGTGTTCAAAATAGTTGTATTTATTGGATTTGTGCACCTGGCTACAGTTTCAGCTTTATCACTGTCGTGACCTTATTTTCCTGTGTTCAAAAGAAACCTTGATATCTGGATGGGAAATCGCAGATTCACCCCCTGGCCTGGCCCCCATGTCTGTGATGGGCAGAGGTCGAAAGTAAGTAAATTAATGCCCAGCTAATATGCTAGGAGTCTAAACAAAAACTCCACTCCCTAGAAGCTATCTTCACCCTAGAGAATACTGACATCTGTGCACTCACTGAGACTTGGTTGAAAGCCACAGAGAGCTCACCGACAGTGCAAGGTTATAATGCCTTCTACACATTTAGACCAGCTGCTACACAGACAGGGACTAAAGGTGGAGGGGTCTCGATTTACATCAAAAGTGAATATACCTCAAGGCTGATCAAACACTAAATGCACTTAAGATTCTCCATGGTCAAATCACTGTAGGCAAAATCCCATACCACTTTCTTGCAAGCTATAGGCCCCCCTCAATGACCCAGGAAACCCATACCATGTATTTAAACGTATTGAAAATCCTCGTTATCCAACCCAATACAGCATTTGTGGCACCTTTTATTACCCCAGTATTAACTGGTAATCGTGTATTGCACCAAACATACAGGCACAGAGATTCCTGGATTTTTTAAACATAAACTCCCTTGACCAGATTGTCAGTAGACCAACTAGGGGTGCAACCATACTGGATCTGGTCCTCAATAACTTGGGGGAGAGCTGCACACCACCTAGTATAATGTCTTCTCTGGCAAGGTCAGACCACAAAATGGTCTCCTTTGAAATAAAAATAAGTCTTGAAATCCGAGCTAACCCTGGAATTTTCAGGAACTACTCTAAGGCTAACTTCCTACTGTTAAGTGATGGACTGGCAAAATTTCATGCCCCCATAAACTCTGAGAACGTTGCTGCCTAAGCTGAACTGTTCACAGAAACCCTATGCAAGCATTTCAAAATATGTATAGAGGCAGCTGTACCTACCAGGAAGAAGTACAGAACTAACTCAAAAAACAAGCCATCGTGGTGGAATCACACCAGTAGGCTGTATAACAGAAGGAAGAAAATCATGACAACAGTTAGGAGGTGCAACACCCAGCAGGTTAAAAGCACTATCATCAAACTAAGCAAACAACTCCGAGGAAAAATAAAGTCTACCAAAGCCAAATTTGAGGTAAATTTGGCCTCCCAGGCCAAGGACAACCACAAGGCATTTTTTAGCTATGTCCGTAATATCAAAGGTAATATACAACTGAGTGCAGAGCTCATTCTCACCTATACTGAGCCATTACAGCAAATTTACTGGCTGACAAATTAATTTCCAACCTTGCCACGTCTCCCCCTCAACCTTCTCTCAGGAAATACCATCAAATATAACTCCCCCTGCTATCATTAGGAAAAAGGTTTTTAATGTTTTCTTTAAGGCAAAGAACACTGCATCAGTGGGCCCAGAGAAAATCCCAGGATGCCATCTAAATAGCATGAAACATGTCTTTTCAGGGCCTCTGGAATTATGTAACTGTAGCCTCCAAATAGGCTTTGTGCCTCATAAATTGAGAAGAGCAGTAGTCATCCCTCTGCACAAAGGTGGGCCATGTAGAGACCCATAAGTCTAACTAGTGTCATATGCAAAGCCATGGAAAGGATTATCATGGAAATTATCAATAATGACATAGGAAACGTCCAGACACTGGACACAACCCAGTTTGATTTCATCAAATGCAGGTCATGCATACTTAACCAGGTGGACTTCTTTGAGAAGGTCACCAAAGCAATGGATGAGGGCAAAATAGTTCACACTACCTACCTTGACCTGACCAAGGCATTTGACACAATACCCCACTCGGGCATTGTTGACAAACTTGAGGTTAGGTACAAACCCGTATGTCACCTTGTGGATAGCCAGCTGGCTCACACAGGACCCAGAAAGTTACAATTGGGGAGTCAAGTTCTGCAAAGAGGCCAGTCAGGGTTTGGTCCTGGGAATATTCCTTTTTGGTATTTACTTCTCTGAAGTCAAGGCCAGTGTCAGTAGCCTCTGCATGAGGAAATTCGTAGATGATTGCAAATTAGGAGCTTTCATTGAATCCCCACTGGCACAAATGTTCTCCAGGAAGGGCAAATAAATGGTGTCAGAGCCATGGACTAAAACTAAATGCCAAGAAATGCATAATACCATCCATTGGGAAGTCATCCAGTGCTGGTAACTATCATATTGACAACACTCCCCTAATAGCTGACCCAGTAGTCAGGGAATTGGGGGGCACACACACAGACCATAATCTAGCCATTGACCATCGTGTGTCTACAGTAGTGAGGAAATCATTCTACATTGTGCAACTTACTAACAAAGGTATAGCATCTAGATCCAAGGAGGTCACTGTTCCAGTATATTTGACATTCATCAGACCTGTTATTGAGTACAGTGTCCCCATTTGTATGTACCTAACCAGGCATATCCAACAACTGGAAAATTCACAGAGGTTCCTCACTGAAAGAATACGGGGCATAAATAACACGCCGTATGCAAACTGCCTCAAGGCCCTATCCCTGTATTCTCACTCTTACATGCTGTTAAGGGGTCTGGAGATTTATGCCTGGTATAAAAGACATTGTCAGACCCTACTTTGATGGACCTCTTGCATATCCACAAAACAAACAGCATCAGAATTTCCTGTTCTGAAGACTTAAACCTTGTCTGTGGTATTAATAGGACCTACTGGAGAGACATGTATGTATCCCAGAGACTAACCCCTTCTCTGGAACAGGCCTCCCGTCCATGTAAAGCAGAGTTTCTCCCTAAGCCAATTCAAATGCAACTTGAACAGTTAGATTGGAAGCAGGAAAATTATCCATGGTTTGGCACCTATGTCTCTAATGGACACAGAAAACATGTAAATGGTTCATCTCCCAGACCCCTGCTTACACTTATCAACGGTATGAGAACTTGTCAGAGTTTTGGGATGTGAGGCTAGGCTTCAAAAGCCCCTTGTGGTTTTCGGCCTAGTAAATACCTATGAATATACCCCCCTGCACATACAGACAACCCTTAGTTACCTTCTTACTAACATTCCCCATCATACAGGTATCCAGAGATCTCTGGGACAGAACTGGATTGGGTTGCACAGCTAAGCTTGTAAAGACCCTGGAGGTTGTTAGCCTAGTATAAACCTATGAAGCCATCTCTTGTACCAAAGCTAGAGCTTAAACTGCTTTATGATGAAAAGCTGCAGGCGTTTTCCCAGTCAGTGTTTTCTCTTCAACATTTCTAGTTGATTTTCATTCAGGTTCTCTAAAGTTCTTCTTTATTTGCATTGAGGCAGTGCACTTACTAGCTGAATTTTACGCAAGCTGGCTGAGTTACTAGCTCTTATTCCTAAGTTTTTTTTGTTTTTTTTTTTCACACTGGGAGAGCTCAAATTAAGATGTTGATCAGTGTACAGCTATCTTGGAAGTTCCCTTGTTTGTAATCTTTTATTAGGTCTAACATAATTAAAATACTGCCTTCCTCAAACTATTTTTGATGCATCAGCCCTAGGCATAGGGCATATGTGAAATTTTAAAATGCTGTTTAACATCCTGAAATCATTACAGAACCTGTTTTCCAAAATCAGGTTTTGAACTAGCAGTGTGGGTCTGTTCCACTCACGTTTAATCTCCTCAATTACCCCTAGCTGAAGCTTTCCTTTTTTATTACATCTTTTTGTACTGCCTTTATTTGTGATGCTGGTATTTAATAGGGATTTAAGTTAACCACTTCTAGTGTCAGTACAGTACAAGCCGCGGTGGTACAGCGGTAGCGTTGTTGCCTCACAGCAAGAGGATCTCCTGTTCGATTCTTAGCTTGAGTGCCTTCTGTGTGGAGTCTGGATGTCCTCCCCACAGTTGAGTGGCCTCCGAAAGACATGCGTGAATAGGCGTGCCTTCATTGAAGGTTGGGCATCGGGCTGGCAACTCCGCATCATAAAAGTCTACTGCCAATCATTAGCGGACTGGAGTTCCGCTGTGGCGACCCCTAACCTGGAAAAGCCGAAAAGACAAACAACAACAACTTCTAGTGTCAGTGCAGTGTTGAAACAGACATGTTCTTCCATGAAGTTCTGAAAGCATATCCTTGTTCTGTAACAGAAATTTTTATTTCTTGTTTCTTTGGTTTGGATAGTTTAACGTGTCTGAACTGCAAGCATTAAGGTAATTTTTCTTTCTTTATCAGATTCAGAAGTCTGTGTTTTTATACATCATTCCACAATTCCTGAAAATTGATATGGTATAGCTTTTCTAGTTTTCTCTTTTCTGACTCTGCTCTACCTCATTTATTCTCTCTGCTATTTCGTAACAAGCCCTGCCATTTAGCCACAATGTATTTTGTGCTAAGCCGGAGACCAAAACCAACACTTGTTCTCCAGCTATAAATCGCCAGGTCCTTGCATTTTTGTTATATGCCCTGGTTGTATACCTCATTCCATGTGTTCCTGTGCTAAGGGCTTCAGTGCTTTGAGCCTGTCATTCTAACCTGTGTTGTGCTCTTTCACCTTTTTACAGGGTTTAACTTGTACCCAAATTTTTCTTGCAATATGTAATAATCCAGAAGCGTATTTTCCATATAATTACTCAAAAGGACTGAAGCCCGTTTAATCTTGTGGCATTTCTCTAATGGTAAATAGGACGTATAATATTTACTGGTTACAGTTTTTGCCATCTTCCTCAGTAACTTGGATTTTAGTGCTCTGTTGAAATTGTGCCAGTCTGTCTGGGGGTGGTATACTCAGGATTTTTAGTTTCTTGATATTAAAATGTTGGCACAGTTGGTGCGTAGTTCTATATATTAAAGGAGTCACTTGATCATTGAGTATTTTCTTTGTTTTTCTTACCCTGAAAAAGAAGGTCATAGACTAACCATTAAATTTTGAAATTTCATTTAGCTTCCTGAAATCATTACAGAACATACTAATCAAAATCAAGTTTTGGGACTAGCATTGTGCATCTGTTCCTTTCAGTTTTAGACTCCTCAGTTAGCCCTACCTGAAGCTTTTCTTATATCTTTTACAAGTTCCTGGCAATAGATTTATTATTAGATATGCATAGTGGGATACCTTCATGATATTTAATTGTGTAGTCTAAATCACCCAAAATATATTGAAATCCACTGATAAATTTCAACAATGGCCCAATAATGTCTATTGCAGTATATCCAAATGATACCCATGTGATAGACATTGGAATAAAGGATTTTTAAAGTGTAGATGATGATTGGTCTTCTGGTGCTTATGGCATTCAACACAGAAGTTCTCAATTTCTTTCATTTATTTTTGGACAAGTAAAGCATTCTCAATTATCTGTACTTTTGCCTTGTCCATTCGCTGGTATCATCCTAACACATGGTTATATGCTAATCTCATCCATAGGTTTTTGAAAGGCTTGGGGTCTGTCACCTTGTAAATCAAAGTATTGGTTAGAGATAGGAACATGTTCATCTTCTTCCGTTACACTTACAGCTACATATTCCTGTTCTTTGCTTAAAATTTCACCTAGTCTCCACCTTTGAATTCCCTGGTTCTAGCACTGCTGTTATCCACTCCTTTTGTGTAATTCTTTCCATATGTTCTTGTACTAGGGGGAATCACCTCTTTTAGCCTGTCTTGTCAACTTATAATGTGGTTTGTGACAGTTTTCCATGGGGATTTCACTTCTTTTTAAAATTTAACAAGTTTATGTAAAGGTCAGCTAATCCTGGGTTTTCCTTAGTCATTCTGTTGTAAGATAGAAAGCTCTGCCACCACCAAAACAGGTGGTGATGCCTTAGTGTCTAACTCTCCCAGAAGTAGCATCTCACAAAAGTGTTGGTTAATGTCAGCTGCTGTGTGTATATCTGTTTTTCTTTTTTTTTTTTTTTTTTCCTTGGTGATTTTCTTTGTAAACATGATGAATAGAACCCTATTTCTTTTGCATAGAGGTCCTGTATTTTGGATCAACAATGTATCATCTGTGGCCTGTTCAAGTTTATTTTGTCCCTTGGTATTTCATACCTTCTTCTTTTTCTTGTCTTCTTTAAATTGCTCCCCTTCTGCCTCAGGTTGAGTAAACACACCACCTTAATTTATCCATCTTCTGTAAGCTGCTTTCCTACAGCTAAGGCTTTCGAGTTTTCCCTTTGATGTTTGGTTCTTACACTGACAGAAATGGGTTTAGAAAACTCATTAAGTACTTCTTCTCCCTCTTTGACTATCCTAGTAGTAATACAATTATTTCTGCATTTCTTCTCAGCACTGCTGCATGTAGTTCTCTATTTCTGGGAAGTTTTGTTTTAGCTTGAGAGAAAGTTTAGAATTAGGTTCATAGGTTTATACTAGGCTATCTGCCCTAAGGCATTTATAAGCCTAGCCCAAATTTTTGTGGCTTACGCCACCCCTTATATGAAAAAATACTGTGCCCATTAGTTTGTTGTGCCTCTGTCCAGCAGTGATACAGAGATGATTCCCGGGGTAAACCTACGATCTCCCATCCACAGGTCAAGATTTCTCTTGAACAGAGCCAGCGAGGTGCTCTGCCTCACATGGACCGTGATTTTATTCCACAGCATAGGGAGTCTCTGACTGATAAATCTATCCCTCCAGCACGTCCTGTTTATATCCGTGCTAAGGTTTAAGTCACTTGCTCTAGTGGTTTTGGTGGATTTGGATTTTTTGAGGTGGAGCATGTCCATTAATTCCGACATGGCCTTGTATGTCAGGCACATGTCACCTCTGAGCAGAAGGTATGCGACTGAATAGAGCTGGAGTTTCTTCAATCTGGCAGCATATGACAGATTTTGGAGTCCCTTTATCCTTTTGGTGAGGAACTTTTGGGGTCTCTCCAATTGCTGCAGATGTCGGGTGAGATACATCCCGAATGGGGCATTGTACTCGATCATTGGTCTGATAAGTGAAGAGTACAGGGGAACAATGACCTCACTAGATCTGGATGTGAATCCCTTCATGATCAGGTGGGCAATGTAGAAGGTCTTTCTAACCACTTTAGCAACGTGAGTGTCAAAAGAAAGGCCACTGTCAACCTGGGTCCCCAGGTCCCTGATAACCTCTTCTGTGCTTAGTGGATTGCCACCTATATGGTAGCTTGGGGTTACCTTGTTTTTCCCGAAGGGTATGACTATACATTTTTTGGCGTTTAACTTCAGGCCATGGCTCCGGCACCAGCTATCTGTTTCCGTGAGTCCCTTCTGAAGGATATCCGTGTTCGATGCACTTTCCACTATGGCACCCAGTTTGCAGTCGTCTGCAAACTTTGTCAGCCAAAGTCCTCCCATGTTGGCCTGTACTTCTGAGAAGTAGATGCCGAACAATAGGGGGCAAAGGACCGAGCCCTGTGGGACACCACTCGTGATGAACGGCTTGGAGTCTGACATAGCACCAGCAACTCTAACCCTGTGGGTTCTGTCCTTAAGCCAGTTTGCAACCCATCTTGTGACATATGGGTTTACAGTTAAGCTGGTAAGTTTTTCTACAATACCCGAGTGGAGTATTGTGTCGAAAGCCTTTGCAAGGTCAAGGTAGGCTGTATGGACTGCCTTTCCCTCATCAATGGCCTTGGTGACTGTTTCGAAGAAGTCGACCAAGTTCAAAAGGCATGATCTTCCCTTGATGAAGCCAAACTGGGTCGGGTCCAATGTCTGCAAGTCCCCTATATCTTTGTTTATGAGCTCCATTATGATCCTCTCCATAGCTTTGCAGACTAGACTTGTTAAGCTTATGGGGCGGTAATTACCAGGGTCCGTAGAGGCACCGCCTTTGTGGAGTGGGACCACAGTTGCCGTACGCCACTCCTTGGGCACGTATCCTGTGGTAAGGCTGAGATTAAACAGCTGCCTTATGTGCGGGTTTAATTCCTCATTTAGCTCGTGTAGCACACAGCCGGGGACACCATCCGGTCCCATTGATGCTGTGTTTTTAGCTTTAGAGAGAGCAGCTATCACCTGCACATTTGAGATGTCTGGGAGGCTACACTCCGCTGGGATAGTTATCTCTCCTTTGGGGGGGAGAGGGGGGTGAAGTTTGCAATGAACCTGTCTGCCAGTATGTTGGCAATGTCTGTGGGTTCAGTGATTTTTGTATCATTTTGGACTAATTCTGAGCATATCTGGGAGTTTCCACCCAGGTTCCTAACATAGCTGAAAAAGGCCTTATGATTGTCCTTTGAATCCATGGCAATTTTTCTCTCAAAATTGGCCTTAGTTGATTTTATGAGTGCTCATATTTTTTTACTAATAATGATCAGGGGTGACTTCCCTTTTATGGATTTTGTTCTATCATGTAATAGCTTTCTCCTCTTATTGTAAAGTTTGTTAATGGCTGGGGTCCACCAGACTGGACGTTTGCCCTTTGTGGAAAGAGTCTTGGTTTTATTTGGGATTGCCTGATCCATGCAGTCCTGGAGGTGTTCATAGAAGGCATTTGTAAGGGCTTCCGCAGCTTGGGTTGTGGTTTCCACTGGCTCAGGGGCCTTGAAGGATAGCACACCAGTCTTGAGTTGTGTGAAGTTTGCTTTAGAGAAGTTCTTCACTGTGGTCTTTTTTGTTTGGGGTGGGGGCGGGATGTGGATTTCCAGTGAGATTAGTTTATGATCAGATCTCACCAATGAGGGATATACTTCCGGTGTGGAGCATTTTGTCCCCATGTTTGTGATAATGAGATCTAGTATATTTTCTCCTCTCGTGGGAACAGTGACTAGCTGTTCCATGGCATTTGAATTTATGAACTCCAGGAACCGTTGGGCTAGAAAGTTAGGGCTTGAGTAATGTTCCCAGTCTATATTCGGGTAGTTGAAATCACCCAATATGATGGTGTTTGGAGATACATTTATACCCTCCAGTGTCTTCAGGAAGGCTGTGTGGGGTTCCTGAGTTTGAGAGGGTGGCCTGTAGCATGCTACAATTTGTAGAGCAGTTTTGCCTATGGTTAGTTGCACCTGGATGGTTTCCGAAGCTTCGTGTATTGCCACCAACCTGGAGGTGTGGATATTCTTTATGAATATGGATACACCCCCTCCTTTTGTGGTGTGGTCCGGGTTTTGGGGCCGGAACGCATGATATGAGGTAAAACCTAATAGTGCCGGGGTGCTCTCAGGAGCCTTGAACCAGGTTTCAGTTACAGCACAGACATCGATGTTCTCCATACTGAGAAGGGCCTTGAATGCGTGCATTTTGAGATTTAGACTTCTGGCATTGAGCAGCATTACTCTCAGTTTCTTCCCATTTTTGTTTTCTAGGGTGGTAGGATTAGAATTTGAGCCTTGCCTAAAAAAGGCACTATGGCGGTGGCAAGAGCCTTAGCCAATATCCGGAATCCCAGGGGTGACAGGTGCAAGCCGTCCCTTGAAGCAGCGTGGCTTGTCAAGCATGTCATCCCAGGCAGACAGACACTGGATCCCCTTTGAATGACACCAGACATTAAGCCAATTGTTAAAGCTGATCATCTTGTCTCTATATTGTGGCATCATTCTTGGTGAAGGAAGGATACTGCTCAGGGTCAGGGTCATACCTGCCTGGGCTACATAATCAGAGAGCTCCTCTATGTCTCTTTTCATGTAGTCCAGGGAGGTGCGTCTCAGGTCGTTCACACCAGCATGGACAATGACTGTGTCATATTTGTACTTGCTGTGGAGTGACCCAAGTGCTTGTGTTATGTGGCAGATTCTAGCGCCCGATAGGCAGCTTACTGTGACCCTCTCCTTGTTCAGCCTGGTGAGTGGGACGTCAGTGTGTCTGACTATGGAGTCACCTATGACAAGTATGTTTGGTGTTGTGTTTGGCCTTAAGGGCTGTGACTGCTTTGCACACTGCTTTTGTGGTTTATGTGTTGCTTGTGGGGTGTCTTGAGGTAGCAGTTGTTTGGGTGTCTGCTTTGGAGGCCTCTGCTGTTTAGGTAAATTTTTACTCAGAGCCTCCTGTATGTCTTTGTGTGTTTGTGTTTGATTCAGTGGTGTGGTAGCATTATGTGAGGCTGGTTTTGTGGTGTGTGTAGTTGCCTTCTCCTCCTGTCTGGTCTTGCCAGTCCTGAGTTGAGAGAGCTCAGCCTCCAGTTTGGCTAAATAGCTGCATCTCTCGCAAGTATTTGTGTTATGTGGGAGGAGGAGAGGGTTGCCTGTGTACATGAGGCAGTTATAACATTGCCTCAAGATTCCCAGATCCACCAGCTGGACCGGAGAGAAGATTGACAATTGACCTTTGGACATGCTAGAATAATATTGGGAATTCCTTAATAATTGAAAACAAGGGCCAGTGGGGAGTGAGGGTGTAGTGCTTTTAATTTTTAGTGCTGACTTATATAATTGCTTTAGTGAGCAAGTGCCAGGTAACTTTGTGTTTCAAGTAACTAAATGCAAAAACGACAAACAGTAACTTTCTTTCAAGTGAAACAAGGAAATAAGTACAGTAAGCAATGCAGATATCACTAGTGATCCACAGAAGCGCTGAGAAGCCGCGTATTAGGTGGAATTAGCTTCCAGGGAAATAACAAACAAACAAACAACAAGCATATAAACAAAGCTAGATTCAGCAGGCCTGGATCTAGTCTATGCTAGAGCAAACAAGGTGTACCAATTTCAGTAAGATACAGTTCAAATATTCAGGCACTATAAACCTTTAACCAGAAATTCCCAGCTCAGAAGGGCAGAGTCCAGCCTCTTCTCCCACAAGAGTGCAGACCACGAACCTTCTTAATGTAAAATAACTGGCCTGAAGCCCAAGTGCCTAAACCAGAACTAATATACTTGGACACTGGGCTCTCAATCAGCAGTTCCCAACTTAAAAGGATGAAAGCTACCTGTCCTGCCACCACAGTGCTTGCCACAAACCTTCCTAATGTAAAACAACTGGTCTGAAGCCCAAGTGCTTAATCCAAAAGACTTAGAATGATAGCTACACTTTAATCAAGTTACAACCAAGCAGTAATAAATACAGTTGAATACTTTAGAGAATGTGAAGGAATGTTTAAACTGGTAAGCAGCCACGGAAACAGTCTATTCCAACGATTCCAAACTAAAACAGCAGCAGACAAAAAATTCTTCAAAACGTAGCTTTTATTCACATAAAACGAACGAACTGGATAAGCGCTTTCACATACACTATGTATGCTTCTTCAGATCCTGATTCTTGTGAGTGTACCACACATTTAAATACTCTATATCCATCAGTTAATTAAAGTCAGTTATTCAATAAACTAATTAACTAGTCACTTAACCTTTTAAACTGATAGTTACAGGTACTGCATAGCTTTTCTCTGCAAAGCATATGGTCAGGTTACAACAATAAAAAGTTATGATTCTAAAACTAACTAGCTTTTGTAGCGCTTCAAATGTACAAAATATCTAATACTATATATTGGATCATTTCAGAATTAAAAATGCAAATATGGATATAGAGTGACATAAAAAATTAATAATGCTAAAATAAAGCATTGTTAAAAACAAATAGTGATGTGTAGTATATCAATATATATGTGGGCCTCATAGGTGGAGGTTCTATCCCTTTGTGAATTTTGGGTAGACCTTTAATTATTGGTATTCTGGGACATTCACTAGAAAAATAATCATATAAATTTTTTCCAATCTGTTGGCACATTAACATATCATAGAGATTATCAGCTATGTCTCTACAAATCTTGTGAAGGGTGTCCTGTGTTATAAATTATTTTGTTCATTTATTATTTCATTTTTATTTATTTCATAGAATTAATTTTACATAAATATTTATTAATTTATGTATTGAACATGGATTATTCTCTTTTTATATTTCTGTAGTATTGATATACTACACATCACTTTATTTGTTTTTAACAATGCTTTATTTTAGCATTATTAATTTTTTATGTCACTCTATATCCATAATTTGCATTTTTAATTCTGAAATGATCCAATATATAGTATTAGATATTTTGTACATTTGAAGCGCTACAAAAGCTAGTTAGTTTTAGAATCATAACTTTTTATTGTTGTAACCTGACCATATGCTTTGCAGAGAAAAGCTATGCAGTACCTGTAACTATCAGTTTAAAAGGTTAAGTGACTAGTTAATTAGTTTATTGAATAACTGACTTTAATTAACTGATGGATATAGAGTATTTAAATGTGTGGTACACTCACAAGAATCAGGATCTGAAGAAGCATACATAGTGTATGTGAAAGCGCTTATCCAGTTCGTTCGTTTTATGTGAATAAAAGCTACGTTTTGAAGAAATTTTTTGTCTGCTGCTGTTTTAGTTTGGAATCGTTGGAATAGACTGTTTCCGTGGCTGCTTACCAGTTTATACATTCCTTCATGTTTATAGACTGTGACTGGTAAGCTAATTTGAGTAGCAAGTGATTCATATACTACTTTAGAGAATGTCTGGATTAGTGCTCAAGTTACACAAACAAAGCTAGATCCAGCAGGCCCGAATCCAGTTTATGCCACAGCAAACAAGGCGCACCAACTTCAGTAAGAAGCAGTTCAGATATGCATGCACTATAAGCCTTTAACCAGAAATTCCCAGCTCAGAAGGGCAGAGTCCAGCCTCTCCTCCCACAAGAGTGCAGACCACGAACCCTCTTAATGTAAAATAACTGGCCTGAAAGCCCAAGTGCTTAAACCAGAATTAATGCACTTTTAGAATAACAGACACTGAGTCCTCAATCAGCAGTTCCCAACCTAGAAGGATGTAAGCTACCTGTTCTGCCACAACAGTGCAGACCACAAACCCTCTCAGTGCAAAACAACTGGTCCGAAGCCCAAGTGTTTAAACCAAAAGGCTTAGAATGAGTTACACCAAGCAGTAATAAAAACAATTGAGTATTTTTAAGATGATGCAAAAGTAAAATGAAGTAGGTAGAAACACAAGTACAGTAAAAGCAGATGAAATTTTTTTTTTTTTTTTTTTTTTTTGATTTTATGTTCTGCATTATCCATGCTTACTAACTTCATTTCCTTAACTTACACCCTTTCAGTGAGTGTTTCCTTCTCTCAAATTCTCCCCAAAAATGCTAATGGGGGTGGGGGGGCTTTTCAAGTAGCTGAAAAAGAATGTAAACTAAAATTTAAAATCGACTGCAACAGTGAAGGAGTGGTTTATTTGGCTGTCAGGCATGTAGTGCTTTCTACATGGGAAAGTCTACTGTAGATTAAGGGACAGGGTTTACCAACATGAATATGCCATCAGGAAGGGACAAGAAAATAATGCTTTAGGGAAGGACGTTTGTGAAAATAGGGCTCATAATTTTGCTTATGTGGCCATTGACAAAATGTTGTCAGATAATAGAGGGGGACCCGTAGAATTATACCTGGAGAAAAAAAAGCCTTTAAATGGCCAGGACTTAATGAGGTGTTCTATCTCTTGATTATTAAAAATAAAGGCTTTGAATAGATAGTTTCAAGAATAACAAAGTATTTATTAATACATTTTTACATGAAAGTGTCTTTAGGATGTTTTATGGAATAGTGTAACTCTATTACAGTTTTTAAAGTTTTTATGGTTGGAAGGAGATTTTTCATTTGGGTTTGCATCAGTCATTAATAGTTTTTTTGGAGGTAAAAATTAATGGAGTAATTGTTTTAATTGAATAATTGATTGTGGTATTTAAATTCTGTGTACTTTTTGGGAAATTTGTATCTGAGGAAATTGAAAGCTTTATTTGGACGAAGGTGATAATATAGAGATTTTATTTAGTTGCTGGTTTTGTTTTCAGCCATTTTTGCTTGTTTGTGTTTCTCTTAAATTCTGCTTCAACTCATTGCTTTATAACATTTTCAGGCTACAGTGATACTTCTGTTCCCTGCTTTCCAGCTCTTCCAAACTGCAGTATTTTAATGTGCAAGTCTATTTCTGCTGGAACTATTCTTATCTGTTTAACTGGTGTAGGTTATTCCTCTGATGGCATCCTTAATCAAATTGTACTTTTAGGGTGTTCTAAGACTATGGCTTGTTAGATTCATGCACTCTAATGAATGTGACTGGTGTTTGCTACACCTCAACAGACTTTCTGAGTTAGGCAGAGACATGTTTGCAGACTTACTCCCCTGCTGCTTCCCCACCCCACATTATAAGGGTGATCAATCAAAATAGGTACCTTCTTCCCATTACCTCCACAACTTTTTAATATGGGGAAAATATCTCCCAAATCCATGTCATATCTTAAAATGGGAACAATAGCAACATGATGAACTAATTTCCCAAACCCAGTTTGTATTTGTAGCTGAATAATTAAATACTTTTTGTGAGCACCTTGAATACATGCTACTGTTACTGCTTTGTTAGTAATAGTTTTCTTGTTACATAGATAAATGTTACCATACAGATCGAGTGTAATAGTCCTTGCATTTCTCTACCATTATTTAAGACACTAGAAGTAACTTGACAGTTATATAGTAACATATTGCAGTCTCCATTATTCTGGAAGAATCACATTCTGGGATAAGTAACATTACCAGTAGCAGGTTTTTCAGAGGTTATGATTTTCAGTAGTGTAACAGAATTTCAGTCTTAAGCACAAAATCTAGCAATGTGACCCTATTTCCACAATGAAATAGAGTATGTTTACAGCTTGTTTGGTACCATTATTTAGCACAGGCTTTAATACAGGTTTAAACTGCACAGTTTTGTACATAATTTCATGGCATAGCATTTTTCTATTTGCACAACAATACTTTCAAAGTCTTTAGGGTCAATGTGACACGCATCTTTTGTAAAGCAGTAGATAAGATTTGTCAACTGCTATAATTTCTGTTATTTTATTCTTACTGTGTTGAACCTCTAACTCTAACCATAAATTACAAATGTGCTTTAAGATACATAATTAGGACCTTGCCATTTTATGAGAACATGTCCAACTGTAAACTTTTGAACTTGTCTCTCTGAGGTGGCACTTGCCCTGGCAAGTAATGTATTTTTGACTTTATCATAGTTTTGGTAATCAGGCCTGTCTGTCCATGCTCATGATTGTCATCAGGGGCACTCCATTTAACTGGACTGATGCGATCCTGGGCCTGTCAACTCAATTCCATACCTCCTATTGGGCATTTTTCTTGAAAGTCATAAGATACATATGAAGTGCCTCCTCTTGGTAAGTTGTTTTAGCAGTGACACTGTCTTTGGGGTAGCCATTAGTTCAGTCTTTTTCATATTCTTAGTCTTATACAGTGGAGAAACAGTCTCTATTGGTAGGTCTCTCATGATTCATTTGTTAGGAACAGTTTTCCCATATTCATTCACTGTAGTAAATTCTCTGCCTCTCAGAACTCCTGCTTTGTACACCAAGTCCCCATTCACAAAAGGCAAACACTCTCCAATTGAGGGTTCTTTCAACTACAATTTCATTAGACTGGGCTGTTATACTAATTAAGCTAGGTGCTTCCTGTAAGAAATAAGTAGACCTTACCACAAACTACTAATATAGAGAAACACTACTCGGTTTATAAAGAACACCTCTGTGTAACACCAGTATAGCACTAGTCTCTAATTTGTCTGATTAGTGGTAGTATTATGGAATTATTGCTTTAAGTTTAAAGTATATGTTTAGGGTTCAGGACAGGGTTAAAATTATCAGGCGTTACTAAGGTGGGCAACGGGGGCTTCACTCATAGCTGTTAATCAGTAGCCTTATGCATTAACATTGCTTAGCAGGTGCAACAGGAGAGTGGCAGTAAAGTATTAAAAACTAATAAAAAGTCTTACTGATGCTCTTTTTGGGTGGCCACGCTCTTTTGACAGTGTTACAGCTTTCTAAAAGTGTAAAAAAAAAACTTACCAGTACTACTCTGCTTTTTTTACTCCTTACTCTTGTAGTACATGGGAGCAGGTAATGTTTCTCAAGCTACAAAGAATTATAATTGATCATAACCCGAAATGTTATGTGTTTTCAACATGGAATTCAGAATTTACCTGTCAATCTTCACTTTCAAGGTAAATTTCTTCACATCCATGCCTGAAGTACAGAGTGGTTATGATCAGAGACCTGATCATAATTTTCTTTTTTTTTTCAGTTCTTGGGAGATACCTCCAAAATGATTACCCCATAGAATATTTCTGTGATGCAGTAAGCATACCATCAGCTAAATCAATTTAAAAAAGTGATAGGAGGGGCACATTACTGCTTGCATTTATGCATCTTTCAATTCTTGGAATTGCCACTTTAATTAATACTCTTGTGAATATTTTTAATGCTGTGTTACCTGGAAAACATATTTGTTTATGGAGCACTGTGCTACTGATATTTAAATCTCCTTATCTGGATTAATTTACGTGCCAGAACTCACTTGAGATGTTATGTAGCATTAAGATCTGTTTCTAAACAGGATTGTGCAGTAGCACTCAGTATTTATTTTATCTATCTATTGATCTGTTTATTTGTTGACTAGGTTGGTGTCACTATGCCAGCAGTCTCTTTTCAGGGCAAACCCAACATGGTAGTCATACCTACTAGAGGAAATTTGGCCAGGGCACTAGGGAAGTTCCCCTGCTGTTTTTGATAACTATTGCGGGATACTAGCGCAGGCAAATCAGTTTAATGCCTCATCCAAAGGACAAAAGTGTGACAGAATGGACCCTGAAATTTCACTAGCAAAATTCAACACAATTGCAACATTATAACCCTTCACTGCAAGCAGTTGATTAAAATAGGTGGAGGATCTATTTTACATAAAAAAAAAACTCTCCAAAACATGTAATTGTCATACATACTCTAATAAATGTAAAATTCATCCTGAAAATAAAAGACTGCCCATTTTATAAATGTAATTTAGGCACTTTGGGGTGTGCTTGGTGCAGATATTACCACATGCCCAGAGACAGTAAGACATTTGATGTTCTTCGTTTTTCACTGTTGCAGTCATCACCTCTGGGTTACCCCTGCTGTGGTAGCCCTCGGACGGCCCGAACACCAGAGTCAATGTTTTTCTGCGTCGGCTGCTGTCGCCTGTAGTTTGATGTCAGGGCTATAAAGCAAGGCAGCCGACACCATTACATCAGTCTTTCTTGCCTTGGAGCCTGTAGCAGAAGCGGTTCACAAGTGTGTCAGTCGGTCGCTACCAGAGCTTGAATTACACCTGAGAATGTCTAAAGCTAAGTACTCTGTTGGGGATCCTTTTTTCTTGCACTAACCGATGTCCGAAAAAGTTAACAATTGTCTCGCCTGTGGGAAAGCAGATGCCACACCGAGACTTCCATTCATACAACACCACTTGTTTAGGCCTAGACCATGATGTCCCCCTTTGCTGGTTCTGTGCCCTCTTTAACATGAGAACCATTTGCCATATTGTTGACAGGTATTTTCGTCTTCCATCTTCACATTCCAAAATTGCGTCTGTCAGCCAACAATCCGTGGACATTCTGAAAAAAATGCAGAGTTAAAGATAGAGACAGACCACACAAGGCTAAGCCTTCCGAGGACTCTACCGCTAAGCAGGTCACCAGTTTTCTGGAATTCAGTGAGGTGCTTTTGCAGCCCCTGATGCCCGATCCGATATCTATGCAGGCCTCTACCGAGACCCTTTCTTCTTCGTCTTCCGAGCCTTTGGCTATCTCTGCCTTGGTTGGGTCTGGAGTTGCAACGCAGGCACTGGCTTCAGAGAAGGCCTCTTGCACTATCGAATCTAGACAAAAAATGAAGTCTTCTCATCCAACTACTGTTTCTCTCAGACCGATAGATACTGTTAGGCCTAGAAGCCAGGCCACTCCTAGTAAGTCTGCCTCTAGCTGCCATCTTGCTCCTGCTCCACCACCCCAAGTACAAATGCTTAAAATGGCGGAGGATCTCGTCTTCCTTGTCAGGGATAGTCAGGCCACAACTTGTAAAAGGAAAAGACACCCTTCTCCTGAAATTGTGACGGAACAGACACCCTTCTCCTGAAATTGTGACGGAACAGGAGTCTGAGGAATCTGATTATTCAGATTTTGAAGAGGAACAACAACCTCTGACTGCTTATGAGGATTCAGATGCAGAGGAATCCATTCCTTCTGCCTCCTACCAGAAGACATTTCCTGTGGTGAAACCCTTCACACCCTCAGGGAACATTTCCAATGGGAATCTCAGGATTTCCCCCAGTCTAAGAAAAGACTTAGAGAGTTTCTGGACCTGCCCCAGCACAGACCCCTAGCCATCCCCCCTATTTTAGAAATAGTGGATGATGTTTTCGATGAATCCAGTTTAGCCCCTGATGCCCTCCCATCTGCTCCCAGTAAATCTGACAGGTATTACAGAGTACTGGATTCTCACAAATAACTGTACAGAAATCCTGCTGCAGACCCAGAGGTCATTACACAGGGACCTAAAGGAGCTAAGACTAGTTCTGCCAAGAATCCTATTCCTTCTGCAAGGATTCCAGAGCTCTGGAAAAATGGAGTAAAAAAGTGTACACCTCTGCAACCTTAGCTATCAGAGCACTCAACCGTCAGTTCCATATGTTAAGATATCAACAACGCACTTTGGAACTATTAAAACAAAAGATTTCAACCTTTCCTGACTGAGCCAATTCGAATGAGTTAGCTGATTTACTGCACTCTACTTGTCAAGTGGCCAAACACTCATTACACTGCGGATATGCCGTCCTAGAAGCCTCAAGCAGGGCAGCAGTGTCAGGATCGGTCATTAGAAGACATGCATGGTTGAAGGAACAAACTCTCCCTGATCATGTCAAGTCTAAATTAATTGATGCACCCCTGGATAAGGACTGCTTGTTTGGAGTAAATGCAGAAGAGGTGCATAAAACGATGGAAGACGAAGCAAAATCTATGCAAACAGTAAAATATTTCTTTCAGGTTCAACCTCCCAGGTTCAGCAGGAACTTTCCCTCTAAACACTGGTCCTTCCCTGCACCTAGCAGAGAGGGCCAAGGTAAGCCCTGCAGGGAAAAGACCACTCAGGCCCCTATCCCAGGGACAGCAGAGAACCAAACAGTGGACCACTTCCGCCCCAAAGGCAGGGAGTTCTAAGCCACCCTTCTATGGCAAAAAACCTCAGTGATGCCCTCTCTCCCCTCTGCCCTGCTTTCACTCACCTAAATATAGGAGGAAGGCTCTCCCTCTACAAAGAAAATTGGCTTTCTGTAACAAGGGACCAATTGGACTTAAAGATAATTTTTCGGGGATACAAATTCTCTTTCAACGAACTCCCAGTTCCAAGAGGGTACCCAGACTTGCCTCCAAATCAGTGGGCAGAGGCAATGAAATGGGTCCAAACTCTCATATCCCAGGGGGCAGTAGACCCTGTCCCCTCAGAGCAAACAGGGAAAGGCGTTTATTCCAGACTATTCCTTGTTCCCAGAAAAGATGGCACATGGCCCCCCATCCTGGATCTATCCATTCTGGACACCTCCCTGGTGGTCTCCCAATTCAGAATGCTAACTTTGCAGCAGCTGCTGCCTATGCTGACAAAAAATGGCTGGCTAGTGAACCTAGACCTAAAAGATGCCTACCTCCACATTCCCATAAGGGAATCCTGCAGGAAATTCCTGCACTTCAGAGTAGGCTCACAACCACTTTCAATTCTCTGCGCTACCCTTTGGCTTATCTGCTGCACCCAGTGTATTCACCAAATGCTTAGCCCCGGCCATAGCATTTTGTAGATAGAGAAATATACAGATTTAGCCTTATCTGGACAACTGCCTCATTCAGGCAGAGTGCAAAGAAAAGCTGCTCCAGGACCTTCTCTTTGTCAAAACCCTCCTAACTTCCCTAGGGTTCAGCATCAATGAGAAGAAATCAAAGCAAACACCCTCCAGGAAGATCATTTTCTTGGGAGCACTGCTGGACACAGCATCCCAAATGGCCTTCCTATCACCAGAAAAGCAGAGCTTCCTGCCTCTCTACTTTACCCAGCTGGCTTCCAGAAGTCACCTCTCTGTGAGGACGTTCCTGCAAGCCTTGGGGGTACATGGCATCTTGCATCCTTCTAATTCCTCTGGCCAGGCTTCACATGAAACTTCAGGGGTACATAAAGAACCATTGTTGTCAGCACTGTCAGCCTCTAGATACCTCTCTCCCTCTGATCCCCTGTGTAAGGGCAGAGTTTCTCTGGTGGGCAGGGGCCTGTGCCAAGAACAAGGGTCTTCCCTTCATCCTTTGCCCTACTGGGCAGAACATCACCTCAGACATTGCTTGGGGTGCTCACTTAGCAAGCAGGTGCACCCAAGGTCTTTGGGATGCCCAGCACTTTCCCTTACACATCAGTCAGAAGGAAATGATGGCAGTACAGAAGGCTTTGATATCCTTCAAACCCCATCTCAGGCCAGGGGTTCTTATCCAAACAGACAACACCACAGTAATGTGGTATATCAGCAAACAGGGAGGGACCCAGTCTTACCCTCTATACAGGCTAGCCATGAACCTCTGGCTGACAGCCTCCTCCATGGGATTACACCTAATTGCCCGATACCTACCAGGGATCGACAACACCTGGCAGACCACCTAAGCATAAACTTACTGGATCCCCATGAATGGCAGCTCCACAGAAAAATCTTTTTGCGAGTCATTCAGGAGTGGGGAAATCCAGAGGTGGATCTCTTTGCTTCGCACCTCAACCACCAGCTGAAACAATTCTGTACCAGGGAGTATCACTATCTAGCGTGGAAGGTGGATGCATTGACCTTCCCCTGGAACTCCCTCTTTGTGTATGCATTCCCTCCTCTGCCTCTTATTCCCAAGGTACTGATCAAGATAAGGGAGGAGAGACCAAAGGCCATCCTCATTGCTCCAGATTGGCCCAGACAGCATTGGTACCCCTTACTCCACAGCCTGACATTACAGCCTCCCAGACAGCTTCCTCTGATCTCAGACCTCTTGACCCAGGTTGGGGGGATGCTGCACCCAGACTTGCAGACTCTCAAACTGTCAGCATGGCTAATACTTAAAAAGTAAACAAGGGGCCCCTGTTAAGCAAACAGGTCCTAGAAATTATCACAGAGGCCAGAAGGCCCAGCACCAGAAAAACTTGTGAAGGGAAATGGAAAAGATTTTGCTCCTGGAGCCAGTCCAGAGGGGGCAGTACCTCACAACCTTCCATCCCTCTTATCCTGGACTACCTAACTGAGTTACTCAATAGTGGCCTCTCCTTCTCTTCTATTAAAATCCATGCCTACAGACCAGCCCCTCTTCTCACATCCTTTGATTAAACAATTCCTCAGAGGGGCTTCTAATATCAGACCTCCCAGAAGGCCACCCACACCAGCCTGGGACCTGAATTATGTTTTAGAAAAACTAACCTTACCCCATTCGAACATGCTTCAGCAGAATTGAGAATACCGCTCCTGGAAGACTGCTTTTCTACTAGCTATTACCTCAGCCAAAAGGGTTTCAGAACTTCAGGCACTCATGGCCCTTGAGCCCTTCATCATTTTCCATGCAGACAGGGTCTCCCTGAGGACTAACCCCTCGTTTATGCCCAAGGTTGTGTCTGATGTGACAGTCAACCAGGCCATACATCTACCCACCTTCTTTCCTAATCCTCAAAACAAGGGGGAAAGAATTCTGCACTCACTAGATGTGCAGAGACAGCTCAGATACTACCTGGACCATACTAATGCCTTCAGAAAAACAGACCAGCTTCTTGTCAGCTTTCTCCTAGGGGCAGAGGGGAAGCCCATTTCCAAGCAAACCAATTCCAAATGGATATCACACTGTATCCATTTTTGCTACAGACTACATGGGCAACCTCCCCTAAGTCTACTTGTACCCATTCCACTAGGGCAGCCTCCACTTCCACAGCATTCCTCAGAGGAATTCCCACCAGGGACATCTTGGAAGCTGCCACTTAAACCTCTGTCCATACCTTTAGAAATCATTACCATCTCCCTCGTTTCTCTGAGGCTAGGGCAGGGTTTGCCTCTGCAGTCCTGCAGGGCATGCTGACCCATGCCTAGGTCTCTAATCCTTCCACCCCTCTTCTCAGCTTTAGGAATCCTCCCACAGGTGATGACTGCAACAGTGAAACACAAAGAACATAGTACAGTTGTATACTCTTACCATAAATGTAAATGTTTGAGTATGTTCACTGTTGCAGTCCTGGCTTCCCTCCCTCTTTCCCCCTTATAGCCTCTTTCCTTAAGGGGACATAAGCTTCTCACAGTGGCTTTTAGCCACCAGGACCACTTTACCATATTTCCTTGGGCTTTTATGGGTTAGGGCAAGAAAAACTGATGTTATGGCGTCAGCTGTCTTGCTTTATATCACTGACAACCTGATGTCAGACTACAGGCGACAGCAGCCAATACAGAAAAACATTGACCCTGGTATTCGGGCCGGCCGAGGCCTACCACAGCAGGGATAACCCACAGGTGATGACTGCAACAGTGAATATACTCGAACATCTACATTTATAGTAAGTGTACACAACTGTACTTTGCTCACGTGCCCTACAATAACTCAGAGCATGTAGCAGTATCATGCACAACCCCTTTGCCTTACTGCATGCATATATGAATAGAAAGATATGCTAAGGGAATCCTTTTGGTGAGTCTAAACTTTGTCTCTTTCTATAGTTTCTGGTATAGGATGAATGGGTACTTTTCCGTTATCGGGGCAACAATGAAAATGCGGTTGCTGATCTGAGAATGTACACAGAACCAACAAGGTTTAACAGATGTTGGTTCACTTCATATGTCTTTGTCACTGTCACTGTAATAGAAGTTTGTCATACCTGGTGGTCTGATACTTTATTTCTTCGTAAGTCTTCATTTTGAATAGTTTGTCGTTTTTACATTAACAGTTCTTTAACCAGTTCTTGTCTAAGAGGTGACATAATTTCCGCGAAGCTCCTTTCTATAGTTGTTCAGTGCTATATATACATATGATGTGGATTTTACAAAAAAATTATGTTTTCTGATTGTGATGAATGGAGGGTGACTTTTTTTTATTTCACGTGAAAGCTGCTAGCAGACATGTAAGTGGTGTAGTCTGAAACTTATTTTTTGTGTCTGATTTTGTTGGTTAGACTGACAATGAAACTGCCGCTGTCCTACAGATACACATATATATGTATATAGATTTTTTAAAAATTTGGAATCTGTTCTTCTATAGTTGCCATCCATTCTTCTTATGTGTGCTTACTGTAACATTGGTTTCCATTATCTCTTGAAGCAAATAGTGAGTCACTGATACTTGTAATACTGTACTGATTCTTGGTGTTGATGATCTTGCTTTTTGAGACCAACATTGTCCTGCCGATACCCAATATCTTCCTTTTTTTCTACTACCAATATGGAATTAAAGTCACCTGATAGACTGCAGCCCTTTAAATGCCGATCCTGCATACACAGGACGATGCACGTATGGCGAGCAAACTATTATCTCTTTCAATGCTGGGGCAGAAGTAATGGCAGTTAATTTCCATTATATCACTTGATAACCTGCATAAATACTAGTCTGACTGCAAATGAGGAACATAATTTTTCTAAAAGATATGCTGTTTGACCTTGCTGGTTCTATGTTTTGTGTACATTCGTGCATTTTGACTGTTGCCCCAATAACGGAAAAGTACCGATGAACGAGTATTTATTGAATGTGGAATAGTCGACTCCCAGAAGTGTTGAAATATATTGAATTTCTTTTTGGTTTTCATTTAAAAATAATGTTTCAAAAATTCTTGCCAGCCGGTGTCTGGAAATTTGTAAAGATAATCTTGTATCATTGTTAGAACAGTAGAAAATTGTAAATCTCTCAAGCTAATATAGCCTTACATGGTTTACTGGATATAGCTAGTTATATGTATAGCAGGGAATGCATTTACTGATAGAAATAAAGGGAGATTATGGTTGCACCCTTCTCTTTTTTTCTATGATTAAAGGTTGAACCCTATAAGAAGGGGTACCTTATATAATGCTAGGTTAAAAGTGGAACTAGGTTCATTACATCTGAGTGTTTTTGTATTGTTGCTTTTTTAATGAAATAAGTTTACAAATAGGGAGAATAGTGTATTATGGAATTTATTATTTAGAAAACAATGAGTCTTTTTGGAGAATATTTTTTAAGGGGTAAAAGAGTAAAACATTTGCATAGTGAATTGTATCAATATAAATTATTTTTATGGAAGTTTAAGTTGGATAGAGAAGATGATTTAGGTCGTATAGAGAAGAAGATAGTAGAAAAGGATAATATAAGAATATTATGTCATTTAAATTTTTGAGGATGGTTGTGTAGGGTGACGTGAGTTAGAAAAAGAAGATATAAAAAAGTGGAAAGAATTGTATTACGATGTACTTGATTGGATGGATTTTATGTGTAGGATTTCTTTGGGGAAATTACCAATGAAAGATAGTATAAAAGGCAATTAACTTGAGAAGACAGTGTGAGATATAGATGGGTGCATTACATTTTTTTTCTTCAGTGAAGCAGCATAAAAATTTAGGAAGAGAAAGTGTATAAGATCTATAAATATGAAGTGCTTGGGGTGACACTTGAAATTATTTTCTATGTGGAATATGCAAAAAAAAATGGAACAATTTTCAAAATAGCTTCAGCAGCATGGATTATTTGGAGGGATGTATTTCAAACAGTGTTACTCGATAAGGAATGATGTCTTAAGTGAGGTTTTTCTTTGTGGCAGAAGCTATGGGGAGGATGATTTGATAATTTGTTCTGTGTAATTTTTGATTAGAAGTTATTAATGTTGTGTTTTCTTTTTCAAATGAAGAATAATCAGTTAGATAAGTGCCATGGGATATTCTGCATCCACCCGAGCTACCACTAACTCAGGCAGGTGGGACCTAGGTTTAGCAGTTCATCCGAAGGAGAGCATGCACATGATTGCAGCAACTCCCTTATCCTGCCCTGCAATGTCAGTATTAGGAAAATGAATCCAGGCATCTGCCATGGGAAAAGAACACATAGACTTCTGATCTTCCAACACCAAAGGTGAGTGTGCCACCTGAAAATAGTGTGAGGATGTTAACATTCCAAAGTGCTGCTGCAGGAAGAAACATGCATTATTGAGTTGGACATATTCTTTTTTTTTTACCAGACAGCCCTGAGTAATGGGTCATCATGACATTTACTATCATAAACAGCACACATCTGTTATCTGAAGTGTGCAAGTGAGTATATCACACTGCACATATATGAGCATTTTGAGGCATTATCTTTTCTCTGTCAGGTTTGAGTATGGTGGAAACTACTGTTGATTAAGTCAACTTATTAGAAACTTAGATGTCCTGATAAGCAATAGCCTAAGCTATGTGGGTTATATCTTGCCAAGGATAAGACCAACCAGCCAATGTATCATAGACTGTAATGTACTTTCCAGATGGTCTGACTGCCAGGAGCTCAAGCCGAACTCAGTAGAAAAATCAGTTAGAACACTAAATGCTTCATTGCTGCTTTATTGCCTCAAGAAGGAAGGCCAGTAGCTGTGAAAGTAAAAATGCTAGGAAACTTAAAACAAGAGTAACTATATACATAAGATTATATACATCCACACCCTGGCAAAAAAAAAATAAAAACAACTAAAGGAGGGGGCTAGAGGGCGATGATGGCTACAGCAGCATTGTATTCTATTACAACATCAACTGTTATGGTATGTTTACCCACATAGCTGTACTAAATAAGGGGGTAAGAGGGAGGGAGGGAGGGGATGGCTTCAGTGATCTGTTGTGGTAAATTTACCTACATAGTTGCACTATGTTCAACATTCGGTCATTGTTATAATAGCCTAAGCTATTTGCATAGATTACCATATCTTATAAACCAAAAAGGGAGGAGAAAGTAAATTAAGAATCCATGAGCTTCTGGAGAATTATCCTAGAAAAGCCTGTTTTGTACTTGGAAACAAATTGAATTATAATGGAAAAGAATTCAATTATAATGCTTTGCAAAAGTATATATAGAGGACCAAGTTGCTGTCTCTTGAATATGTGTAGAGCTCATCCCTTTCCTTAAAGCCACAAAAAAAGCCAAAGCCCTGGTGGAATGGGACCCAACCCTGCCAGGAATTGGCCTGTTGTGGTGAAAATAGCAAAGAAATAGCATGAGGTAACCATTTATAGGTTCATAGGTTGGTACTAGGCTGTCGGCCCTAGGGCCTATACAAGCCTAGCCATAACAATTCTCTGGCTGTTTCTTCCCACAATATTTACTTCCCTGGATCCCTGTCTAGCAGGGCGACTGACGTGACCCCTGGGGTAAATTTCCTATCTCCCATACAGTCGTCAAGGTTCCTTTTGAAGAGAGCCAAGGAGACACTCTGCTTGACATGTATGGGCAGTCTATTCCAGATTATGGGGAGTCTCTGAGTCAGTAACCTATCCCTCCAGCATGTTTTGTTCATTGTGATGACAAGGTTTAGGTCCCTGGAGCGTGTGGCTCTGATGGATTGGGATTTCTTTTAAGTGTTGCATGTCCAACAGCTCTGGGTTTGACATGGCCTTGTATGTTAAGCAGAGATTGCTTCTGAGTAGACGATATGCGACAGAGTATATAGCAGGAGTTTTTTTACTCTGTCAGCATAGGACATCTGCTTTAGGCCTGTGATTCTTTTAGTGAGGTGTTTCTGCGGCCTTTCCAGTTGTTGCAGATGTCTTGTGAGGTACATACCAAATGGGGAGTTGTACTCTATGATAGGTCTTAGGTCTAATGAGGGATGAGTACAGTAGGTCAATGACCTCCTTTTTTCTGGATGAAAAGCCCTTAGTGATGAGGTGTGCCACATAGAAGGATTTCCTGACTGTTGTGGCGATGTGGTTATAGAAGGTGAGACCACTGTCCACCTGTGTTCCTAAGTCTCTTATCACACTTTCGGTGATTAGTGTACTGCCACCTATGTGGTAATTCATGGGTACATGTTTTTTTCCCAAAGGGGATAACTATACACTTCTTAGCATTGAGCACATGGCTCTGGCACCAAGCATCTGTTTCTGTAAGGCCCTTTTGTAGAATATCCCACATCATTTGGGGATTCAATAATGGTTCCCAGTTTGCAGTCATCTGCAAACTTTGTTAGCCAGAGTCCCTCAGTGTTGGCCTGTACTTCAGAGAAGTAGATGCCAAACAAGAGCGGTCCCAGGACTTGAACCCTGAGGTACTCCACTTGTCTGGAGCTGGATTGGAGTTGGCTGCTCTTACAATGTGGGTTCTGTCAGTAAGCCAGTTGGCAACCCATCGAGTGACGTAGGGATTTATGCTCAGTCTAGTAAGTTTATCTATGATTCCAGAGTGGAGGATGGTGTCAAAGGCCTTGGCGAGGTCCAGATAGGCTGTGTGGACTGCCTTACCCTCGTCCACGGCTCTGGAGACTGATCTGAAGAAGTCAGTCAGGTTCAGGAGACACGATTAGCCCTTCACGAACCCAAATTGGGTGGGGTCCAGTGTTTGAAGATTGCCAATGTCTTTGTTTATAAGGTCCATGATAATACATTCCATGGCCTTGCAGATCAGGCTCGTCAGACTGATGGGACAGTAGTTCCCAGGATCCAAGGTGGATCCCCCCTTGTGGAGTGGGATAATTGTAGCTGTGTACCACTCAGTGGCGACGAAGCCTGAGGTGAGGCTATGATTAAATATGACACTTGGGTGAGGTGCCAGTTCATTTTGTAGTTCATGTAGTACACAGCCCGGGATGCCTTCTGGTCCCATGGATGCTGTATTCTTAGCTTTGGAGAGTGCAGATTTTACCTGTGTGGCCATAATTACTGGAATTTGGCAATCTTTCTGTATTAAGATGGGCCCTTTAGGGGGTGAGAGAGGCATGAAGTTGGCACTGAATCGATCTGCCAGGATATTGGCAATGTCCTTGGGATCAATATATTTAATGCCATTCTGTTGTAGCTCAGAGCAGATCTGAGCATTGCCATTTAGATTCTTGACATAGCTGTAGAATGACTTGTGGTTGTCTTTGGAATCTTTGGCAATTTTATTTTCGTAACTAACTTTGGAGGATTTTATGAGGGATCTCGGCTTCTTAATGAGGCTGGTAAGGGAGTTTTTTGCATCCTGGGATTTCCTCTTTTCTGCAACAGTTTCTTCCTTATGTTGTATAATTTTTTTACAACAGGGGACCACCAGATTGGCTTATTTTTTTTTTGGAGGAGAACGTCTTGGTTCTATTTGGGATGGCACGATTCATGCATGCGTAGATGTGCTCGTACAGTGCTTTAGTGTAGGATTCAGCAGTTGAACTTTCACTTCCCGTCTGCATGGGTAGCATGAAGTTTGTCACTTGAGTAGCATGAAGTTGGCCTTGGAGAAGTTTTTTACTGATGTTTCCTTACTGGGGGGTGCGGGTGGGATGTGGATGTCAAGGGTGATTATGGTCAGACTTAACCGAGGGGGTGACCACTGGTGTGGAGCATCGATTTCCCATGTTGGTAATGACCAGGTCCAGGATATTGGAGCCCCTAGTGCAACTATGGATTAGTTGGTCCAGAGCGTTGGAATTTATGAATTCCATGAACCATTGGGCAAAGGTGTTGTTACATGAGTAGTTTTCTCAGTTAATGGCAAGGTAGTTGAAATCACCCAGTTTTAGGGTGTTTAGTTATATCTTAATATTTTCCAGTATGCTTTGAAAGGTGTAGTGAGAGTCTTGGGGCATGGTGGGGGATTTGTAGCAAGCTACAATTTGGATTGCAGTCTTACCTAGTGTTAGTTGCACCTGGAGAATTTCGGATGCATTGTGTTGGGCAACTAGCCTGGAGGTGTGAATATCCTTGGTGAATATGGACATTCCTTTACCTTTAGTGTTTCGGTCCTGGTTTGGTGGTCGAAAAGTGTGGCAAGAGTTGTAGCCTGGTATTACAGGGTGCTCTCTGGAGCCTTGAACCAGGTCTCAGTTACTGCACAGATATCGATGTTCTCCATTTTTAAGAGTGCCTTGAGAGAGTACATTTTGAGGTTTAGACTTCTAGCATTGAGTAGCATTACCTTCAGATTTTCCATACTTGTACCTGTTATGGTGGTGGTTTTGTCCTTTGAGCCGTGCCTAAAAAAAGGTACTAATGGGTTGACAAGAGCCTTAGCCAGTAACCTGAATCCCAGGAGTGACAGGTGCAGACCATATCTGACAAAGCGTTGTGGTTTGTCAATCATGTCATCCCAGGCAGACAGATACTGGATCCCCTTTGAATGACACCAGAAGATTAGCCAATTGTTGAAGTCGATCATTTTGTCTTTATTCTGTGATATCATTGTGGGCAAAGGCAGGATGCTACTCAGGGCTAGGGTCATACCTGTCTGGGCCACATGATCCGAGAGCTCATCCATGTAGTCCAGGGAGGTACGTCTCAAGTCATTCACTCCAACATGGAAAGTGACAGAGTCGTATTTATACTTGTGGAGTGACTTGATTGCATGCATTATGTGGTGGATCCTGGCACCCGACAGGCAGCTGACTGTAATTTTCTCCTTGTTCAGCCTGGTGAGTGGGACATCAGTGTGCCTGACTATAGAGTCACCTATGACTAAAATGTTAGGTAAGTTGTCTTGCCTTAGGGGCTGTTGTTGAGTGGCACACTGATGTGAGCTATGTGATACTTTGGTTGTGATTGGTGTTTGCGTTTCAGCTTCAGAGGTCATTGTTGCTTGGGCAGGTTAATGTTAAGTGCCTCCACATATGTGGGCTTAGTGTTGCTGTGTGTGGGTGTTGGTAGTGAGGGTTTTGAAGGGCTATGTGTTGCTTGAGGTGTAGTACGGGGGTGTTAACCTTCTCTTGATTGTCTAGCACAATCTTGGCTGGAGAGAGCTTTGCTTCCAGTTTGGCTAGGTAAGTGCATCTCACGCAGGTTGTAGTGTTGGGTGGTAGGAGGAGAGGGTTACCTGTGTACATGAGGCAATTGCTACATTGCCCCAGTATGCCCAGATTCACCAGATGGACAGGAGAAATCACCAGAAGCTGACCCTTGGACATGACTGGTTAGGTGCTTTTTTTTTTTTTTTTTGTAAAGTACAAGAGCTGTTTTCCCTTACCTTGGCAAGGTATTTTGCAATTATAGGCTATTTAGTGCCTACGGTTAATTTCTCCGTATTAACAAGGAGAGTTGAGTGCTTGTATCAGTTTAAGACTTCCTAGTGTTTTCCAGCAGGTTTTAGAGCAAGTGCTAGTAACAGGGACTCTGATCAGAAAGAGTCAGGAATTAATGCACTCTGCTCCTACTCTCACCAGGATCAGAATATAAGCACAGATTCCAAGCTGTCACCTATAAAGCAGTTATTAAGCTTTCTGGTGATCAGCAGTCTCCAGGAAATAATGCAACTGCACTCCTTCTCTCACCAGGAGAAAACAGAAGCACTAATCCCAAGATGACTACTGAGAGGCAGAATGTGGGCTCTCCAATAAGTTGTGGTCTTGCAATAGATGCTTAAAGGTAAGATGAAAAAAATGGTTTATCCTAAACACTGCACTGTGCACTAGAGGAATTAGATGTGAAAATAGGTAACTTAAGTTTTACCTGTCTAAAAAGTTAAGTTTTAGTGGAGAGTCACTATTTTTAAAACAGCAGGATAGAGTGAAAGGGGGTGGTCACTTTTGTATTCTGGTACTATGGAAAACAGTAGGATGGCCAATAAATTTAAATAGTTGAAGGGGAGTGATTTCACAAAATGATAATTTTGTGCTTACTCACACAAGCCATTTAAAGCAGAGAGGAAATGAGATATATATTTAGAAGTAATCTTCTTTAATACAGGTTGTCATTTTATCTTCCCAGGTAGCAAAAAAGCTTGATTGGCTTTCTTGAAGGATTGAGTTTTGTCTAGGTAGTTTCTAAGCTGCATCCATGCCCTTGTGGGAAATGTGGTAGAATTGATTCACCAGAGGAGTTTGTAACTCCGATACTCTTCAAGCACTAGTCAAAGCAATGACTAAAACAGTCTTCCACGTTAAGAACTTCCGTTCAGCATCTTCCATTCAGCTTCATGAGTTAGTTCAGATGGAGAAAGAGTAAGCTTCTCAAGCATGAAATTCAGATCCCAAGGAGGACCCCCTGTTTTCTAGGTAGACAGATACATAAAATCCCTTTTAAAAATTATCTTGCAATAGGAAGAAAGGGGGGATCCAGGGGCAGATGAGCAGAAATGGCTGACAGATGAATCTTAATACAAGAGTATTAATGGCCAGAAGACAATAACTCGCACAAATAATAAATATAGAGGTAGCCGGGCCTTAAAAGGGGCTTGATCCTTGGAATGGCACCATTTAGCAAATCTTCTCCACATAAACATATATGATTTTCTAGTAGCAGGTTTTTATCCTTAGTACAATCTTCAGAAAAAAATTCTATCATCCAGGCAGCCAGTTGAAGAGATTTCAGGTTGTGGTGTATCAAACAACCCTTTTCATATGATAAATGCAATCTGTTGGGAAGCTTTTGGTAATTGCTCTTATTCAGCTTCAAAGAAGGGAGAACCACTATTGCCTGGGCCAAAAAGGAGTCATCGCCACCATCTTTGGGGAGTCATTCTGAAAATGTAGAAGAATGCTGGATATTGCTGGAAAAGAATAAAGGAATATTTCCATCCAGTATGAAAGCATCTGTCTTCACGGCCTGTTTGCTAATAATCCTGGAGTAGAATTTCTTTAATTGTCTGTTCTGTGCGGAGCCAAACAAAAATACTTGATGTGTTCTGCATGGTGGAATTAGTTCCTGGAAGACCCCATGTGCAGTTTTCATTCTCAAGGGTCTGTCAGGCTGAGCTTGTCTACTGCATTGTTTTGCTCTAATGGAATGTATGAAGCCTGATAAGTCAAACTGAGCTGGGATGCTCCCTCTCAGGCTATCAGAACAAGTCTGCAAACAGAATAGGATCTGGTATCCATTTGTTAATGTACCAAATTGAAATGATGCTGTTTGTAAAAACGTGCAAAGTTCATGGTGACCACAGATGATTTAAGACTTTCAAAGTATTTATAACTGCCATAATCTCTGTGCTATTTCTATGCTTTTGACTGTCCTGTTTGTTTCTCAGACCTTAAACTTTCACCCATTGGACACAGCTTTCCCATACTAGGTCTGAAGCATCTGTGTGGACACACTGAAGAGGAGGGGAAAGGGAGAATGGAAGGCCCAGATTCTGCAAGAACCACTGTACCTGTCATAAGACCTACCTCCATAAAAATACCAGCTTTGGAATCTGAAAAGATAACTAGTGTAGATGCCAAGTCTAGACTAATCCGAGGTACTACTGAATTTTCTGTCATGTGAAGTCTGGCCAAGGGAATCCTAAAGATCATAGAATCCATACACTCCAGAATACTGAGAAATTCCATGACAGATACCTGGTTTTGACTAGAAAAAACTCAGAAAGAAGTGTTAAAACATGTCTATTGTATGGAGGAAGAACTCTTCTCAGTGCAGAATCTAACAGATATCTCAGGAAAGCTATTCTGTGATGAGGGATGAGAGAAGATTTCTGTAACTTCACTTGAGAACCTAGAGTGAGTGGAAGATTCTGAGCACTTGCTAAGGACTCTTGACAGCTGGAGAAAAGAGGCTGTAAATATAAAACAGTTATCTAGATAGGGAAAAATATAAATGCCTTGACATTTGCATTAAGCAGTTACTGTAGCCAAACACTTTGTAAAAACCTTTGGAGCAGTAGATAGTAATGTAAGCTAAATCTTAAGAATTGGCTGAAAATGTTTGGCAGTACAAATGTGATGGAAGGCATCTTTTCAGGTCTAGCTTTACCATGAAAGTTAGTAAAGGGACAAGATCAGATTGGATCCAGCACAAAGCAACCTAGGCATCTGTCTAGGGCTTGGTGCTGGCTAGGGGCCCTAAAAACATTAAAAAAAGAAACGCCTGAATACGCAGATACTGCAATTCAGGAAATGTCCATAAATATAAAGTTCACCAGTAAAAAAACACTGAGGTAGAAGATAAAAACAAACAAAAAAAAAGGTTTTTATCTTCTACCTCAGTGTTTTTTTACTGGTAAACTTTATATTTATGGACATTTCCTGAATTGCAGTATCTGCGTATTCAGGCAGTTTGGCTTTTCAACTTTCTGGTTCACTTTGTGGATTTATTAGTCTGTATTTTCTTTTTTTGGAGTTATGGCGATTAAAAAAAGAAAAACAATCCAGTTACTTAAATTTTCATCAGACTCCTGCAAATGAACTTACCTTATAACATTTGGCAATGGTTTCTTCGATTTTGAGTAGGTGGGTAGGAACATTTTCCTTTTTATTTTTCAGCATTAATTTATTTTATTGCCTTAAAATATTTGGGCCCGTCCTGCATACTTTCTTGTTTAAAACTTGTGAATCCTGTGTCTCTTCATGTTCCTTCCTTCTTCACCCTATCTCCACCCAGTTGGTCTGTTTGATTTTTCTGTCCCCTCCCAAACAACTTGACAATGGGTCACACAAATAGGCAGGTTTATACTTCATTGGTATGTAACATACCTCATTTGATACTGCAATCAAGAGGATTAAAAAAATATATATATTTCAGCACCACCACTATCCATGACCCAGTACTGTTGTTAGTGCTACTGTTGCAGTGTTGCCTGCTGCCTGAGCTCTGCAGCCCAGAGGACTCTGTGGACATGGACTGGTGGACTGGCTGCCCATAGGGCTCTGTGGACATGGACTTGCTGCCCAAAAGGTCTTAAAAGTAAGTGGGCCAGTAGCTCCCTAAGTAGCTACAGCTTGTGGTAGGAGACGTGGTGGCAGAGTTGAGGGATAGCAGCTGGTGGACTTACTAGCCGCCCCTGCTAGAAGTATCTGCAGTCTACAATTGTAAATGCTAGTAGTATTGTTTTGTTGTTGTTTGGCAATAGCAGTAGGGTATGCAGGCTCAGTCAGGGATGCAGGATGGAACTATATGGTGAGGGGCGAGGGGGTGGGGTGAACACACACGCACACACACACACACACACAAACACACTCACTTTCCGCAGACAATTTAGCTTTGCCCTCAACTGACACCTTGGCTTTCTTAAAAAAAAATTGTATTCATCTAAAACAAGAAAGATACCATGAGCTTTTGCATAGCAGGTGATACAGCATTTAACTTTCCATCTCTAAAATGTGAAACACAGTCCTCTTAATGTGGAACTAATGGACAAAATGTGGAACACTTAGGGACAGCTTAGTAATAACCTTAACTAGGAGTCTCACTATGGTCAGCATGTGTTGCTTTATACTTATAAAATGTTCTATTAAAGAATTGATATGATTGAGCATTATATACCGTAAATATTAGATTTAAAAAAATTAACAGTCAATGTCAATGAATATTAGTGAAAAATTCCAGAGTGGATGAGGGATTGACCATGTCAGTGTGGAACAGAGAGGAACATAAACTTTCTAAGACTCAGAATGAAGAACATTCCTCATCATGACATACACTTGAGAGGTACGGATGTATCTTTAATATGGAGGCAATCCTGGATACCATATTAATATAATTATTGGAGGTACAGAAATTTGGGGGTGTTCCTTGTTTTTCTGTGAAGTCAGGCCTGCAGTACTTTTCATGTTTACAGCTTGCTTGTGTTTTAATGTCCTGGCTTTCCTATTCTTTGCTGGGGGGGGTACATCTTACCTGAACTTTTAAAATTAGAATAAAAGATGATTTTTACAGTTTGATACTGCACAGAACTGTTCAAATATGGATCTCAAAGTTTTTACTTTAAAATTATTTATTCTTAAAATGTATTAGTTAATTTGATTATTATGTATGTATCCATTTTTTTTTATTTCTGTACAAATGGAAGCAATGAGGAAAAGCATATTTATTGGTGGATCAATAACTGGTGTACTGTTGTTACGTATGTTTGTGCTTCCCCAATGCACTGAGGCACCAGAAGTTGATTGAACTGGAAAACATTTTGTGCACCTTGCAGAAGCCCTTTCTAGGAGTGTACCATGTACCAGTGTGTCCCAAAGACTGCTTCATCTTGCTGCTAGAAAAGAGTCCAAGCAAGAAGGTACATTTTTCTTTGCCACTTTACACTTTTGGCTGTGAAACATCTCTCGCCTCTCCGAGCTCCAGTTCACCCTTATGGAACAGGCTGTGGAGAAGTAAAGCTCACTGATTGTTGGTCCAAAGAGTGACAGGAGAAGACAGTTGGCCGTGGCTTCCCAAATGAACACAGACACTGATCTCAGTGGGAGAGTCTGCATACATTACACACATCCTCAACATTTGTAAGATGCCATGCTTTAATGTCATGCTTTCAAGTGGCTAAAGGTCTGGAAACAAATAGATGTGCTTAGAAGATCTGATGTTAGTTTGCAGTGATGTGTGTTTTGTAGTTGTGCATCCAGTTTATTACCTGAAAGTTCCATAATAATTCCAAATGTCTAAAAGACAGGTTCCATTGGCTTTGGTTTGTGCCTTACTGACCCAGTCTTGACATTTTGTATTGTACTGTTTTCATCTGCATTATAGTAAACTTCTTAACATGGCCATCATATGGGGAAGTCATAAACTTTTATTGCCATGTCTGAGGCAAGAAATTACTTGGAAAACTAACTGTGACTGGGATATGTAAACAAACACTGTCTGGTTGTGCAATACTAATTAGGGAATTCACTTTGCGCAGTTACACATTATTTATTGTCTCAGTTCCTCAGTCATTTACATAGTCAGTCATCAGTGCTTCACTATATACTACTTGACTATGAATCCAAGCATATCTTTTAGTTCAGTAGCTTGCCCAAAACACTTTAAATACAAGTCTCAAGTAAAGTGAGGCTAATTTTTGATTGTTGCTTATACTAAATCTGTTTGTGGTGTCTTGGTTTTATTGACAAATGGCTGAAATTGTTTTTGCTGTGAAACTTTTTCAAGTTTTAAATCCAAATATTTTTAATAATTGTAAACGTGAAGATGAGTTTGAACAGTGTCTTATGGTAACAGCCAAGTAGTGGATATTGGTATGGCTGGGGGGGGGGGCTGGTTCATTGTCTTGCCTAGGACCCCGTTTGACCATGAACAAGATGTAACGGTGTTTGAAGGGGTGACATTTTGTACTTTGAAACCTTGACGGATAGTTTGAGAAAGGAGAGGTCTAGCATGGGGCACTAGAAAAGTCCTTAAGTAAAACTATTTGTCAATCCTGCAGGCAGGCACTGGTTTTGTGATTCCCTGAGATAATGTGTTCCAAGAGTGGAGGAACCAGGGATATTTGGTTTACAGAGCAAGGAGGAATCCCCTGGGAAGGAAGAAGGGATTCACATTGCCAATTGTACCACTGTTGAATGACTTTCAGAACCCATTTGTCTGAAACAATCTGGTGCCACAAAGGAAGGTGTAGACACAGAGATAGTGAGAAGTTGCCGGGGGAGGAGGGGAGGTCATGAAAAGGC